>NC_092336.1:398243333-398565000 GCF_046630445.1 Rutidosis leptorrhynchoides | reverse complement strand
CTAACAAACCCCATCCAAAGTACCAGATGCTTTAGTACTTCGAAATTTATATCATATCCGAAGGGTGTCCCGGAATGATGGGGATATTCTTATATATGCATCTTGTTATTGTCGGTTACCAGGTGTTCACCATATGAATGATTTTTATCTCTATGTATGGGATGTGTATTGAAATATGAAATCTTGTGGTCTATTGTTACGATTTGATATATATAGGTTAAACCTATAACTCACCAACATTTTTGTTGACGTTTAAAGCATGTTTATTCTCAGGTGAATATTAAGAGCTTCCGCTGTTGCATACTAAAATAAGGACAAGATTTGGAGTCCATGTTTGTATGATATTGTGTAAAAACTGCATTCAAGAAACTGAATTCGATGTAACATATTTGTATTGTAAACCATTATGTAATGGTCGTGTGTAAACAGGATATATTAGATTATCATTATTTGATAATCTACGTAAAGCTTTTTAAACCTTTATTTATGAAATAAAGGTTATGGTTTGTTTTAAAAATGAATGCAGTCTTTGAAAAACGTCTCATATAGAGGTCAAAACCTCGCAACGAAATCAATTAATATGGAACGTTTTTAATCAATAAGAACGGGACATTTCAATCACCAACCTAAACCCCTTTTCCTGTTTTTCCTATACGATGTTTCTGTTTTTCTGCTACTATTAGAACCACACCACAACCCACATGTCGGCCATAAGACCACCTACATGAAACGCCCCGTCCTAATCCATCCGTACGAAGTCCATATTGATTATAAATGATTCATAATAGTTGATTATATCTGATATTGCTCTAAACATACATATTATTCGACGCAATATCACTTATATTTCATAGGTTTTTATCATCTACAAAGACATTCAATGCGCATTTCACGAGAAAAACGACAAAAGTGGATAAGAGCTTGCTATTTGAAGATTCGACGATAAAACGATAGTTTTAACCAGATTTATATCAAGAAACGTTTATCCGAATGAAAGTACAAGATAGATGAAGAAAAGAGTTCAAATGTAAAGTGCCAAGTCAGTACACGTCAATACGAGGTCATCAAAGAACAAATGAAAAAAGAAAAATAAAGAAAACTGCTTTTACTCTTACACGAATAGTGTAGGTCTACACGAATAGTGTAGAATATTTGTTCTTACACGAATAGTGTAGGTCTACACGAATCGTGTAGAATATTTGTTCTTACACGAATAGTGTAGCCATACACGAATCGTGTAATGTTAGGCCGAATTAATCATTTTGTCAGACATGGGCGGCTGGCTTTTGAAGTTTTAAAACAATTCTTTTCATAGTGCTGTAGCAAATGGATAGCACTTTTGACTCAACAACTACTTCACAATATCAATGTTAAATACGGAGTACGTTCAGAAGATTAGGGGGAGACACATATATTACACACAGAGAATACACAAGTTTACATAATAATTACTATAGTTAAAATATATTGTCAATTTTATTACGCTGTAAAAATAGTTTCAACTATTAAGGGGGTATTGTTCGTGATTAAGGGTGTTATTGTACGCGTGAAAGGGGTGTTATTATTGTAATTTTTCTACCGTTTGAAGTTAATGCAAGTGAAGATATTTTAGTAAGTTTACTCTGTTAAAAATTAGCGTTGTTATTATGTTTGCATATCTATATTTTTATGTCTACCTTAGTGTAATGGATAGCTAAATTTCCCTAGTGTTTGCTTAAATGTAGAGCCCCTAGTGAAATGGATTGTTACCATCTGTAAAAGTTAAAATGTAACTTTAGTATTTTTAATATTGAGCTTAGTTAAAAGAACCATTTTTATGTAATTAGGTATTTAACTCTTCCCACTTAATTTATTAAATTTAAATAACGAAAGTTATTTTTATTTACATAAATTAAGCTTCAACATTAAAAGTGATCTAGACGAATTTATGGATAATTTATTAACACCAATTTAGAAATAAACTTCGGTGGTTTGGGTGATATCAATAAATTACATGACAGTGAAATTATAAAAAGGGAAACCGTTATAATTTGGGTATTGGCGAAGGTCAAAACTAGGCTAGGTCTCAATTTAAATACTTGGGGAATAGTAGCTTTCTAAAAAGAATCCGATGAAAATTAGATTTTATTTAGTTAAGTTGTAACCTTATGTTTATTCGAGAGAAAAATGTAAAGTTTGATACTAGAACATTTTAATAGGGCGTAAAACTTAAAACAATCCATGGACCTAGGGGTGAAACAATTAAGTAAACACTCCCATTTATCTTATTTATATTTCTTATAAAAGTATTATCATTATTATTTACGAATTATCTTTTTTAAAAAAAAATACATAAAAACAATTATTTTTCGTAACAGTAATCTGTCACATACTTTTACACATACACGAATCGTGTATCATCACACGAATCGTGTAAGGCTTAAACGCGGCTACAGTACCAGCTAGGTTAAATTTAGGGTTTTTAATTAGTTAATTATATATATTTAGGTTATTAGTTATTTTAGTTATTTTAATTAAGTTAATTAGTTAAAGTTATTTAAAATACTTAAAATACATGTTTTAATCCTAAAATTAGTATTACTTATTATAGGTTTATAAATTGTAATTAGTTTATAATTAGTAAATTAATTAAATTCCTTTTAATTTGTATTAGTTTTACTAAAAATGCATTTTAGTTAATTTAAATAAGTTTCTATTGTAATTGCTCAAAACAAAATTCTAAATATATAGTTTCATTAAAAATTACTATTTTACTAATTACCATTTAGTAACATAATTAATGCATCATAATTAGTTTATTTTCATTTAGTTCCTTTTTAAGTTAATTTTTGTAATCTTGTAATTTTATTTAGTAAATTAGTTTTAGTTATTTTCTTTTACTGTTATTTTACAATTGCCTAATCCAAAACCCCCTTTAATTAAGTTTGACATCAAAGACTATTAAAAACCATTAAACACTCCATCTCCCTGTGGAACGAATCGGATTTACCAACAAACTAAACTACACGGATAGGACTAGTTGCCTATATATATGTGTGAAATCAACCTGAAATCAATAAAATACCACATATACAATAAATCAATTCGTGTAACAAAACAACTCAAATCCGTTCATAAATAAAGGTTACGTTTCCGCACATCAATATCGCGAGGTACTTGACCTCTAAATGATACATTTTACAAACATTGCATTCATTTTTAAAAGACAAACTTTCATTACATCGAAAGTTGACAGGTATGCATACCATTTCATAATATCCAACTATAAATGACCTAATCCGTCATTTACTTAATAATCTCTAATGAACTTCAATGACTCGAATGCAACGTCTTTTGAAATATGTCATGAATGACTCCAAGTAATATCCTTAAAATGAGCTAATGCACAGCGAAAGATTTCTTTCAAACCTGAGAATAAACATGCTTTCAAGTGTCAACCAAAAGGTTGGTGAGTTCATTAGTTTATAGTAATCATTTCATTTTCATCATTTTAATAGACCACAAGATTTTAAATATTATAAAACGTGCAAAAGTCCCATTCCAACTGCACAAAAAAAATATCTTTCATATGAAGAACACCTGGTGAGGATTCAAAATATAATAGTAACCATCTGTGCCAGTCTTTCACCCCACGGCTTATTACATGTGCCTTCAAAATATAGAACCTCTGTGCCGGTCTTTACACCCCACGGCTGAACACATGTTTATAAAATATAGGACAACCGGTACCAAAATGTCGTAAATAATAAACCATCCACCCGGCTCGGGAGCTCATACGCTCTAACGGAAACCGGGGGCTAATGCGTGTCATAATAATCATCCCCAATCCCAGATAATTCTATCATAGAATGCAGTTAAGGTGCTTGTGTCTATTGCGTCAAACATTTATAAAAGCGCATGTATTCTCAGTCCCAAAAATATATATTGCAAAAGCATTTAAAAAGGGAGCAAATGAAACTCACCATACTGTATTTTGTAGTAAAAATACATATAACAGTATTGAACAAGTATAGGGTTGACCTCGGATTCACGAACCTATATTAGTTATATATATTAAAACGTATAGTCATAATCAATCAAGTTTATATATTAATACTTTAATTATTTATATGTTATGTTACTAAATAAGTTTATTATAACTATCTTATATATTATAGCTAAATGCTTAATAATTGAATTCTTATTAAAGTGTCTTAATGTATATCATTTATGATGAATATTATACATTAGTGTTTAAAAAATATTATATAATGTATTAAAATTTAATATTTACTTATATGATTAAAGTACATTTATATTACATGTAACTTAATTATTGTTATATAAGTATAGATAATATATTTTATTTTGAAGGAAATAATATGTAATATTAATATATGTAGTGACCTGAACTTTTTCATGTTTTTATATATTAAATGAAATTGATATTTACATGATTAAATGTTTCTAACATGTTAAGCAATCAAACTTGTTAAGACTTGATTAATTGAAATAGGTTTCATATAGACAATTGACCACCCAAGTTGACCGGCGATTCACGAACGTTAAAACTTGTAAAAACTATATGATGACATATATATGGATATATATATAGTTAAAATGATATTATGATAAGTAAACATATCATTAAGTATATTAACAATGAACTACATATGTAAAAACAAGACTACTAACTTAATGATTTTGAAACGAGACATATATGTAACGATTATCGTTGTAACGACATTTAATGTATATATATCATATTAAGATATATTAATACATCATGATATCATGATAATGTAATAATTTAACATCTCATTTGATTTAATAAACAATGGGTTAACAACATTTAACAAGATCGTTAACCTAAAGGTTTCAAAACAACACTTACATGTAACGACTAACGATGACTGAACGACTCAGTTAAAATGTATATACATGTAGTGTTTTAATATGTATTCATACACTTTTTAAAGACTTCAAGAAACTTATCAAAATACTTCTACTTAACAAAAATGCTTACAATTACATCCTCGTTCAGTTTCATCAACAATTCTACTCGTATGCACCCGTATTCGTACTCGTACAATACACAGCTTTAGGATGTATGTACTATTGGTATATACACTCCAATGATCAGCTCTTAGCAGCCCATGTGAGTCACCTAACACATATGGAAACCATCATTTGGCAACTAGCATGAAATATCTCATAAAATTACAAAAATATGAGTAATCATTCATGACTTATTTACATGTAAACAAAATTACACATCCTTTATATCTAATCCATATACCAATGACCAAAAACACCTACAAACACTTTCATTCTTCAATTTTCTTCATCCAATTAATCTCTCTCAAGTTCTATCTTCAAGTTCTAAGTGTTCTTCATAAATTCTACAAGTTCTAGTTTCATAAAATCAAGAATACTTCCAAGTTTGCTAGCTTACTTCCAATCTTGTAGAGTGATCATCCAACCACAAGAAATCTTTATTATTTACAGTAAGATATCTTTCTAATACAAGGTAATACTCATATTCAAACTTTGATTCAATTTCTATAACTATAACAATCTTATTTCGAGTGGAAATCTTACTTGAACTTGTTTTCGTGTCATGATTCTGCTTCAAGAACTTTCAAGCCATCCAAGGATCCTTTGAAGCTAGATCCATTTTTCTCATTTCCAGTAGCTTTATCTAGAAAACTTGAGGTAGTAATGATGTTCATAACATCATTCGATTCATACATATAAAGCTATCTTATTCGAAGGTTTAAACTTGTAATCACTAGAACATAGTTTAGTTAATTCTAAACTTGTTCGCAAAAAAAGTTAATCCTTCTAACTTGACTTTTAAAATTAACTAAACACATGTTCTATATCTATATGATATGCTAACTTAATGATTTAAAACCTGGAAACACGAAGAACACTGTAAAACCGGACATACGTCGTCGTAGTAACACCGCGGGCTGTTTTGGGTTAGTTAATTAAAAACTATGATAAACTTTGATTTAAAAGTTGTTCTTCTCTAAAAATGATTTTTATTATGAACATGAAACTATATCCAAAAATCATGGTTAAACTCAAAGTGGAAGTATGTTTTCTAAAATGGTCATCTAGACGTCGTTCTGTCGACTGAAATGACTACCTTTACAAAAATGACCTGTAACTTATATTTTCGACTATAAACCTATACTTTTTCTGTTTAGATTCATAAAATAGAGTTCAATATGAAACCATAGCAATTTGATTCACTCAAAACGGATTTAAAATGAAGAAGTTATGGGTAAAACAAGATTGGATAATTTTTCTTGTTGTAGCAACGTGAAAATTGGTAACAAATCTATATTAATCATATCCTAGCTAACTTATATTGTATTATACATGTATTCTAATATATTATGAAATCTTGGGATACCATAGACACGTATGCAAATTTTTTGACATATCATATCGACACAAGTGTATATATTATTTGGAACAACCATAGATACTCTATATGCAGTAATGTGGGAGTTAGTTATGTGACAACCCGGAAATTTCCAACCAAATTTAAACTTTAATCTTTATATGTTTCCGACACAATAAGCAATATTTGTTAAGTTAAATTTCAAGAATTTTAAACTATGTTCATACATTCATTCAACCTCGACCAAGTTCCAACGATTCACGAACCATTAAACGAATATGATTATATATGTATATGTGTATATATATTATAACTTGAAACGTAAATAAAATATTAGATTAAATACTTTATATGATTGTATCTGTTTCAAAATGTTTATCAATGGAATTAGAAGATAAGATCAAATGATTGAATTATCAGATATATTAAATTATGATTACAAGTCTCTGTTGAAAGGCCCACGTTGATTTGAGAAATTTTTCCATTTTAACAATATTCGGAAAATGGTAAAGTAATTTATAAATAAGAACAAATTGTCAATCATTGAGAACTAGACAAAGGATAGTGGAAGATTGAATCTCATAAAGACTCGTTTGATCTATTTAGTTTCAAACGTACAAAAACGTTTTCAGTTTAAAAAGAACTTTATTATTAAAACGTATATAACTTTTATAAATATCTAGAACCACTTTTGACAACTCATTACTTAACTAGTATGATAAAGATAACGATATTTATATTTTATTTTATTAAATATATATAATGATTTAAATTAATATTATATATATTTATACGCGTATAATACGTACATAGTTTTATACTTTTACTATACTTAAACTTTACCTTTACTTTATTTTTACTTTACTTTAACTTTAATAATTCACTTTAATAATTCATACTTTAATAATTTATACTTTAATAATTCACTTTAATAATTCATACTTTAATAATTCACTTTAATAATTCATACTTTAATAATTCACTTTAATAATTCATACTTTAATAATTCACTTTAATAATTCAAAAATCTATTATAAATAGAATTCAATAGGTTTCATTATTTCATAGAAACTTGAAAATATTTTTCTCTAAACTCTCTCAATCGATTTACATATATATATTTACTCCGTATTATTTCAAGATATTATTAGTATACATAAAATATTACGACGGAGTGTTGTCCGAGTGATTTCGAAATTGTTTTTCGAGTAGGATAGGATTAAGGAAATTATGAGTTATAGCTATGGAGGTGATTGAGTATGGTTCATGGGTATGCTCGTGAGGTCAATATAGTGTTTATCATTTCCGTTGCGTCTACGTACCTTTTCTGCAATATTGAATCTCAATATTGATACGTGAGTACTCATAATTTAACTTTTACATACTAATAGTGTATCCCTGACTAGTGCTCGAGTATTTAGGATTATGCATGCTTGTACTTTTGATATTGCCCTTAGACAGGTTAGGTTGAATCTTGAATTAGTTACACTTGCGGTTGAGATAAGGTATAAGATATGCATGTCCTTGGAAAGCTAGCAAAAAATTAAGAACTTTTCATTTAGATATCGAATGGTTTCGATGAACGGATTAGAAGTTATAATCAATTGAATTTTCGATATTTTTATTAAAAATGATTATTATTATCGTCGTTTTTATCGTCGTTGTAGTTTTATCTTATTATTATCATTATTATTATCTTATCAATAAAAGGGATTTATCATTAAAAATTGTTTTTTTTATTACTATCGTTATTATCGTTAAAGTTATAATTAGTATTATTATTATTATTATCCAATTATCATCATTATTATTATTATTATTAGTATTATTATTATTATAATCATTATTAATATATATATATATATATCATTATTTAAAAATGGTTATTGTTATTGTTATTATTATTATTACTATATTATCATTAAGATAATTATTAGTATTATCGTTAATAATATTATAGTAACTATCATTATTAATATTAGTGTAATTAAAACAAATAATTGTAACACCTAAATATTTTGATTACTATTACTATCATTATTATGAACACGATATAAAAGACGATTAAAAGCTATTAAACGAAACGATTAGGAAATAATGAGTAAGAGTATCATGATGAAATTAAAATATTATAAGATATTAATTTAGATAAAATTATCATTCTTATTATTTTTATCATTACTATTATTATTAAAAGTATCGTTAGTATTAAAACTATCATTTTAACAAAAATTATCATTTTAATAGAAATGTCATTGTTACTATAAAATATCATTATTATTATTATTTTAAATAGATTTATTATTTTAAAGATAATATTTAAAATTATCGTAAATATTAAAGTTATCATAATTAGAATTATCGTTTTATCATAATGTCATCTTAGTAATTATAAATATTGATATTTTTATAATAATTATTATTATTACAAAATAATACAACTTTTACTTACTATCATTATAGATATTATTTTATCAAATAAATATGTGATACAAACATATTTTACTACGTGTAATAACTTACTTTAATAATACCTATCATATTATCTTTATGATATTAAATGAACCCTATAAATTTTATTACTTAATATATATAAAAGTATATTTTATTATATAAATTTAATATAAAATTTTATTTATTAATAAATAAATTATATTATTTACTCTAATAAATCTTTTAAAAATATTTAAAAATATAAAACGACGATATTTAAACTATATATTAATCATGTATAGATTTTTGGAAATTATTTTGAGTCAAATTTACTTTTGTTGACTTTTGCATATTAGTCTCGAGCATTAGGATTGTGGTACACTATGACTTGACCTAATTTGTTAGACAAATATTGACCAACATATAAATATATATAATTAATTTAGGTTCGTGAATCCGAGGCCAACCTTGCACTTGTTCAATGACGTTATATGTATTTTTACTACGAAATACAGTATGGTGAGTTTCATTTGCCTTTTTACCCTTTATATTTTTGGGCTGAGAATACATGCGCAACTTTTATAAATGTTTTACGAAATAGACACAAGTACGTGAAACTACATTCTATGGTTGAATTATCGAAATCGAATATGCCCCTTTTTATTAAGTCTGGTAATCTAAGAATTAGGGAACAGACACCCTAATTGACGCGAATCCTAAAGATAGATCTATTGGGCCTAACAAACCCCATCCAAAGTACCGGATGCTTTAGTACTTCAAAATTTATATCATGTCCGAAGGAGGATCCCGGAATGATAGGGGATATTCTTATATGTATCTAGTTAATGTCGGTTACCAGGTGTTCACCATATGAATGATTATTTTTGTCTCTATGCATGGGACGTATATTTATGAGAACTGAAAATGAAATTCTTGTGGTCTATTAAAATGATGGAAATAAATGATTATGATAAACTAATGAACTCACCAACCTTTTGGTTGACACTTTAAAGCATGTTTATTCTCAGGTGTTAAAGAAATCTTCCGCTGTGCATTTGCTCATTTTAAAGATATTACTTGGAGTCATTCATAGCATATTTCGAAGAACGTTGCATTCGAGTCATTGAGTTCATCAAAGATTATTATTAAATCAATTTATAGTTGGATAGTGGATATTATGAAATGGTATGCATGCCTGTCAATTTTCGATGTAAAGAAAGTTTGTCTTTTAAAAACGAATGCAATGTTTGTAAAATGTATCATATAGAGGTCAAATACCTCGCAATGTAATCAACTATTGTGAATCGTTTATAATGTATATGAACGGGTCCTTTCAGTTGGTATCAGAGAGGTGGTCTTAGCGAACCAGGTCTGCATTAGTGTGTCTAACTGATAAGTCGATAGGATGCATTAGTGAGTCTGGACTTCGACCGTATCTGCATGTCAAAAGTTTTGCTTATCATTTTGTGTCGAAAATTAACTACTTATCATCCTCAGGAAATTACCTGCTTATCATTTTTAGTCTAAGACACGTCATGCTGTATTGATTGCATGAATAGTGTATAGACAAAAATTCATATCTTAGCATATCTGCTAAATCATATCTTATCATATCTGTTACTTTAAACTTTGCCTGACATATCCCGCAAAGTCCTCCGTAATCTATGAAATCTTTTGATCTATATATATATATATATATATATATATATATATATATATATATATATATATATATATATATATTCTATGTAATTAGAATACCATCCGTTAGCCAAAATCATTTCATATCGAAAAAAAATCCTTTATCCAATCGTACGAAATGGAATTCGTCATCAGTTCAAGTCACTCAGATTCCGAAATGGAATCCCATTCAAGCTCTGAAAGCAGTGTGACCGGAATAGATCAACCAATCAGTCATCACCTATTCTGGATGAATTGGGGATGGGTTCGTAGCCTCCTCAATCATTGGAGACAAGAAGAAGGTGATCCCTTCCATCCACCACATTGCCCTCTTGATGAAGAACCTGAAGCACTTACCGGCGAACCTGTCCGAAACACCATTTTCTCGCTCATTTCCTGAGTATCTCGTCACGATTATATATTACATCAAATTTTAGATTTTATTTATCCGCTCGTCCGAACCGACAATTACCCCGGTCTAATAGAAGAAGTCAACGAGCTTCGCGCTCGGGTAGTGGCTTTGGAGAATATGGTGCAAAGATCACAAACACCAGCAGCAGCATCAGCAGCATAACCAGTACCACCATCATCAACGCCAACAGTACCATTACCACCTCCAACCACAACCGCGTCGTAAACCTCAACTTCACAATCTGTCCCACGAGCATCAACGTCATACGCACCATAGATACCAAGGAGTACCAACAACAATAACTGACGAAGTATTAATTCATAACTTCATTGGAGAAACATTCCGCGGCGATTATGTAATCTCTAAAGTCTTAGAGATTATCTAATCTAGCCCTAACCATAAATCAGTTAAGCGAACCAAAATGATGGAAGGAAGAGTAGAAACTCTGACAAAAATGGT
Source organism: Rutidosis leptorrhynchoides (assembly GCF_046630445.1). Taxonomy (NCBI): domain Eukaryota; kingdom Viridiplantae; phylum Streptophyta; class Magnoliopsida; order Asterales; family Asteraceae; genus Rutidosis; species Rutidosis leptorrhynchoides. Next base: position 398,553,622 of record NC_092336.1, on the reverse strand, counting down.
GTGTGATTAACAAGCTAAACTTGCTTTACCAACTACATCAATAGTACCATCAGCGTTACCAGCATTGTCAGTACAGTCAACATCCGAATCAACAACACCGATAACATCACAAACTCCGTCAGTTCAAGAATCACTGTGGACATCATTACGAATCAATAACGTTTATATTGTATCAACGAGTTATGAAGAACTAACTCATTTCCTCTGAAGAAATTATATGTATATTATATATATATATATATATATATATATATATATATATATATATATATATATATATATATATTGAAATAAATCTTTCAGTGCTAAGCTATTGTGTGTGAATCTTAACTACTCGGTTAATTCATATTACAAATATGCAATAATGTACGTCCTTCGGCCGCAACTTAACCAGCGTTAACTACAATCTCTGTCGCAATTCAACAAATTCCAATTCATAATAAATCAAGTATATATTTGATTTTACACTTTCATCATCAATGTACCCGAAACTTTTCAGATAACATCATTCGTACTTTGCGAAATTCACAAGAATTCCACGAACCGAACACCATACATCAACAAATAACGAAGTATTGATTCATAATTTTAATGTCATTAAAGAAATACTGCATAAAAGTTATGTACTTTTTAAAGCCTTTAGGGATTATTCAATTCTAGTTTCAACCGTAAATCAAATGAGTTTAATTTAACATTAACTCATTAAATCTATGTTACATCTGAAGAAAATATACATATATATATATATATATATATATATATATTTTCATAAAGACTGTAATAAAATTCTTTTGTACAAAATATTAATTGTGAAATTTTTTTTAACGGGTAGGTAATACCCGAGAGATATATAAATTCACAATTAATATGTTACATTCTTCGAATCTGATTCAGCAAATCATCCATTATACTCCCTACTTTAACAACAATATACATTCTTTTATAGAAATCAAAACAACCATACTCATTCAAAATTTAATTACATATTCTGATTTTGAAATCTCAAAATTTAACTTGAGATATGACCAAAATCATCACTCTTAGATCCTTACATCTTTCTCAAGCTATATTTTGACTTCAAAACTGTGTTAGAACATCAAATGTATGTTAACGATTACAATCTGTGTTCAAACCCTTCGAAAATTTCTGAAGACACTTCGAATGATGAGCAATTGAGATGATGATCCAACCACATGTTACCCACAGTTATGTACCCGAAAAACTCTTGAAACCAAAGTAAAAGTTTAAACAACGTATCCGCGTCAGAGTCTTTGGCATTTATTAGCAAAAATAACTTTGCGACTCCTATTCAAAGTAGCCAGTTTTGTCACAGCTCCAGCAAGTCAACTTCGACTTTTCAGTCAGATTAACCTTATTATAACCTTGAGATATACACCATCGTTACCAGGGAACCTTTTACATTCCACCATATTATTAGCAGATGTACCAACAACTTCATTACCCTTTGACTTTAGCCTCTCCAAAAAGTCATCATAATTATTCATTGAAACCCCATCATTTACTCATTCGCATCTTGTAATGAGAATTGCCATACGAATCATTGGGAATTAGTAATCAGTATTTTGAAATCTTGCCGCATGTCTGCGCCAACAGTTATATGTGTATATATAACGTCTATCTTCTGGACTTAATTTGAATGTGAAGTTTCTGAAAAACACTCCGAACTACGAATTGGTTCTCCGAAATTGGAAAAAATGCTGATGAAGCAGCAAAAACTATAAACGACTTTAAATGGTAAAAGCTGGATGATAATGATGAAGTGTGCTGGCAAAGCGCAGAAAAAGAGAAGTTTTGGAACTGGAAAACGGATTGAGCAAAGTAGGAAGGAGGCTGTGGACAAATTACAAAGACTGACCCTGACTTTAAAGGATCCAAATGATTCAGTACCTGCTGAAGTCATTAACGAATACCTTGCTCCTGACTCTAAACCCCTGCGGACAATATTCTTCATCATCCTCTGATATTAGAAATTCTAAAATATCATCATATCTTTCATTATAAATATCCTCCATATTTCTGAAGATATTTTCTTAATTTTTCTTATTTGAAATCATTTACCTCTTCGCGCTATCTGTATTACATCATAAAAGAAACTATTTTAGTTTCTAAATTCTGAAAGATTCAAGTTTAAAATAGGAATATTTTGAAGTAGTGTTGAGAACTGAAGCATGAATTAGTATAATATAATGACACTTGATCAATGTGATTATATTACAGTAAGTCATGCTGAGTTTCTAAATGGAACGTGATGATTCACAGATCATAACATCATCATGTGCCATGTTATACGACTCTTGTATTCTATTTAACCTCTAAAATATCAAGAAAATATTTCTTGATGATTCGGCCTTTTCCAAGGTATTCTAGTAATTTGACAAGTCAAGATCGTGCCATCACAATTTCCTTCCTAGAACATTAACAATGTTCATTCCGAAATTCATATCTATGAATTCTGGACCATTACAAGCGGTGCTTAATCGCAAGAAGAAGAAACGAAAGGAGAAAACTCCGAAATAGAAATTGGGGTATAAATTGCAGCAAATAAAAGAGAGCATTAACTGTGAATGATAATGATTATAGAAGACAGAAGCAGAGACTTTGAAATATAAGGGAACATATAAAGCCCAACGACAAACCAGAAATTATAAACCATATATCGATGCATATAGCAATATAAAGACACGGGAGAACTAGAAACACTATAAACCCAAGAGTATAGTTGAAGTAAATAGATTCTTCCGGCGGTAGATGAAAAAGAAGAATGACCGATATGAAAGTTAGAAGTATATCGAGAATCAGAGCTGGATGGAGCATATTGATGAATACTTTAAAATATGAGTTGAGGGGGAAAGAATAGAAGGTGATGAAACATGACTAGGAACTTAGAAATCAACAGATTTAACTCACACAATGGCAGAATAAGTGAATCAAACCCTCTAGTGAATAGGTTAAGTTTTTTTTTTTGATTAATTTAGTCAAACCACAACTAAATCAAGTGTGATTAGATCAACACCTAGAGCTATTATTCACCACATGGGTGATTTGGACTGAGAGAGAATCAGAGGAGCTCACTAGATCTGAGTGTGTGTAACAAATAAGAGGCTTAACCTAAAATGAAGAACATAAGACTTTATATACCCCTGCTGTTGACTCACCCATACGATTCATTCATCACACGTACGAGTTGGCTTCATCAGCCGTACGGGTGATCACTCACCCGTGTCTTCTCATTTAGGTTGTAATTTTGACTTAGCTCAGCATCAACCGTGCGTATGAGCCTGTCAGCCGTACTAGTGAGGCTTCACTCGTACGTCTGACTAAGTCTAACATAGTTAAACATCTAAATCTCGTTCCTGCAGTTCCTGTAACCACATACAAACACAGGATAATAATGAGCAATCATGGTGGCCTGTAAACTGTTGTACCTGCAATGGACGTGGGTAGATGTCTAGGGACTTGCATAAAATGCATCAACAGAAGGTGTGAGTTGTAAGGAAATGAAGGAGGTGAATTTATAAGAAAATCTCCGACAGAATAATTAAAATGGACGATCGCATTTAAAGCGGATCCTAATTTCCTTGATTACCGGAGAGTCAAATCTTATTAAGAAGATTTTCTTCAAATCCCTTGAAATCTGGGAATCAATCATATCTACGTCAAATGATAAGATGAATCTACACTTACTCATTTCACTCTTCTATGTTAGCTTCATTCGTACTCTTCATATAAATGGATTGTTTATCCAAATTATTCGCTGATGATAAAACTCTAATTTTCAGCCCGTATGTATCATGAAAACATACTTATTATCATTCACGACCTTTCCACTTAAATTTCGGGACGAAATTTCTTTATCGGGTAGGTACTGTGACAACCCGGAAATTTCCAACCAAATTTAAACTTTAATCTTTATATGTTTCCGACACAATAAGCAATATTTGTTAAGTTAAATTTCAAGAATTTTAAACTATGTTCATACATTCATTCAACCTCGACCAAGTTCCAACGATTCACGAACTATTAAACGAATATGATTATATATGTATATGTATATATATATTATAACTTGAAACGTAAACAAAATATTAGATTAAATACTTTATATGATTGTATCTATTTCAAAATGTTTATCAATGGAATTAGAAGATAAGATCAAATGATTGAATTATCAGATATATTAAATTATGATTACAAGTCTCTGTTGAAAGGCCCACGTTGATTTGAGAAATCTTTCCATTTTAACAATATTCGGAAAATGGTAAAGTAATTTATAAATAAGAACAAATTATCAATCATTGAGAACTAGACAAAGGATAGTGGAAGATTGAATCTCATAAAGACTCGATTGATCTATTTAGTTTCAAACGTACAAAAACGTTTTCAGTTTAAAAAGAACTTTATTATTAAAACGTATATAACTTTTATAAATATCTAGAACCACTTTTGACAACTCATTACTTAACTAGTATGATAAAGATAACGATATTTATATTTTATTTTATTAAATATATATAACGATTTAAATTAATATTATATATATTTATACGCGTATAATACGTACATAGTTTTATACTTTTACTATACTTAAACTTTACCTTTACTTTATTTTTACTTTACTTTAACTTTAATAATTCACTTTAATAATTCATACTTTAATAATTTATACTTTAATAATTCACTTTAATAATTCATACTTTAATAATTCACTTTAATAATTCATACTTTAATAATTCACTTTAATAATTCATACTTTAATAATTCACTTTAATAATTCAAAAATCTATTATAAATACAATTCAATAGGTTTCATTATTTCATAGAAACTTGAAAATATTTTTCTCTAAACTCTCTCAATCGATTTACATATATATATTTACTCCGTATTATTTCAAGATATTATTAGTATACATAAAATATTACGACGGAGTGTTGTCCGAGTGATTTCGAAATTGTTTTTCGAGTAGGATAGGATTAAGGAAATTATGAGTTATAGCTATGGAGGTGATTGAGTATGGTTCATGGGTATGCTCGTGAGGTCAATATAGTGTTTATCATTTTCGTTGTGTCTACGTACCTTTCCTGCAATATTGAATCTCAATATTGATACGTGAGTACTCATAATTTAACTTTTACATACTAATAGTGTATCCCTGACTAGTGCTCGAGTATTTAGGATTATGCATGCTTGTACTTTTGATATTGCCCTTAGACAGGTTAGGTTGAATCTTGAATTAGTTACACTTGCGGTTGAGATAAGGTATAAGATATGCATGTCCTTGGAAAGCTAGCGAAAAATTAAGAACTTTTCATTTAGATATCGAATGGTTTCGATGAATGGATTAGAAGTTATAATCAATTGAATTTTCGATATTTTTATTAAAAATGATTATTATTATCGTCGTTTTTATCGTCGTTGTAGTTTTATCTTATTATTATCATTATTATTATCTTTATCAATAAAAGGGATTTATCATTAAAAATAGTTTTTTTTATTACTATCGTTATTATCATTAAAGTTATAATTAGTATTATTATTATTATTATCCAATTATCATCATTATTATTATTATTATTATTATTATTAGTATTATTATTATTATAATCATTATTAATATATATATATATCATTATTTAAAAATGGTTATTGTTATTGTTATTATTATTATTACTATATTATCATTAAGATAATTATTAGTATTATCGTTAATAATATTATAGTAACTATCATTATTAATATTAGTGTAATTAAAACAAATAATTGTAACACCTAAATATTTTGATTACTATTATTATCATTATTATGAACACGATATAAAAGACGATTAAAAGCTATTAAACGAAACGATTAGGAAATAATGAGTAAGAGTATCATGATGAAATTAAAATATTATAAGATATTAATTTAGATAAAATTATCATTCTTATTATTTTTATCATTACTATTATTATTAAAAGTATCGTTAGTATTAAAACTATCATTTTAACAAAAATTATCATTTTAATAGAAATGTCATTGTTACTATAAAATATCATTATTATTATTATTTTAAATAGAATTATTATTTAAAAGATAATATTAAAAATTATCGTAAATATTTAAGTTATCATAATTAGAATTATCGTTTTATCATAATGTCATCTTAGTAATTATAAATATTGATATTTTTATAATAATAATTATTATTACAAAATAATACAACTTTTACTTACTATCATTATAGATATTATTTTATCAAATAAATATGTGATACAAACATATTTTACTATGTGTAATAACTTACTTTAATAATACCTATCATATTATCTTTATGATATTAAATGAACCCTATAAATTTTATTACTTAATATATATAAAAGTATATTTTATTATATAAATTTAATATAAAATTTTATTTATTAATAAATAAATTATATTATTTACTCTAATAAATCTTTTAAAAATATTTAAAAATATAAAACGACGATATTTAAACTATATATTAATCATGTATAGATTTTTGGAAATTATTTTGAGTCAAATTTACTTTTGTTGACTTTTTCATATTAGTCTCGAGCATTAGGATTGTGGTACACTATGACTTGACCTAATTTGTTAGACAAATATTGACCAACATATAAATATATATAATTAATTTAGGTTCGTGAATCCGAGGCCAACCTTGCACTTGTTCAATGACGTTATATGTATTTTTACTACGAAATACAGTATGGTGAGTTTCATTTACCTTTTTACCCTTTATATTTTTGGGCTGAGAATACATGCGCAACTTTTATAAATGTTTTACGAAATAGACACAAGTACGTGAAACTACATTCTATGGTTGAATTATCGAAATCGAATATGCCCCTTTTTATTAAGTCTGGTAATCTAAGAATTAAGGAACAGACACCCTAATTGACGCGAATCCTAAAGATAGATCTATTGGGCCTAACAAACCCCATCCAAAGTACCGGATGCTTTAGTACTTCGAAATTTATATCATGTCCGAAGGAGGATCCCGGAATGATAGGGGATATTCTTATATGTATCTAGTTAATGTCGGTTACCAGATGTTCACCATATGAATGATTATTTTTGTCTCTATGCATGGGACGTATATTTATGAGAACTGAAAATGAAATTCTTGTGGTCTATTAAAATGATGGAAATAAATGATTATGATAAACTAATGAACTCACCAACCTTTTGGTTGACACTTTAAAGCATGTTTATTCTCAGGTGTTAAAGAAATCTTCCGCTGTGCATTTGCTCATTTTAAAGATATTACTTGGAGTCTTTCATAGCATATTTCGAAGAACGTTGCATTCGAGTCATTGAGTTCATCAAAGATTATTATTAAATCAATTTATAGTTGGATAGTGGATATTATGAAATGGTATGCATGCCTGTCAATTTTCGATGTAAAGAAAGTTTGTCTTTTAAAAACGAATGCAATGTTTGTAAAATGTATCATATAGAGGTCAAATACCTCGCAATGTAATCAACTATTGTGAATCGTTTATAATGTATATGAACGGGTCCTTTCAAGTTATACAGGGTTGAGGTTGATTCCAAAAATATATATACTTTGAGTGGTGATCTAGCCTGAGACGTGTATACACTGGGTCGTGGATTGATTCAAGATAATATATATCAATTTTTTTTCTGTACATCTAACGTTGGACAACTAGTTGTAGGTTACTAACGAGGACACCTGACTTAATAAACTTAAAACATCAAAATGTATTAAAAGTGTTGTAAATATATTTTGAATATACTTTGATATATATGTACATATTTGTTATAGGTTCGTGAATCGACCAGTGGCCAAGTCTTACTTCCTGATGAAGTAAAAATATGTGAAAGTGAGTTATAGTCCCACTTTTAAAATCTAATATTTTTGGGATGAAAATACATGCAGATTTTATAAATGATTTACAAAATAGACACAAGTACGTGAAACTACATTCTATGGTTGAATTATCGAAATCGAATATGCTCCTTTTTATTAAGTCTGGTAATCTAAGAATTAGGGAACAGACACCCTAATTGACGCGAATCCTAAAGATAGATATATTGGGCCTAACAAACCCCATCCAAAGTACCGGATGCTTTAGTACTTCGAAATTTACATCATATCCGAAGGGTGTCCCGGAATGATGGGGATATTCTTATATATGCATCTTGTTAATGTCGGTTACCAGGTGTTCACCATATGAATGAGTTTTATCTCTATGTATGGGATGTATATTGAAATATGAAATCTTGTGGTCTATTGTTATGATTTGATATATATAGGTTAAACCTATAACTCACCAACATTTTTGTTGACGTTTAAAGCATGTTTATTCTCAGGTGAATATTAAGAGCTTCCGCTGTTGCATACTAAAATAAGGATAAGATTTGGAGTCCATGTTTGTATGATATTATGTAAAAACTTCATTCAAGAAACATATGTTGATGTAATATATTTCTATTGTAAACCATTATGTAATGGTCGTGTGTAAACAGTATATTTTAGATTATCATTATTTGATAATCTACGTAATGCTTTTGAAATCTTTATTGATAAAATAAAGGTTATGGTTATTTTAAAAATGAATGCAGTCTTTGAAAAACATCTCATATAGAGGTCAAAACCTCGCAACGAAATCAAATAATATGGAACGTTTATAATCAATATGAACGGGACATTTCAGTTGGTATCCGAGCGTTGGTCTTATAGAACCAGAAAATTTGCATTAGTGTGTCTTATCGAGTTTGTTAGGATGCATTAGTGAGTCTGGACTTCAACCGTGTTTTCTTTAAAAATGATTGCTTAACATTTTTGTTGGAAACTATATATTTTTAACATGTGAATATTATGTGATATATTAATCTCTTAACGTGTTTGATATTATGTGATAGATGTCTACCTCTAGAACAAGTCCCATTGACTCACCTAATAATAATGAAGAGTCAAATGTAAATTGGAATGATTCGTGGACTGATTCACAAGTTCCCGAAGAGGAACCGGAAGAAGAGTCGGAACCGGAAGAAGAATTGGAACCGAAAGAAGAATCGGAACCGGAAGAAGAAATAGAACCAGTGGGGGAAATAATAAAACAGTTAAGTAGAAGAAAATCCTCAACCAACCGACCAAAGTTAATTATGGTCAATGGTGTTTCCGCCAAGGAAGCAAAGTATTGGGAGGATTACCAATTCTCCGATGAATAGGATCCCGACAAGGATTCCGATGATGTTATAGAAATTACCCCAACACAATTTAATAAGACAAAAGAGAACAATAAGGGAAAGGGCATAAAAATAGAGAAATTTGATTCCAAACACGATGAACTTTATATGTATCGTCAACACCCGAATTTCTTAAGTTGTGACAATAACCCGGGAACCTCTAAACCACCAGGTTTTTCTAAACCAATGCGGAAAATGACGGCTCGTATTAGGGGAACATCATATATCCCTAGAAACTTGGCAAAATGAACCAAAACCGAAGAAGAAGAAACGAGCGAGTCGGAATAAGATAGTTGTATTCGTGTGGTGTAATATATGCAATATAGTGTGCTTATGCTTTATGATATATCTAAAAATTGCTTGTATTAATAAGTATTTTTTTATGAATCTAACTCTTGTCTATTTTACAGTATAAAAACACAAAATGGATAGACAACCCAATATTTTAAGAGACCTACCCGGAGACATGATTGATGATATCTTGTCTAGAGTCGGTCAGAATTCCTCGGCACAACTATTTAAGGCGAGATCAGTTTGTAAGACATTCGAAGAACGTTCCAAGAATGCCTTGATTTATAAAAGGCTTTCGTTCAAAAAATGGGGGATATCACATTGGGAAATTCATTGAAGTGCCCCGTCCTAATCCATCTGGACGAAGTCATCAACATTTGATTCCAGAGCGATGATCGACTTCAAGTAATGTCCTTAAAATGAGCAAATGCACAGTGGAAGATTTCTTTCATACCTAAGAATAAACATGCTTTCAAGTGTCAACCAAAAGGTTGGTGAGTTCATAGGTTTATCTTAAAACAATAAAATTCATCATTTTGATAGACCACAAAATTTAAATGCTGCATGGTACAAATGGGCCCGAATCCTATACCCACCTGTAATGTACATGTGATATCTTTTAAATACAGTACATCTTTCTCGTGTACGAAACTATTTTTCATAAATCATAGTAACCGTACACATATCTTGTGCACAAAAATAACATACACATAACCTGTGTATAAAATCATTCTCTCGATATATAACATTCACATCAACTGGTGGCAATTATCATGTCCACATAATTCAATGGTGGCAATTATCAAGTCCACATAATTCAATGGTGGCAATTATCATGTCCACATAATTCAATGGTGGCAATAATCATGTCCACATAATTCAATAATAATTCGCAGAACTTCTGTCTGCATAATAATTCAATCGAGGAATGTTTTGCTTGTGTCTATCTCGTCAAACATTTATAAAAGCATTTCATGTATTCGCAGTTCAAAATATATTTCAAAAGTATTTAATAAAGCAGTTGTAAAAACAGCGCATGTATTCTCAGTCCCAAAATTTTAATGAGTAAAAGGGAGCAAATGAACTCACCATACTGTATTTCGTAGTAAAAATACATATAACATCATTGAACAAGTGTAAGGTTGGCCTCGGATTCACGAACCTATATCATTTGTTTATATATATTAATACACATAATCGTAATCGAATAGATATATATAACTTTCTTAGTTATATCGTTTTTATGTTAATAACTTATATGTTCTGTGTATTTATTATATATATTTTAACTAAATAAGATATTAAGTTTGTTATGTTTTATATATATTAAATATATTTATATATTTATATATATATTTAAATCATTTGTTTGTTAAAACGGTATTTTTAATAATATTAAGATATTATTTGAAGTAATATAATGATATTGCTAATATTAAATATAATGATAACATCAGTAGTTTTAATATGAATGATAATTTATTAATAATGGTAATGAAATTAATAATTTTGATATTATTATGTAATACTTAATAATAATAATAATTATAACAATCTTATTACTAGTGGTAGTCCTAATTATAATTTAAATTATGTTAGTAATAATAAATGGTAGCTCTTTTTCTTTTTAGTAATAATAACAATAATAATCATAATCATAATAATAATTAATAATAATAATTTATAATAATAATATTAGAAAACTACCTCAAGTGAAATGGGTTTCAATAAAAATAACATGGCAGCCCCTAGACTCGAACCCGGGACCTCTCATTCAAACCCACAGCCGCCTAACCATTCATCTGTTCCTGATCTTCTATTATAACTTGTACTTCTAATTCATTTAACACATGAACTGTTTCCATCATCAATTATCATTTTCATTATCACCACACACCCTCTTTATTCTCATCGACTTATAAGTTCATCTTTATCATTAACTTTGTTACTACCATGATCAAAATCATACCCGTACATATCATCATCATCATCATAACATAATCCTAATCACTAATCTAACCATCACCAAATTTATCATCATTTTAATTGGACTAGAGTGTAGTGGTGGGTTCGGCCCAAACTAACTATCATCAATTTCACAGCCCAATAACCTAAGTCCATTATTTAGTTTGTTGGGTTTATGATACGATTCAAAGAAAATATACATCAACAATTGTAACAGCAATTGTAATCAAATTATTTCGGTTATAGCCCCACAACCTTCCATCATCTTTTTCTTCCACTAACACATTCTAGTTGACAACTCCTACTATCTGTCACTATCATCATCATTTACATCGGCATCATTATAATCATCTTCATTTTCTTTTTCGTTAAAACAGTAATAAAGGTAACCATATAGCAGCGGTAGGATTCAAATGAAATTGAAACAGGAACTAAAAGAAAACAAAATGGGTTTTGATTTGATTGTAACAGTGATGGGTTAAGTTGGTGGCGATTTACGGTAACAGCAGCATCAGGAAACATGAGGTGGTTGTTTTGAAAGGGAATCAATAAGCATAAGTGACGTGGTAAAACAAAACAATTTGGCAGACAAACTTTTGAACCTGCAGTCCCACTTCATAAAAAAATTGCGTGAAAAATATAAAGGTTTATTTATTTGCAAGTGGTTTCTTTGAGTGGTGGTTGTTGGCCATATTTTAAATTATGATATAGCATATAACTCGTTCAATTAGAAGCAGAAACAAAACAATTTCATCATCATCGTTCATCATCAATCTTTTTCATTGTTATGAAACTCCATAGTTGGAACAAGATCAAAAGCGAGAGAAAAATATGGATAGTTTAACCGGTGTACCGGTTGAACTTGGGAACCGACGGTATGAAGGTGCAATATGCACTGTATTCTCGAGTTATAATATATACAATTTGTTTTGTGTAATTGGGGATAACATAAGATAAACCGGGGTTATAACATGGTGATATTGGGTTGTGTCTGTAGGGTATGCAATGATGGCAGGTGGTGTATTATGATGGGTAGGGTGGTGATTTAAAGGTTGTATACAGCTTCATGTTACTCGAGTAAAGTGGTGATTACTAGGGTGGTTTAGTTTTGGTTTTGTATTCGTAACAGACAAGTAATTAGGTTGCAAGTTTTGTCGAATAACATAAGAGAATGGAGGTAGCAGTTGCCTAACTTTCGTAATGATAATAGTATGACTTCAATCAATAGTAGTGGGTTAAAAGGTGATGATCGACTTAAGCAGAAATATGTAGTAACATTCGATGATGATGGTGGCCGATTACTTGGGCTGTGGTGGTTATCAGGAAGTAAGAAAACAAAAATGACAATTGGAGATTTGCAAAGTAGTGATGAAGAGGTTGAGGGTTTGTGTAGTTGATAAATTAGTGGAAGATCAAATGATTTCCTCAATAGTTTTAATTGGTCGCTTACGTTATCGTAAAGGTGTGGGTGTCGATTTTCAACACAGATCCAAATAAAATATAAAAAGCTGATATGTATCTGTAACTGATTTTGTATTCTATCTGGTTAATTGAATTGTATTAGGTAGTGATGGATTACAGATTGACAAGGATTGGTAACAAAGTTAGATTGAAGACAAAATCTATAAAGCTTGATGTTGATTTTAAACAGAATTTGATTCGTAATTATAATGGATTCGATGAATGTTTATCAAATAAATAAAAAATTCATACAGTGAGTTATAACAAATTTGTAGTCATCTAATTTTAATTGATACCTAATATATATTAATGATAAATACATTAATATTAATAATAATATTAAATATTAATAATAACTACATTAATAATAATAATAACTAATAATGTTATTAACTAAGAATTATAATAATAGTAATGGTACTATTTTTTAATGATAATAATAATAATAAATTGTATTTATTTATTTATTTATAATGATTTTTAATTTTAATTTCAATAGTAATATTAATAATAATATTATTAATAAATGCTAAATTTGATAGTAGTAACAATATTTAATAATAATATTAGTACTAATATAGATATAACATGTTACTTGTATCAAATTTACATATTTATAATAACATTACTACTACTGATATTAATACTAACGTAAATTTTAATGTTAACAATAATAATGAAAATAATAATATTGATATAACAACCATATTTTTAACTTGTAATTTATTATATTACCTATTATTGATTATGTAATATTTGGTAATTATAATATGTACATAATAACCTATATTGAATATTAAATTTATATACATTACAATATACATTGAATAATAATCATGTACAGAAATCATATATGTTTATATATAGATTTAATTCAAAATCAACATTATTATCTTGCATATTATTTTACATATTTATTTACAATTTATAGTTCGTGAATCATCGAGTATAGTCAAAGGGTAATTGATTACATGAATATAGATTTCAAAACTTTTGAGACTCAACATTACAGATTTTTGCTTATCGTGTCGGAACCATATAAAGATTAAAGTTTAAATTTGGTCAGAAATTCCCGGGTCATCACAGTACCTACCCGTTAAAATAAATTTTGTCCCGAAATTTGATAGAGGTCGTCATGGCTAAAAGTAAGAATGTTATTATGACGAATATACGCTGATGTATAGAGTTTTATCATGATTAAGAAATACGAATAAAATAATTCAATTTCTCGAAGCGTATGAGTGAAGCTATCGTGAAAGAGCTAAATGAGTAAATGTAGAATCGTTTTAACTGATGACGTAGTTATGATTGATTTCCGGAATTCATGGGATTTAAAGAAAATCTTCGTAATAAGATTTTGTTCTTCGGCGATTAAAGAAATGAAGATCTTCTTTGATTTAATGCGATAATCTGTTTCGATTTCTCTGTCGTATATTTCACTATAAATCCACCCCTTCGTTTCCTTATTTCCATATCTCACATCTTCTATTCTTTCTCCTTAATTCATACTTTATAGTATTTGTTAATATGTTTCATCCCATTCTGATCCTTAATATCCTCTTAACTTTCATATCTGTCATTCTTCTTTTTCATTTACCACCAGAGGATTTTATTTATTTTACTATTACCTTGGGGTTATAGTGTTGTTAATATTCCCATGTCTTTACGTTGCAATACGTATTGATATATACGGTTTGTAATTTCTGGGTTGTTGTTGGGTTTTATATCTTCCCTTATATTTTGAATCTCTTTGCCTTTTTATTCTCCTCTCGATCTCTAGTAAAGCGAGTAATGGTCCAGAATTTGTAAGTATGAATTTTGAAATGAACTTAGTTAATGTTCTAAGAAGGAAATTGTAATGGCACGATCTTGATTTGTCAATTTACCATAATATTCGAAAAGATAGAACTATCAAAAAGATATGTTCTTAATATGCTCTGAGATTGGGTAGAATGTAAGAGTCGTGTAAATGGCACATGATGATGGTACTGTGAATCATCACGTTCCATTAGAAACTCAGCATGAATTACTGTAATATAATCACGTTGATCAAGTGTCATTATATTATACTAACTCATGCATCAGTTCCCAACACTACTTCGAAAACATTCACAATTTAAACTCGAATTTTAAAGAAATTTAGAAACTAAAGTAGTTTCCCTTATGATGTAATATAGATAGCACGAAATAATTTCGGACGAGAATATTTATGAAAATATCCTCAGAAATATCGAAGATATTTATGATGATATTTTGGAATTTCTAAGTTCGATGATTGATGAACAAAGATTTTTCGCAAGATTTTAACATAAGTACGGAGCTAGATATTCGTTGAAGGTTTCACCGGATCCAGAATTACCTAGTTTCTTTGAATATATGGTATGGTACTTGTATTTGGCCTTGGTCTCCTTCATGGTTTGCTCAATCTGTTTTTCAGTACCAAATTTTCTATCGAGCGTTCCTAACACTCCTTTCTTTATCATCAAACTTTTGGCCGTTTAGACCATCTACAATTTTTCTGTTTCCTCTGCATTTAATGCTACGATATCTGAATCATTGGTTATCAATCTGAGGTGGTTTCAGGAGAATTGTGTTTTTAGATAATTAAACACTGAAGGTAATATGGTGAAATATAAAAAGTTCCCCGGTAACAATAAAAGGGCACACATATATATCAAAGTTATAATAAGGCTGTTTCGAATGAAAAGTCGAATTTGACTTGCTGGAGCTGTGACAAAATTGGCTAATTTGGAAAGGGATTGAAAAATTATTTTCGGTAATAATAACGCTAAAGGGGTTAGCACAGCTACGCGTTAAACGTTTACTCAGTTTCCGAGAGTTTTCAGGTGCATAACTATACGCATCAATCTTTTCTTCCGTAAATGAAGTGCGGTTGGTTCATCCTCCCGATTGAGGTGTTTTCAAGAATCACGATAGGTTTGAACGCAGATTGTAATCATCAAGATACAAATGAAGTTTAAGATGTAAATCGAGTGGCAAACTTGAAGAATTGTTTAGTTTCATATGTTATAATCAATATTTTAATTTATTTTAATTGTTCAATGTTGGTAGTTCACAGTTGATAGTCCACATTTAACATTCCAATAATTCATATATATCTTAATATATAATATTTGAATTAATTAATACGTATCGTGACCCGTGTACATGTCTCAGACTCGATCACAACTCAAAGTATATATATTATTGTAGAATCAACCTCAACCCTGTATAGAGAACTTGATCATTACTGCATATAGAGTGTCTATGGTTATCTCAAATAATATATATATATATGCGTCGATATGATATGTCAAAACCTTGTATACGTGTCCCGATATTTAAAGTGCGTAAAATAAATACAGAAATTAAATGACGATAAATAAAATTGCGAGAATTAAAATTGTGATAAAATAAATTGCGATAATTAAATTGCGATAAATAAATTGCGATAATTAAAATGTAATACGGAATTAACAGTTAGCTAGGAACAGTTAGCTAGGATTTCGTTAGCGTGGATTCTTAACCAAATTTCTCATAGTTAATTTGTTTGTTTCTAACAAATTTTATTTTGTCCAACATTTTCTACATTATGCCACTTGTTGGATTCTGATAGGTCAAAATCCAAATATGAAATTGAATGAAAATGGTTATTCTGCGGTGAACAGATTCGTATATCTGGAGGTGTAAGTAGGATAGTAAATGACCGTTGAATCAGATTCGAAGAATATACAGTGTAACTTATTAATGTGAAATCTAAATATTTCTAGGGTATTACCTACCCGTTAAAATATTTTCAACATTAACAGTTTGTACAAAAGAATTTTTAATTACAATCTTTATGAAAACATATATACATATATATTTTCTTCAGATGTAATCAGGATTTAATGAGTTAACATAATATTAAACTCATTTAGTTTTTGGTTGGAACTTGAATAAATAATCTCTAAAACTTTAGAGATTACATATTCGCCATGTCGAACGAAGATAAATGAGGTAGAACGATACGTAGAACGAAGATCCTACTCGAAGTACAGATGGTGATATTGAGGCATGGATTGTTGATGGTATTGGTGCTGTTATTGATGGTACTGTTGGTGCCGGTGATGTTGCTGGAACTGATAGATTTTGCACCATATTCTCCAAATTGATTACTCGAGCACGAAGTTCGCTAACTTCTTCTATTATTCCGGGATGATTGTAGGTCGGAACGAGCGGATGAATAAGGTTTAGAATTGTGGATAGAATATAATCGTGTCGAACTAATCTGGAAATGATGCTGAAAATGGTGTTTCGGATAGATTTGCCGGTAGGTGCTTCAGGTTCATCGTCAAGAGGTGAATTCGGTTGGTGGAAGGGATCGCCTACTTTGCGTCTCCATTGATTAAGTCGACTACGAACCCATCAGATGAATTGTTGATTCATTCTGGTGACACTACTTTCGGAGCTTAGGTGAAACTCCATATCGGAATAGCTGTCGGAATCAGAGAAATTCGAACTGGTTGAGGGATTCATCTCGTACGATCAGATGAAGGATTTTTCGATAAGAAATGGATTATAGGATGTAGATTAGTACTCTGCAATTCATAATTTACATATGCATATATAATACTAAAATCCCATAAGTTACGAAGGAATCTACGGAAGCTGTCAGGCAAAGGTAACAATAACAGATACGCAAAGATATGAATTTATCTATACACTGTCTACGCAATAGAGGCAGTAAGACATTTCTAGACTAAGAATGATAAGCATGTAAATTTCTAAGGATGATAAGTAGATGATTTCCGACTAGAAATGATAAGCAAAACTTTTGACATGCAGACACGGTCGAAGTCCAGACTCACTAATGCATTTTAAACAACTATCAGTTAGGCACACTTATGCAAGACCTGGTTCGCTAAGACCACCGCTCTGATACCAACTGAAGTGCCCCGTCCTAATCTATCTGGACGAAGTCATCAACATTTGATTCCAGAGCGATGATCGACTTCAAGTAATGTCCTTAAAATGAACAAATGCATAGCGGAAGATTTCTTTCATACCTGAGAATAAACATTCTTTCAAGTGTCAACCAAAAGGTTGGTGAGTTCATAGGTTTATCTTAAAACAATAAAATTCATCATTTTGATAGACCACAAAATTTAAATGCTGCATGGTACAAATGGGCCCGAATCCTATACTCACCTGTAATGTACATGCTATATCTTTTAAATACATACATCTTTCTCGTGTACGAAACCATTTTTCATAAATCATAGTAACCGTACACATATCTTGTGCACAAAAATAACATACACATAACCTGTGTATAAAATCATTCTCTCGATATATAACATTCACATCAACTAGTGGCAATTATCATGTCCACATAATTCAATGGTGGCAATTATCATGTCCACATAATTCAATGGTGGCAATTATCATGTCCACATAATTCAATAATAATTCGCAGAACTTCTGTCTGCATAATAATTCATTCGAGGAATGTTTTGCTTGTGTCTATCTCGTCAAACATTTATAAAAGCATTTCATGTATTCGCAGTTCAAAATATATTTCAAAAGCATTTAATAAAGCAGTTGTAAAAACAGCGCATGTATTCTCAGTCCCAAAATTTTAAAGAGTAAAAGGGAGCAAATGAACTCACCATACTGTATTTCGTAGTAAAAATACATATAAAAACATTGAACAAGTGTAAGGTTGGCCTCGGATTCACGAACCTATATCATTTATTTATATATATTAATACACATAATCGTAATCGAATAGATATATATAACTTTCTTAGTTATATCGTTTTTATGTTAATAACTTATATGTTCTGTGTATTTATTATATATATTTTAACTAAATAAGATATTAAGTTTGTTATGTTTTATATATATTAAATATATTTATATATTTATATATATATATGTAAATCATTTGTTTGTTAAAACAGTATTTTTAATAATATTAAGATATTATCTTAAGTAATATAACGATATTGCTAATATTAAATATAATGATAACATCAGTAGTTTTAATATGAATGATAATTTATTAATAATGGTAATGAAATTAATAATTTTAACATTATTACGTAATACTTAATAATAATAATAATAATAATAATAATAATAATAATAATAATAATAATAATAATAATAATAATAATAATAATAATAATAATAGTAATAATAATAATAATAATAATAATAATAATAATAATAATAATAATAATAATAATAACAATCTTATTACTAGTGGTAGTCCTAATTATAATTTAAATTATGTTAGTAATAATAAATGGTAGCTCTTTTTCTTTTTAGTAATAATAACAATAATAATCATAATCATAATAATAATTAATAATAATAATTAATAATAATAGTATTAGAAAACTACCTCAAGTGAAATGGGTTTTAATAAAAATAACATGGCAGCCCCTAGACTCGAACCCGGGACCTCTCATTCAAACCCACAGCCGCCTAACCATTCATCTGTTCCTGATCTTCTATTATAACTTGTACTTCTAATTCATTTAACACATGAACTGTTTCCATCATCAATTATCATTTTCATTATCACCACACACCCTCTTTATTCTCATCGACTTATAAGTTCATCTTTATCATTAAATTTGTTACTACCATGATCATAATCATACCCGTACATATCATCATCATCATAACATAATCCTAATCACTAATCTAACCATCACCAAATTTATCATCATTTTAATTGGACTAGAGTGTAGGGGTGGGTTCGGCCCAAACTAACTATCATCAATTTCACAGCCCAATAACCTAAGTCCATTATTTAGTTTGTTGGGTTTATGATACGATTCGAAGAAAATATACATCAACAATTGTAACAACAATTGTAATCAAATTATTTCGGTTATAGCCCCACAACCTTCCATCATCTTTTTCTTCCACTAACACATTCTAGTTGACAACTCCTACTATCTGTCACTATCATCATCATTTACATCGGCATCATTATAATCATATTCATTTTCTTTTTCGTTAAAACAGTAATAAAGGTAACCATATAGCAGCGGTAGGATTCAAATGAAACTGAAATAGGAACTAAAAGAAACCAAGATGGGTTTTGATTTGATTGTAACGGTGATGGGTTAAGTTGGTGGCGATTTACGATAACAGCATCATCAGGAAACATGAGGTGGTTGTTTTGAAAGAGAATCAATAAGCATAAGTGACGTGGTAAAACAAAACAATTTGGCAGAAAAACTTTTGAACCTGCAGTCCCACTTCATAAAAAAAATACGTGCAAAATATAAAGGTTTATTTATTTGCAAGTGGTTTCTTTGAGTGGTGGTTGTTGGCCATATTGTAAATTATGCAATAACATATAACTCGTTCAATTAGAAGCAGAAACAAAACAATTTCATCATCATCGTTCATCATCAATCTTTTTCATTGTTATGAAACTCCATAGTTGGAACAAGATCAAAAGCGAGAGAAAAATATGGATAGTTTAACCGGTGTACCGGTTGAATTTGGGAACCGACGGTATGAAGGTGCAATATGCACTTTATTCTCGAGTTATAATATATACAATTTTTTTTGTGTAATTGGGGATAACATAAGATAAACCGGGGTTATAACGTGGTGATATTGGGTTGTGTCTGTAGGGTATGCAATGATGGCAGGTGGTGTATTATGATGGGTAGGGTGGTGATTTAAAGGTTGTATACAGCTGCATGTTACTCGAGTAAAGTGGTGATTACTAGGGTGGTTTAGTTTTGGTTTTGTATTCGTAACAGACAAGTAATTAGGTTGCAAGTTTTGTCGAATAACATAAGAGAATGGAGGTAGCAGTTGCCTAACTTTCGTAATGATAATAGTATGACTTCAATCAATAGTAGTGGGTTAAAAGGTGATGATCGACTTAAGCAGAAATATGTAGTAACATTCGATGATGATGGTGACCGATTACTTGGGCTGTGGTGGTTATCAGGAAGTAAGAAAACAAAAATGACAATTGGAGATTTGCAAAGTAGTGATGAAGAGGTTGAGGGTTTGTGTAGTTGATAAATTAGTGGAAGATCAAATGATTTCCTCAATAGTTTTAATTGGTCGCTTACGTTATCGTAAAGGTGTGGGTGTCGATTTTCAACACAGATCCAAATAAAATATAAAAAGCTGATATGTATCTGTAACTGATTTTGTATTCTATCTGGTTAATTGAATTGTATTAGGTAGTGATGGATTACAGATTGACAAGGATTGGTAACAAAGTTAGATTGAAGACAAAATCTATAAAGCTTGATGTTGATTTTAAACAGAATTTGATTCGTAATTATAATGGATTCGATGAATGTTTATCAAATAAATAAAAAATTCATACAGTGAGTTATAACAAATTTGTAGTCATCTAATTTTAATTGATACCTAATATATATTAATGATAAATACATTAATATTAATAATAATATTAAATATTAATAATAACTACATTAATAATAATAATAACTAATAATGTTATTAACTAAGAATTATAATAATAGTAATGGTACTATTTTTTAATGATAATAATAATAATAAATTGTATTTATTTATTTATTTATAATGATTTTTAATTTTAATTTCAATAGTAATATTAATAATAATATTATTAATAAATGCTAAATTTGATAGTAGTAACAATATTTAATAATAATATTAGTACTAATATAGATATAACATGTTACTTGTATCAAATTTACATATGTATAATAACATTACTACTACTGATATTAATACTAACGTAAATTTTAATGTTAACAATAATAATGAAAATAGTAATATTGATATAACAACCATATTTTTAACTTGTAATTTATTATATTACCTATTATTGATTATGTAATATTTGGTAATTATAATATGTACATAATAACCTATATTGAATATTAAATTTATATACATTACAATATACATGGAATAATAATCATGTACAGAAATCATATATGTTTATATATAGATTTACTTCAAAATCAACATTATTATCTTGCATATTATTTTACATATTTATTTACAATTTATAGTTCGTGAATCGTCGAGTATAGTCAAAGGGTAATTGACTACATGAATATAGATTTCAAAACTTTTGAGACTCAACATTACAGATTTTTACTTATCGTGTCGGAACCATATAAAGATTAAAGTTTAAATTTGGTCGGAAATTCCCGGGTCATCACATCCATTAGTTACGATGTGTTTACTTTGACGCATATATTGCGGGGAACCCAAATGCTATTTTACGCAATGGGTTAAGAAATTATTTTGACTCAATATATCCGAATATAGGACTTCGTGATTTAGAAAAAGCGGCTAACATGCAATATAAAGAAGAATGTTATGCTTACGGGTTAGTAATGTTCGCTTCTCACCAAAGTGAGAACAAGAACATCGGGCTACAACTATTAAACAAAACGTTCCCACAAGTGACGGAGTCGGTAATTGGGGTAAGAAATGAGGTTTTTAAGTTATTACAAGACTGTTGGTCATTACGTAACATTCTTCCTTTTGACGACGTTACAACACATTGTCTTACTATCGGTCACAACGGTTATGTTCCACAAAATCAAGGATGGGAAGTGGTATTAGTAAAACCAGAATGCATAACTTGTTTCTGGACGTATGAATTACGTGTCTTTATTGCCTTTGCTGAACGCCTTATTTATTAACTAGAATTATCTTCGCAACTACTTTGTATCAAAGTTTTATGTGCTATATTTCATGCTATATGTAAAAAAAAAGCGGTATTGTAAGTTTGCAAGTTATTATATAAAGGTTTGAATATGATATTTTTTTTTTGTGATTAGTTTTTTATATAGAATTGTAGTAGTTGAAATGGTATGTTAGCTACTAAGTATGAACTTAACGGGTAGGTACTACCCGAATTAAAGAGTATAAAACGCTAATATGAAGAAAGAGCTTTTATAAATAAGTTCATATTACGCTAGGAAATACTATTGACTACTCTTGATATTCTATATGATTAACTCGTTTCATTTGACTATTTTGAAGGAAATGGCATCGACTACTCAACACACCTTGAATATGAGCGAAGAGAAATTTCGTGTCTTTCTTGCTTCAAACATAGCCGCAGTACAGGCTGCGCTACATACCAACAATAACTCCGAATCTAGCAATGCAGCTAACGGCGCAAGAAATCGTGTAGGATGCACCTACAAAGAATTCACTGCCTGCAAACCTTTGGAATTTGATGGAACCGAAGGACCGATCGGATTGAAACGGTGGACCGAGAAGGTCGAATCGGTGTTTGCCATAAGTAAGTGTACTGAAGAGGACAAAGTGAAGTACGCTACTCATACCTTCACAGGTACTGCGTTAACATGGTGGAATACCTATCTAGAGCAAGTGGGACAAGATGATGCTTACGCACTACCGTGGTCAGCATTCAAGCACTTGATGAACGAGAAGTACCGTCCCAGAACCGAGGTCAATAAGCTCAAGACAGAACTTAGAGGGTTACGAACCCAAGGATTTGATATTACCACATACGAAAGACGATTCACAGAATTGTGCCTATTGTGTCCGAGAGCGTTCGAAGATGAGGAAGAGAAGATCGACGCATTTGTGAAAGGATTACCGGAAAGAATCCAAGAAGATATAAGTTCACACGAGCCCGCCTCCATACAACAGGCATGTAGAATGGCTCATAAACTAGTGAACCAGATTGAAGAAAGAATTAAAGAACAGACTGCTGAAGAGGCCAATGTGAAGCAAGTCAAAAGAAAGTGGGAGGAAAACGGTGATAAGAATCACCAATACAACAACAACAGCAATTACAACAATAATCACAACAACTATCTCAACAATCGCAACAACAACAACAACAACAACAACAACAACAACAACAACAACAACAACAACAACAACAACAACAACAACAACAACAACAACAACAACAACAACAACAACAACAACAACAACAACAACAACAACAACAACAACAACAACAACAACAACAACAACAACAACAACAACAACAACAACAACAACAACAACAACAACAACAACAACAACAACAACAACAACAACAACAACAACAACAACAACAACAACAACAACAACAACAACAACAACAACAACAACAACAACAACAACCGCAACAACAACAATAACAACCGCAACAACAACAACAATCAGAAGCAGCTATGCCAAAGGTGTGAAAAGTATCACTCGGGGTTCTTTACCAAATTTTGCAACAAGTGTAAAAGAAATGGTCATAGCGCGGCGAAGAGTGAGGTCTACGGACCAGGGGTTAATAGAACGAAAGGAACAAATGGTGTCGGAACGAGTAATGGCGGAGCAAGTAGTGTCGGAGCAAGTTATGCCAATGTAGTTTGTTATAAATGTGGAAAACAGGGCCACATTATTAGAAATTGCCCAAACCAGGAGAACACGAATGGACAAGGCCGTGGATGAGTTTTCAATATTAATGCTGCAGAGGCACAGGAAGACCCGGAGCTTGTTACGGGTACGTTTCTTATTGACAATAAATCTGCTTACGTTTTATTTAATTCGGGTGCGGATAGAAGCTATATGAGTAGAGATTTTTGTGCTAAATTAAGTTTTCCATTGACGCCATTGGATAGTAAATTTTTACTCGAATTAGCAAACGGTAAATTAATTTCAGCAGATTATATATGCCGGAATCGAGAAATTAAACTGGGTAGCGAAATAGTTAAGATTGATTTGATACCCGTAGAGTTAGGGAGTTTTGATGTAATAGTTGGCATGGACTGGCTGAAGAAGGTGAAAGCAGAGATCGTATGTTATAAAAATGCAATTCGCATTGTACGAGAAGAAGGAGAACCCTTAATGGTGTACGAAGAAAAGGGCAACATGAAGCTACATCTTATTAGTAATTTGAAGGCACAAAAACTAATAAGAAAAGGTTGCTATGCTGTTCTAACACACGTCGAGAAAGTACAAACTGAAGAAAAGAGCATCAATGATGTTCCCGTCGCAAAAGAATTTCCCGATGTATTTCCGAAAGAATTACCGGGACTACCTCCACATCGATCTATTGAATTTCAAATAGATCTTGTACCAGGAGCTGCACCAATAGCTCGTGCTCCTTATAGACTCGCACCCAGCGAGATGAAAGAACTGCAAAGCCAACTGCAAGAACTATTAGAACGTGGTTTCATTCGACCATGCACATCACCATGGGGAGCTCCTATTTTGTTTGTCAAGAAGAAGGATGGTACATTTAGGTTGTGTATTGACTACAGAGAGTTGAACAAACTTACCATCAAAAACCGTTATCCACTGCCGAGAATTGACGACTTATTTGATCAACTACAAGGCTCGTCGGTTTATTCAAAGATCGATTTACGTTTTGGATATCATCAAATGCGAGTAAAGGAGGATGATATTCCAAAAACTGCTTTTAGGACGCGTTATGGTCATTACGAGTTTATGGTTATGCCGTTTGGATTGACTAACGCACCAGCTGTGTTCATGGACCTTATGAACCGAGTGTGTGGGCCATATATTGACAAGTTTGTCATTGTTTTCATCGATGACATACTTATTTACTCAAAGAATGATCAAGAGCACGAAGAACATTTGAGAAAAGTGCTAGAAGTATTGAGGAAAGAAAAACTGTACGCTAAGTTTTCAAAGTGTGCATTTTGGTTGGAAGAAGTTCAATTCCTTGGTTACATAGTGAACAAAGAAGGTATCCAGGTGGACCCGGTAAAGATCGAAACCGTTGAAAAGTGGGAAACCCCAAAAACTCCGAAGCATATACGTCAATTTTTAGGATTGGCTGGTTACTACAGAAGATTCATCCAAGATTTCTCCAAAATAGCAAAACCCTTGACTGCATTAATGCATAAAGGGAAGAAATTTGAATGGAAGGATGAACAAGAGAAGGCATTTCAATTATTGAAGAAAAAGCTAACTACGGCACCTATATTGTCATTGCCTGAAGGGAATGATGATTTTGTGATTTATTGTGACGCATCAAAGCAAGGTCTCGGTTGTGTATTAATTCAACGGACGAAGGTGATTGCTTATGCGTCTAGACAATTGAAGATTCATGAGCAAAATTATACGACGCATGATTTGGAATTAGGCGCGGTTGTTTTTACATTAAAGACTTGGAGGCACTACTTATATGGGGTCAAAAGATTTATATATACCGACCACAAAAGTCTTCAACACATATTTAATCAGAAACAACTGAACATGAGGCAGCGCAGGTGGATTGAATTGTTGAATGATTACGACTTTGAGATTCGTTACCACCCGGGGAAGGCAAATGTGGTAGCCGACGCCTTGAGCAGAAAGGACAGAGAACCCATTCGAGTAAAAGCTATGAATATAATGATTCACACTAACCTTACTACTTAAATAAAGGAGGCGCAACAAGGAGTTTTAAAATAGGGAAATATTAAAGGATGAAATACCCAAAGGATCGGAGAAGCATCTTAATATTCGGGAAGACGGAACCCGGTATAGGGCTGAAAGAATTTGGGTACCAAAATTTGGAGATATGAGAGAAATGGTACTTAGAGAAGCTCATAAAACCAGACACTCAATACATCCTGGAATGGGGAAGATGTACAAGGATCTCAAGAAATATTTTTGGTGGCCAGGTATGAAAGCCGATGTTGCTAAATACGTAGGGGAATCTTTGACATGTTCTAAGGTCAAAGCTGAACATCAGAAACCATCAGGTCTACTACAACAACCTGAAATCCCGGAATGGAAATGGAAAAACATTACCATGGATTTCATTACTAAATTGCCAAGGACTGCAAGTGGTTATGATACTATTTGGGTAATAGTTGATCGTCTCACCAAGTCAGCACACTTTCTGCCAATAAGAGAAGATGACAAGGTGGAGAAGTTAGCACGACTGTATTTGAAGGAAGTCGTCTCCAGATATGGAATACCAATCTCTATTATCTCTGATAGGGATGGCAGATTTATTTCAAGATTCTGGCAGACATTACAGCAAGCATTAGGAACTCGTCTAGACATGAGTACTGCCTATCATTCACAAACTGATGGGCAGAGCGAAAGGACGATATAAACGCTTGAAGACATGCTACGAGCATGTGTTATTGATTTCGAAAACAGTTGGGATCGACATTTACCGTTAGCAGAATTTTCCTACAACAACAGCTACCATTCAAGCATTGAGATGGCGCCGTTTGAAGCACTTTATGGTAGAAAGTGAAGGTCTCCGATTTGTTGGAGTGAAGTGGGGGATAGACAGATTACGGGTTCGGAGATAATACAAGAAACTACCGAGAAGATCATCCAAATTCAACAACGGTTGAAAACCGCCCAAAGTCGACAAAAGCGCTACGCCGACATTAAAAGAAAAGACATAGAATTTAAAATTGTAGAAATGGTCATGCTTAAGGTTGCACCTTGGAAAGGTGTTGTTCGATTTGGTAAACGAGGAAAATTAAATCCAAGGTATATTGAACCATTCAAGATAATTGATCGTGTCGGACCAGTAGCTTACCGACTTGAGTTACCTCAACAACTTGCGAATGTACATAACACTTTCCACATCTTGAATTTGAAGAAATTTTTTGCTAAAGAAGATCTCACTATTCCGTTGGACGAAATCCAAATCAATGAAAAACTTCAATTCATTGAAGAACCCGTCGAAATAATGGACCGTGAGGTTAAGAGACTTAAACAAAACAAGATACCGATTGTTAAGGTTCGATGGAATGCTCATAGAGGACCCGAGTTCACCTGGGAGTGTGAAGATCAGATGAAGAAGAAATACCCGCATCTATTTCCAGAAGATTCGTCAACACTTTCAACAGCTTAAAATTTCGGGACGAAATTTATTTAACTGGTACGTACAGTAGTGACCCGAACTTTTCCATGTTTTTATATATTAAATGAAATTGATATTTACATGATTAAATGTTTCTAACGTGTTAAGCAATCAAACTTGTTAAGACTTGATTAATTGAAATAGGTTTCATATAGACAATTGACCACCCAAGTTGACCGGCGATTCACGAACGTTAAAACTTGTAAAAACTATATGATGACATATATATGGATATATATATAGTTAACATGATATTATGATAAGTAAACATATCATTAAGTATATTAACAATGAACTACATATGTAAAAACAAGACTACTAACTTAATGATTTTGAAACGAGACATATATGTAACGATTATCGTTGTAACGACATTTAATGTATATATATCATATTAAGATATATTAATACATCATGATATCATGATAATGTAATAATTTAACATCTCATTTGATTTATTAAACAATGGGTTAACAACATTTAACAAGATCGTTAACCTAAAGGTTTCAAAACAACACTTACATGTAACGACTAACGAAGACTTAACGACTCAGTTAAAATGTATATACATGTAGTGTTTTAATATGTATTAATACACTTTTGAAACACTTCAAGACACTTATCAAAATACTTTTACTTAACAAAAATGCTTACAATTACATCCTCGTTCAGTTTCATCAACAATTCTACTCGTATGCACCCGTATTCGTACTCGTACAATACACAGCTTTTAGATGTATGTACTATTAGTATATACACTCCAATGATCAGCTCTTAGCAGCCCATGTGAGTCACCTAACACATGTGGGAACCATAATTTGGCAACTAGCATGAAATATCTCATAAAATTACAAAAATTACACATCCTTTATATCTAATCCATATACCAACGACCAAAAACACCTATAAACACTTTCATTCTTTAATTTTCTTCATCTAATTAATATCTCTCAAGTTCTATCTTCAAGTTCTATGTGTTCTTCATAAATTCTACAAGTTCTAGTTTCATAAAATCAAGAATACTTCCAAGTTTGCTAGCTTACTTCCAATCTTGTAGAGTGATCATCCAACCTCAAGAAATCTTTATTATTTACAGTAAGATATCTTTCTAATACAAGGTAATACTCATATTCAAACTTTTATTCAATTTCTATAACTATAACAATCTTATTTTGAGTAGAAATCTTACTTGAACTTGTTTTCGTGTCATGATTCTGCTTCAAGAACTTTCAAGCCATCCAAGGATCCTTTGAAGCTAGATCTATTTTTCTCATTTCCAGTAGCTTTATCCAGAAAACTTGAGGTAGTAATGATGTTCATAACATCATTCGATTCATACATATAAAGCTATCTTATTCGAAGGTTTAAACTTGTAATCACTAGAACATAGTTTAGTTAATTCTAAGCTTGTTCGCAAACAAAAGTTAATCCTCCTAACTTGACTTTTAAAATCAACTAAACACATGTTCTTTATCTATATGATATGCTAACTTAATGATTTAAAACCTGGAAACACGAAGAACACAGTAAAACCGGACATACGCCGTCGTAGTAACACCGCGGGCTGTTTTGGGTTAGTTAAATAAAAACTATGATAAGCTTTGATTTAAAAGTTGTTCTTCTGGGAAAATGATTTTTATTATGAACATGAAACTATATCCAAAAATCATGGTTAAACTCAAAGTGGAAGTATGTTTTCTAAAATGGTCATCTAGACGTCGTTCTTTCGACTAAAATGACTACCTTTACAAAAATGACTTGTAACTTATATTTTAGACTATAAACCTATACTTTTTCTCTTTAGATTCATAAAATATAGTTCAATATGAAACCATGGCAATTTGATTCACTCAAAACGGATTTAAAATGAAGAAGTTATGGGTAAAACAACATTGGATAATTTTTCTTGTTGTAGCAACGTGAAAATTGGTAACAAATCTATATTAATCATATCCTAGCTAACTTATATTGTATTATACATGTATTCTAATATATTATGTAATCTTGGGATACCATAGACACGTATGCAAATGTTTTGACATATCATATCGACTCATGTGTATATATTATTTGGAACAACCATAGACACTCTATATGCAGTAATGTGGGAGTTAGCTATACAGGGTTGAGGTTAATTCCAAAAATATATATACTTTGAGTTGTGATCTAGCCTGAGACGTGTATACACTGGGTCGTGGATTGATTCAAGATAATATATATCAATTTTTTTCTGTACATCTAACGTTGGACAACTAGTTGTAGGTTACTAACGAGGACAGCTGACTTAATAAACTTAAAACATCAAAATGTATTAAAAGTATTGTAAATATATTTTAAATATACTTTGATATATATGTACATATTTGTTATAGGTTCGTGAATCAACCAGTGGCCAAGTCTTACTTCCCGACGAAGTAAAAATCTGTGAAAGTGAGTTATAGTCCCACTTTTAAAATCTAATATTTTTAGGATGAGAATACATGCAGGTTTTATAAATGATTTACAAAATAGACACAAGTACGTGAAACTACATTCTATGGTTGAATTATCGAAATCGAATATGCCCATTTTTATTAAGTTTGGTAATCTAAGAATTAGGGAATAGACACCCTAATTGACGCGAATCCTAAAGATAGATCTATTGGACCTAACAAACCCCATCCAAAGTACCGGATGCTTTAGTACTTCAAAATTTATATCATATCCGAAGGGTGTCCCGGAATGATGGGGATATTCTTATATATGCATCTTGTTAATGTCAGTTACCAG
Organism: Rutidosis leptorrhynchoides; assembly: GCF_046630445.1. NCBI lineage: Eukaryota > Viridiplantae > Streptophyta > Magnoliopsida > Asterales > Asteraceae > Rutidosis > Rutidosis leptorrhynchoides. The sequence goes on along the minus strand of NC_092336.1, from coordinate 398,523,062 downwards.
GTATTCACCATATGAATGATTTTTATCTCTATGTATGGGATGTATATTGAAATATGAAATCTTGTGGTCTATTGTTACGATTTGATATATATAGGTTAAACCTATAACTCACCAACATTTTTGTTGACGTTTAAAGCATGTTTATTCTCAGGTGAATATTAAGAGCTTCCGCTGTTGCATACTAAAATAAGGACAAGATTTGGAGTCCATGTTTGTATGATATTATGTAAAAACTGCATTCAAGAAACATATGTCGATGTAATATATTTCTATTGTAAACCAATATGTAATGGTCGTGTATAAACAGTATATTTTAGATTATCATTATTTGATAATCTACGTAATGCTTTTGAAACCTTTATTGATAAAATAAAGGTTATGGTTGTTTTAAAAATGAATGCAGTCTTTGAAAAACGTCTCATATAGAGGTCAAAACCTCGCAACGAAATCAATTAATATGGAACGTTTATAATCAATATGAACGGGACATTTCAATATAGCCATAATTTATGTAGTAAATATATTTTTATATAAAATCTTTTGTTTAAAAATAATAATTCTAATAATACTAAGGTAATGATAATAATAATGATAATAATAATAATAATAATGTTAAAAATAATAATAAGAGTATTGTTAATAATAATAATAATTCTAATAATAGTAAAAATGATAATTTTATTAAAAATGTTATTTTTTTAATAATAATAGTAATAATAATAATAATAATAATAATAATAATAATAATAATAATAATAATAATAATAATAATAATAATAATAATAATAATAATAATAATAATAAACATAATAAACATAATAATAACTAATAGTAATAATAATGATAGAATTAAAATAAAAGTGTATACCCTCTCCAAGCTTTTTCTAAAAAGAAATGCCCAGACGAGACTCAAACTCGAGACTTCTCATTAACGCAACAACACTCGAAACCGTTGAACCCTTAATCTAATCTTGTAATATCTCGCGTTTCTAATTATTTAATATATGAAAAACCGTTATCATTTTCCCCTTAAATTCATCACCATCATCTATCATTATAATCATCATCTATGTTTACTTCAACGTGACATGATCATAACATCACCATGGTCATCACTTTATCATCATCAATTTTATTACATCATAATCATCATCATAAAATACTATTATCGTTTTCATCTTTTACGAAAATCATAATGATCATCACCATAACCCCACTGTTCAGCCCAACAACAAAACTTGTCCTCGGCCCATCAACCAAATAAATTTACACGGCCCAACTGAATGATGGATCTTCGGCCCACTCGTTCAAAGTCCAACAAAATAAATAAGTAAATGGCCCAAAATCAAATCGTGGATTTAGGTTGGCTTTGCTTCGGTTAATCAGAGAAATAGCATAGCAGCAACAATGATTATCAATGGGTTTTGTAAAAAAAATATCTAACCGACGTGTAGCAGGCCAAACAAAATTATCCATTTCTTATTACTTATATAAAAGAAAGAAAACATAATCCTTTTTGTCTCCCACTAACTTAAATAAAAAAAAATGAAATCGGATTATATAAGAGGATAAAAACAACAGCAAATTTTAGCAGCCTTATTCTAACCACTCATATCCTTTTCTTTTATTCATACAGCCATCATCATCTTTCTTTTAATTCATCATCATAAAATCATGATCATGATTATTGTTTAAAACAGAAAAAGAAACACAAGGCAGCAGTATTATCCGGTTATGGTGGCGGTTGGGTGGTGATTTGCGAACAATATAAGAGAGAGAGAGAGTGGGAGATGGATCGAACAGAAAAAGAAATAGAAAAACTAAGCACTGTAGCATCGTCTTCCTCGTTTTTAGTTTTAAAACAGAAAAATAGTTAGTAAGTTGCAGCTGTAACAACGAAATCAAATTGATGGGTTGTTGTGGTTTGTGTGTCGATTACCGTTTTAACAGAAATTAGAAGAAACGGGAAAATAACGTGGTGGTGATTCAGTGGTGGTGATGGGTTATAATGTTATTCATATAAGAAGAGGAGAGGGAGATGTAGTGAGAGAGAGTTTGAGAGAGAGAGAGACCTTGATGATGATTTTTCGTGAGCAACAGGAGCTGTAACACTTCCTCTTAGCATGCGGTTTCGAACCCTCATACAGAAAATAGAAGGTGTTTGATGAAGAGAGTAAAGGACGAAGATAGTGATGGTTCTTGTCGACAGTAAGCGGAAATTACTAGCATTAAATAGGAACAAAAACAGGAAACTAACTGGTTTCACTCTTTTCTGTTGTAAATTCAATCGGGCCAAGGCTGTAGTGATTTTTATTTTATAGTGATGATTGATAAATGAATGATTTTACTAACAACATTATGTAATTTATCTGATTTATTGCAAAAAGTGGTCGACCCTATTGTTCCATTAGGTACGAAATATATATAAAAATAAAAATAAAGAAGATGTGACTAACAACTGAATTCATTTGTTTCCTAATCTGTTTTTGACATAATTGAAGACAGCAGTACAAATTATATACAGTTTGAGTTTGATTTGTAACAACTCTTGACTTTCTAATTTCCCTTTTAGATTATAAATAAATATTAATAATAATAATAATAAATAATATTATTGATTTCTTAATATAAATATCTGTATATATATATCACATATATATATATATATATATATATATATATATATATATATATATATATATATATATATATATATATTGTCTTTGTATATCACTGTATTAGTATATCTCTTATATTTATTTATTTACATTTATATATTCTTAATGAGTCTTATTAATAAATATAATAATTATACTCTTAATATTGTAACTAATAATAATACAAATATAATAGTAATAATAATATTATTACTAACGGTAATAATGTTAATTACAATAAAATGTATATCAATAATATCATTAATAACAATAATACTAACATTAACATATCATTATATATATATATATATTCATTCTTATAGTAACTTAATTATTCTATATATTATTTTATATTTTTAATTCTAATAATTAACTTTGTATTTTAATATTTCATATTATTATATATTTACTTATCTTCAAATTTATATATATATATATATATATATATATATATATATATATATATATATATACAAATATATATATATATTAAATTTACACAATGGTTCATGAATCGTCGGGAATAGTCAAAGGTCAAATGTATATATGAACACAGTTCAAAAGTTTTTGAGACTTCAGCATTACAGACTTTGCTTATCGTGTCGAAATCATTTAAAGATAAAGTTTAAATTTGGTCGGAAATCTCCGGTTCATCACAGTACCTACCCGTTAAAGAAATTTCGTCCTCGAAATTTGATAGAGGTCGTCATGGATAACAATAAGAATGTTTTCATGACAAATATGAGTTGATAAATAGAGTTTTATCATCATTGAGTAATATGGATAAAACCATTTGATTTTTGTGAAGAGTACGAGTGAAGCTATCACCAAAGAGTGAAAGGAGTAGGTATAGATTCGTCATATCTCTTGACGTAGATAGGATTGATTTCCAAGTTCAAGAGATTTGGAGAAAATCTTTGTAATAAGATTTGATTCTTTGGTAATCAAAGGAATTAGGATCCGCTTTAAATGCGATCATTCGTTTTGATTGCTTTGTCTGATATTTTACTTTAAATCTACCCCCTTCGTTTCCTTATTTCCATATCTCACATCTTATATTCTTTCTCCTTAATTCATACTTTAAAGCATTTGTAAATATGCTCCATCCCGTTCTGATTCTTGATATACTCTTAACTTTCATATCTGTCATTCTTCTTTTCCATTTACCACCATAGGATTTTATTTATTTTTACTATTACCTTGGGGTTATAGTAATTTTAATTCTCCCGTGCCTTTACGTGGCAATACGTATTCATATGCACGGTTTATAATTTATGTGGTGTTGTCGAGTTTTATATTTTCTTTTATATTCAAGGGTTACGTACTTTTGTCTCCTCTTCCCGACTTCAAGTCAAGCGAATAATGGTCCAGAATTCTTAGGTATGGATTTTGAAATGAACATAGTTAATGCTCTAAGAAGGAAATCGTAATGGCACGATCTTGACTTGGCAAATTACCAGAATATCTGAAAAGATAGTACTATCAACAGATATGTTCTTAATATGTTTAGAGATTGGGTAGAATGTAAGAGTCGTGTAAATGGCACATGATGACGGTATGTTCTATGAATCATCACGTTCCATTAGAAACTCAGCATGAATTACTGTAATATAATCGCGTTGATCAAGTGTCATTATATTATACTAACTCATGCATCAGTTCCCAACACTACTTCAAACCATTCATATTTTAAATTCGAAGGTTGGCAGAATATAGAAACTAAAACAGTTTCCTTTTATGATATAATACGGATAGCGCAGAGAGATAATTAATATCGAATGAGAATATTTATGAAGATATCTTCAGAAATATTGAGGATATTAATAAAGAAAGGTACGATGATATCTTAGGATTTCAGAATCAAATTGTGATGAAGAAATTCATTCACGACAATTTAGAGTGGTTAAGGAGTAAGGTATTGGTTAAAGATTTCATCAGAAATAGAATCATCTGGATTCTTTATGTACAAGTTCAGTCCTTGTAATTTGTTCAAAGTCTCCTTCATGGTTTGCTCAATCCGGTTTCTAGTTCCAACTTTTCTGAACTTTGCCAATATACTATTCTTTATCTTTATACCTTCGACAGTTAAGGTCGTGTATAGTTTTTGCTGCTGTATTCAGCTTGTACAGTTTTTGCTGTTGTATTCAGCTTGTACAGTTTTTGCTGCTGTATTCAGCTTTTTCAGAATTTGGAGTATTGATTTGTAGACTGGGTGCTTTTCAAAATTTCAGAGTGGAAGATCTTAATTCTAAGAGATAAATGTTATATGTGTACATATAACTGTTGATGTAGAAACGCTGCAAGATTCGAAATACTGATTGCTAATTCTCGGTAATTGATACAACAACTCTCGTTATAAGATGCAGATAACTATATGATAGGGTTTTAATGAACAAATATAATGATTCTTCGGAGAGACTTAAGTCAATGAGTAGTGAAGTTGCTGGTAAGTTTAATGCTAATGTAGTGGAATATAAACGGTCCCCCGGTAACGATGATGAAGGGGTAATCTTTATAATGGGGTTTATTTGAATAAATAACTTGAAGTTGATTTGCTGGAGCTGTCACAAAATTGGCTAATTTGAAAAGAAATTGCGTTGTTATTTTCGGAAATAACAATGCCAACGAAGCTAGCACAGATACGTGTTAAACATTTATATAGGTTCCGAGAATTTTTCAGGTGCATAACTATATGCGTAAATCTTTTCTTCCATAGATGAAGTGCGGTTGATTCATCCTCCCGATTGAGGTATTTTCAAGAATCACGAAAGGTTTGAACGCAGATTGGGATCGTCAAGCTACAAATGAGGTTTGAGATGAAAATCAAGTGGCAAACTTGAAGAATTGTTTAGTTTCATACGTTATAATCAATATTTTAATTCATTTTAATTGTCCACTGTTGGTAGTCCTCAGTTGATTAGTCCACAGTTAGCTAGGAACAGTTAGCGTGGATTCTTAACAAAATTTCTCATAGTTAATTTGTTTGTTTCTAACAAATTTTATTCCATAAAATGTTTTCTTCATTATGCCACTTGTCAAATCTTGACTTGGATTCTGATCGGTCAAAATCCGAATATGAATTTGAACTTGAATGAAAATAGTTATTCTTTGGTGAGCGGATACGTATATGTGTGAATGTAAGTAGGATAGTAAATGACTGTTGAATCAGATTCGAAGAATGCACAGTGTAACTTATTAATGTAAAATCTAAATATTCTTGGGGTATTACCTACCCATTAAAATATTTTCACCATTAACAGTTTGTACAAAAGAATTTTTAATTACAGTCTTTATGAAAACATATATACATATATATTTTCTTCAGATGTAATCATGGATTTAATGAGTTAATATGATATTAAACTCATATGATTTTCGATTTGAGCTAGAATAAGTAATCTCTAAAACTATTAGGAACCACATATTCTTCGCAGAATATTAATGAAGTTATGGATCAATACTTCATTGTTAATTGTTGTTGGTACTCCTTGGTATCCATGGTGCCTATGATGTTGATGTTTGTGGAACAGATTGTGATGTTGAGGTGTGGGGTGTGGATGTTGTTGTTGGTGATACTGTTGGTGCCGGTAATGTTGCTGAAGCTGGTACATTTTACACCATATTTTTCCAGGCTACAACTCGGGTGTGAAGCTCGTTGACTTATTACTCCGGGATGATTGTCGGTCGAAACGAGCGGATGAATAAGGTTTAGAATTTGAGATAATATATAATCATAGAGAGATATTCGGAAAATGAGGGTAAAAAATGGTGTTTCTAATAGGTTCGCCGGTAAGTGCTTCGGGTTTATCGCCAAAAGGTGAATGTGGGGGATGGAAGGGATCACCTTCTTCTTCTCTCCAATGGTTAAGTGTATTACGAACCTATCAGATGAATTGGGGATGGCTAATTGGTTGATTCATTCTGGTGACACTGCTTTCGGAGCTGGAGTGGGACACCATATCGGAATCCGAGGGACTTGAACTAGTGGTGAGTTCCATTGTGTACGATTGATTAAAGGAGTTTTCGATATGAAATGATTTTTGGATATCAGATGATATTCTAATTACATAGAATACCTATATATAGAATAGAAGATCCAGTAGGTTACGAAGGGAATTTACGGAATACGTCAGGCAAAGTTTACAGTAACAGATATGCTAAGATATGAATTAGTAGATACGCTAAGATATGAATTTTTTCTATACACTATTCATGCAATCAATGCAGTAAGACGTGTTTAGACTAAGAATGATAAGCAGGTAATTTTTGACAAGAAATGATAAGCAAAACTTTTGACATGCAGACCAGGTTCAAGTCCAGACTCATTAATATAACCTAACAACTACTAGGTCGAAGTCCAGACTTCACTAATGCATCCTAACAACTACCTGTTAGATACACTAATGCAGATCTGGTTCGCTAAGACCACCGCTCTGATACCAACTGAAACGCCCCGTCCTAAACCATCCGGACGAAGTCCATATTGATTATAAATGATTCATAATAGTTGATTACATCGCGAGGTACTTGACCTCTAAATGATACATTTTACAAACATTGCATTCGTTTTTAAAAGACAAACTTCTATTACATCAAAAGTTGACAGGTATGCATACCATTTCATAATATTCAACTATAAATGACCTAATCCGTCATTTACTTAATAATCTCTAATGAACTTCAATGACTCGAATGCAACGTCTTTTGAAATATGTCATGAATGACTCCAAGTAATATTCTTAAAATGAGCTAATGCACAGCGGAAGATTTCTTTCGAACCTGAGAATAAACATGCTTTCAAGTGTCAACCAAAAGGTTGGTGAGTTCATTAGTTTATAGTAACCATTTCATTTTCTTCATTTTAATAGACCACAAGATTTTAAATATTATAAAACGTGCAGAAGTCCCATTCCAACTGCACAAAAAAAATATCTTTCATATGAAGAACACCTGGTGAGGATTCAAAATATAATAGTAACCATCTGTGCCGGTCTTTCACCCCACGGCTGAATACATGTGCCTTCAAAATATAGAACCTCTGTGCCGGTCTTTACACCCCACAGCTAATGTAGTGACCCGAACTTTTCCATGTATATATATATTAATTGAGATTGATATTTACATGATTAAATGTTTCCAACATGTTAAGCAATCAAACTTGTTAAGACTTGATTAATTGAAATATGTTTCATATAGACAATTGACCACCCAAGTTGACCGGTGATTCACGAACGCTAAAACTTGTAAAAACTATATGATGACATATATATGGATATATATATAGTTAACATGATACTATGATAAGTAAACATATCATTAAGTATATTAACAATGAACTACATATGTAAAAACAAGACTACTAACTTAATGATTTTTAAACGAGACATATATGTAACGATTATCGTTGTAAAGACATTTAATGTATATATATCATATTAAGAGATATTCATACATGATAATATCATGATAATATAATAATTTAAAATCTCATTTGATATTATAAACATTGGGTTAACAACATTTAACAAGATCGTTAACCTAAAGGTTTCAAAACAACACTTACATGTAACGACTAACGATGACTTAACGACTCAGTTAAAATGTATATACATGTAGTGTTTTAATATGTATTTATACACTTTTGAAAGACTTCAATACACTTATCAAAATACTTCTACTTAACAAAAATGCTTACAATTACATCCTCGTTCAGTTTCATCAACAATTCTACTCGTATGCACCCGTATTCGTACTCGTACAATACACAGCTTTTAGATGTATGTACTATTGGTATATACACTCCAATGATCAGCTCTTAGCAGCCCATGTGAGTCACCTAACACATTTGGGAACCATCATTTGGCAACTAGCATGAAATATCTCATAAAATTACAAAAATATGAGTAATCATTCATGACTTATTTACATGAAAACAAAATTACATATCCTTTATATCTAATCCATACACCAACGACCAAAAACACCTACAAACACTTTAATTCTTCAATTTTCTTCATCTAATTGATCTCTCTCAAGTTCTATCTTCAAGTTCTAAGTTTTCTTCATAAATTCTACAAGTTCTAGTTACATAAAATCAAGAATACTTTCAAGTTTGCTAGCTCACTTCCAATCTTGTAAGGTGATCATCCAACCTCAAGAAATCTTTGTTTCTTATAGTAGGTTATCATTCTAATACAAGGTAATAATCATATTCAAACTTTGGTTCAATTTCTATAACTATAACAATCTTATTTCAAGTGATGATCTTACTTGAACTTGTTTTCGTGTCATGATTCTGCTTCAAGAACTTCGAGCCATCCAAGGATCCGTTGAAGCTAGATCCATTTTTCTCTTTTCCGGTAGGTTTATCCAAGGAACTTAAGGTAGTAATGATGTTCATAACATCATTCGATTCATACATATAAAGCTATCTTATTCGAAGGTTTAAACTTGTAATCACTAGAACATAGTTTAGTTAATTCTGAACTTGTTCGCAAACAAAAGTTAATCCTTCTAAATTGACTTTTAAAATCAACTAAACACATGTTCTATATCTATATGATATGCTAACTTAATGATTTAAAACCTGGAAACACGAAAAACACCGTAAAACCGGATTTACGCCGTCGTAGTAACACCGCGGGCTGTTTTGGGTTAGTTAATTAAAAACTATGATAAACTTTGATTTAAAAGTTGTTATTCTGAGAAAATGATTTTTATTATGAACATGAAACTATATCCAAAAATTATGGTTAAACTCAAAGTGGAAGTATGTTTTCTAAAATGGTCATCTAGACGTCGTTCTTTCGACTGAAATGACTACCTTTACAAAAACCACTTGTAACTTATTTTTCCGACCATAAACCTATACTTTTTCTGTTTATATTCATAAAATAGAGTTCAATATGAAACCATAGCAATTTGATTCACTCAAAACGGATTTAAAATGAAGAAGTTATGGGTAAAACAAGATTGGATAATTTTTCTCATTTTAGCTACGTGAAAATTGGTAACAAATCTATTCCAACCATAACTTAATCAACTTGTATTGTATATTATGTAATCTTGAGATACCATACACACGTATACAATGTTTCGACCTATCATGTCGACACATCTATATATATTTCGGAACAACCATAGACACTCTATATGTGAATGTTGGAGTTAGCTATACAGGGTTGAGGTTGATTCCAAAATATATATAGTTTGAGTTGTGATCAATACTGAGATACGTATACACTGGGTCGTGGATTGATTCAAGATAATATTTATCGATTAATTTCTGTACATCTAACTGTGGACAACTAGTTGTAGGTTACTAACGAGGACAGCTGACTTAATAAACTTAAAACATCAAAATATATTAAAAGTGTTGTAAATATATTTTGAACATACTTTGATATATATGTATATATTGTTATAGGTTTCTTGAATCAACCGGTGGCCAAGTCTTACTTCCCGACGAAGTAAAAATCTGTGAAAGTGAGTTATAGTCCCACTTTTAAAATCTAATATTTTTGGGATGAGAATACATGCAGGTTTTATAAATGATTTACAAAATAGACACAAGTACGTGAAACTACATTCTATGGTTGAATTATCGAAATCGAATATGCCCCTTTTTATTAAGTCTGGTAATCTAAGAATTAGGGAACAGACACCCTAATTGACGCGAATCCTAAAGATAGATCTATTGGGCCTAACAAACCCCATTCAAAGTACCGGATGCTTTAGTACTTCGAAATTTATATCATATCCGAAGGGTGTCCCGGAATGATGGGGATATTCTTATATATGCATCTTGTTAATGTCGGTTACCAGTTGTTCACCATATGAATGATTTTTATCTCTATGTATGGGATGTGTATTGAAATATGAAATCTTGTGGTCTATTATTATGATTTGATATATATAGGTTAAACCTATAACTCACCAACATTTTTGTTGACGTTTTAAGCATGTTTATTCTCAGGTGATTATTAAGAGCTTCCGCTATCGCATACTTAAATAAGGACGAGATTTGGAGTCCATGCTTGTATGATATTGTGTAAAAACTGCATTCAAGAAACTTATTTTGTTGTAACATATTTGTATTGTAAACCATTATGTAATGGTCGTGTGTAAACAGGATATTTTAGATTATCATTATTTGATACTCTACGTAAAGCTTTTTAAACCTTTATTGATGAAATAAAGGTTATAGTTTGTTTTAAAATGAATGCAGTCTTTGAAAAACGTCTCATATAGAGGTCAAAACCTCGCAACGAAATCAATTAATATGGAACGTTTTTAATCAATAAGAACGGGACATTTCAGTTGGTATCCGAGCGTTGGTCTTAGAGAACCAGAATTTTTCATTAGTGTGTCTTATCGAGTTTGTTAGGATGCATTAGTGAGTCTGGACTTCGACCGTGTTTACTTGAAAAAAGATTGCTTAACAAATTTTGTTGGAAACTATATATTTTTAACATGTGAATATTATGTGATATATTAATCTCTTAACGCGTTTGATATTATGTGATAGATGTCTACCTCTAGAACAAGTCCCATTGACTCACCTAATAATAATGAAGAGTCAAATGTAAATTGGAATGATTCGTGGACTGATTCACAAGTTCCCGAAGAGGAACCGAAAGAAGAGTCGGAACCGGAAAAAGAATCGGAACCGGAAGAAGAATCGGAACCGAATGAAGAAATAGAACCGGTGGGGGAAATAATAAAATGGTTAAGTAAAAGAAAATCCTCAACCAACCGACCAAGGTTAATTATGGTCAATGGTGTTTCCGCCAAGGAAGCAAAATATTGGGAGGATTACCAATTCTCCGATGAATCGGATTCCGACGAGAATTCCGATGATGTTATAGAAATTACCCCAACTGAATTTAAAAAGGCAAAAGAAAATAATAAGGGAAAGGGCATAAAAATAGAGAAATCTAATTCCAACCCCGATGAACTTTATATGTATCGTCAACCCCCGAAGTCCTTAAGTTGTAACAATGACCCGGGAACCTCTAAACCACCAGGCTTTTCTAAACCAATGTGGAAAACGACGGCTCGTATTAGGGGAAAATCATATATCCCTAAAACTTGGCAAAACAAACCAAAACCGAAGAAGAAGAAACAAGCGAGTCGGAATAAGATAGTTGTATTCATGTGGTGTAATATATGTAATATAGTGTGCTTATGCTTTATGATATATGTAAAAATTGCTTGTATTAATAAGTATTTTTTTTATGAATCTAACTCTTGTCTATTTTATAGTATAAAAACATAAAATGGATAGACAACCCAATATTTTAAGAGACCTACCCGGAGACATGATTGATGAAATCTTGTCTAGAGTCAGTCAGAATTCTTCGGCACAACTATTTAAGGCGAGATCAGTTTGTAAGACATTCGAAGAACGTTCCAAGAATGCCTTGGTTTATAAAAGGCTTTCGTTCGAAAGATGGGGGATATCACATTGGGAAATCCATATGTTACGATGTGTTTACTTTGACGCATATATTGCGGGGAACCCAAATGCTATTTTACGCAATGGGTTAAGAAATTATTTTGACTCAATATATCCGAATATTGGACTTCGTGATTTAGAAAAAGCGGCTAACATGCAACATAAAGAAGCATGTTATGCTTACGGATTAGTAATGTTCGCTTCTCACCAAAGTGAGAACAAGAACATCGGGCTACAACTATTAAACAAAACGTTCCCACAAGTGACGGAGTCGGTAATTGGGGTAAGAAATGAGGTTTTTAGATTGTTACGGGACTGTTGGACATTACGTAACCCTCGTCCCTTTGACGACGTTACAACACGCTGTCTTATCAACGGCCATAACGGTTATGTTCCACAAGACCAAGGATGAGAAGTAATCCTAGTAAAACCAGAATGCATGACTTGTTTCTGGACGTATGAATTACGTGTCTTTATTGCCTTTGCTGAACGACTTGTGTACTAGCTAGAATTATCTTCACAACCATCTTGTATCAAATTTATTGTGTGCTATATTTCATGCTATATGTAAAATAAGCGGTATTGTAAGTTTGTAAAATATTGTGTAAAAGTTTGAACGCGAAATATTATTATAATCAGTTTTTCATATAGAATTGTAGTAGTTGAATTGTATATTAGCTACTAAGTATGAATTTAACGGGTAGGTATCACCCGAATTTAAACTTATAAAACGCTAATATGAAGAAAAAGCTTTTATAAATGAGTTCATATTATGCTACGAAATATTATTAACTACTCTTAATATTCTGTATGATTAACTTGTTCCATTTGACTATTTTGAAGGAAATCGCACCGACTACTCGACACACCGTGAATATGAATGAAGAGGAATTCCGTACTTTTCTAGCTTCAAACATAGCCGCAGTACAGGCTGCGCTACATACCAACAATAACCTTGGATCTAGCAGTACAGGAAATCTTGTAGGATGCACCTACAAAGAATTCACTGCCTGCAAACCTTTGGAATTTGATGGAACCGAAGGACCGATCGGATTGAAACAGTGGACCTAGAAGATCGAATCGGTGTTTGCCATAAGTAAGTGTACTGAAGAGGACAAAGTGAAGTACGCTACGCATACCTTCATAGGTTCTGCGTTAACATGGTGGAATACCTATCTAGAGCAAGTGGGACAAGACGATGCGTACGCACTACCGTGGTCAGCATTCAAGCACTTGATGAACGAGAAGTACCGTCCCAGAACCGAGGTCAATAAGCTCAAGACAGAACTTAGAGGGTTACGAACCCAAGGATTTGATATTACCACGTACGAAAGACGATTCACAGAATTGTGCCTATTGTGTCCGGGAGCATTCGAAGATGAGGAAGAGAAGATCGACGCGTTTGTGAAAGGATTACCGGAAAGAATCCAAGAAGATATAAGTTCACACGAGTCCGCCTCCATACAACAGGCATGTAGAATGGCTCACAAACTAGTGAACCAGATTGAAGAAAGAATTAAAGAACAGACTGCTGAAGAGGCCAATGTGAAGCAAGTCAAAAGAAAGTGGGAGGAAAACGGTGATAAGAATCACCAATAAAACAACAACAACAATTACAACAATAATCGCAACAATTATCCCAACAATCGCAACATCAATCGCAACTACAACAAACGGCCCAACAACAACAACAACAACAACAGCAGCAACTACAACAATCATCCCAACAACAATAATAACCGCAACAACAACAACAATCAGAAGCAGCTATGCCAAAGGTGTGAAAAGTATCACTCGGGGTTCTGCACCAAATTTTGCAACAAGTGTAAAAGAAATGGTCATAGCGCGGTGAAGTGTGAGGTCTACGGACCAGGGGTTAATAGAACGAAAGGAACAAATGGTGTCGGAACGAGTAATGGCGGAGCAAGTAGTGTCGGAGCAAGTTATGCCAATGTAGTTTGTTATAAATATGGAAAACCGGGCCACATTATTAGAAATTGCCCGAACCAGGAGAACACGAATGGACAAGGCCGCGGAAGAGTTTTCAATATTAATGCGGCAGAGGCACAGGAAGACCCGGAGCTTGTTACGGGTATGTTTCTTATTGACAATAAATCTGCTTACGTTTTATTTGATTCGGGTGCGGATAGAAGCTATATGAGTAGAGATTTTTGTGCTAAATTAAGTTGTCCATTGACGCCTTTGAATAGTAAATTTTTACTCGAATTAGCAAATGGTAAATTAATTTCAGCAGATAATATATGTCGGAATCGAGAAATTAAACTGGTTAGCGAAACATTTAAGATTGATTTGATACCAGTAGAGTTAGGGAGTTTTGATGTGATAATTGGTATGGACTGGTTGAAAGAAGTGAAAGCAAAGATCGTTTGTTACAAAAATGCAATTCACATTATACGAGAAAAAGGAAAACCCTTAATGGTGTACGGAGAAAAGGGCAACACGAAGCCACATCTTATTAGTAATTTGAAGGCACAAAAACTAATAAGAAAAGGTTGCTATGCTGTTCTAGCACACGTCGACAAAGTACAAACTGAAGAAAAGAGCATCAATGATGTTCCCATTGCAAAAGAATTTCCCGATGTATTTCCGAAAGAATTACCGGGATTACCCCCACATCGATCCGTTGAATTTCAAATAGATCTTGTACCAGGAGCTGCACCAATAGCTCGTGCTCCTTACAGACTCGCACCCAGCGAGATGAAAGAACTGCAAAGCCAATTACAAGAACTTTTAGAGCGTGGTTTCATTCGACCAAGCACATCACCGTGGGGAGCTCCTGTTTTGTTTGTCAAGAAGAAAGATGGTACATTCAGGTTGTGTATCAACTACCGAGAGTTGAACAAACTTACCATTAAGAACCGCTACCCACTACCGAGAATCGACGACTTATTTGATCAACTACAAGGCTCGTCTGTTTATTCAAAGATTGACTTACGTTCCGGGTATCATCAAATGCGGGTGAAAGAAGATGATATTCCAAAGAATACTTTCAGAACACGTTACGGTCATTACGAGTTTATGGTCATGCCGTTTGGTTTAACTAATGCACCAGCTGTGTTCATGGACCTTATGAACCGAGTGTGTGGACCATACCTTGACAAGTTTGTCATTGTTTTTATTGATGACATACTTATTTACTCAAAGAATGACCAAGAACACGGTGAACATTTGAAAAAGGTGTTAGAAGTATTGAGGAAGGAAGAATTGTACGCTAAGTTTTCAAAGTGTGCATTTTGGTTGGAAGAAGTTCAATTCCTCGGTCACATAGTGAACAAAGAAGATATTAAGGTGGATCCGGCAAAGATAGAAACTGTTGAAAAGTGGGAAACCCCGAAAACTCCGAAACACATACGCCAGTTTTTAGGACTAGCTGGTTACTACAGAAGGTTCATCCAAGACTTTTCCAGAATAGCAAAACCCTTGACTGCATTAACGCATAAAGGGAAGAAATTTGAATGGAATGATGAACAAGAGAAAGCGTTTCAGTTATTGAAGAAAAAGCTAACTACGGCACCTATATTGTCATTGCCTGAAGGGAATGATGATTTTGTGATTTATTGTGACGCATCAAAGCAAGGTCTCGGTTGTGTATTAATGCAACGAACGAAGGTGATTGTTTATGCGTCTAGACAATTGAAGATTCACGAACAAAATTATACGACGCATGATTTGGAATTAGGCGCGGTTGTTTTTGCATTAAAGACTTGGAGGCACTACTTATATGGGGTCAAAAGTATTATATATACCGACCACAAAAGTCTTCAACACATATTTAATCAGAAACAACTGAATATGAGGCAGTGTAGGTGGATTGAATTATTGAATGATTACGACTTTGAGATTCGTTACCACCCGGGGAAGGCAAATGTGGTAGCCGATGCCTTGAGCAGGAAGGACAGAGAACCCATTCGAGTAAAATCTATGAATATAATGATTCATAATAACCTTACTACTCAAATAAAGGAGGCGTAACAAGGAGTTTTAAAAGAGGGAAATTTAAAGAATGAAATACCCAAAGGATCGGAGAAGCATCTTAATATTCGGGAAGACGGAACCCGGTATAGGGCTAAAAGGATTTGGGTACCAAAATTTGGAGATATGAGAGAAATGGTACTTAGAGAAGCTCATAAAACCAGATACTCAATACATCCTGGAACGGGGAAGATGTACAAGGATCTCAAGAAACATTTTTGGTGGCCGGGTATGAAAGTCGATGTTGCTAAATATGTAGGAGAATGTTTGACGTGTTCTAAGGTCAAAGCTGAGCATCAGAAACCATCAGGTCTACTTCAACAACCCAAAATCCCGGAATGGAAATGGGAAAACATTACCATGGATTTCATCACTAAATTGCCAAGGACTGCAAGTGGTTTTGATACTATTTGGGTAATACTTGATCGTCTCACCAAATCAGCACACTTCCTGCCAATAAGAGAAGATGACAAGATGAAGAAGTTAGCATGACTGTATTTGAAGGAAGTCGTCTCTAGACATGGAATACCAATCTCTATTATCTCTGATAGGGATGACAGATTTATTTCAAGATTCTGGCAGACATTACAGCAAGCATTAGGAACTCGTCTAGACATGAGTACTGCCTATCATCCACAAACTGATGGGCAGAGCGAAAGGACGATACAAACGCTTGAAGACATGCTACGAGCATGTGTTATTGATTTCGAAAACAGTTGGGATCGACATCTACCGTTAGCAGAATTTTCCTACAACAACAGCTACCATTCAAGCATTGAGATGGCGCCGTTTGAAGCACTTTATGGTATAAAGTGCAGGTCTCCGATTTGTTGGAGTGAAGTGGGGGATAGACAGATTACGGGTCCGGAGATTATACAAGAAACTACCGAGAAGATCATCCAAATTCAACAATGGTTGAAAATCGCCCAAAGTCGACAAAAGAGCTACGCCGACATTAAAAGAAAAGATATAGAATTCGAAATTGGAGAGATGGTCATGCTTAAAGTTGCATCTTGGAAAGGCGTTGTTCGATTTGGTAAACGAGGGAAATTAAATCCAAGGTATATTGGACCATTCAAGATTATTGATCGTGTCGGACCAGTAGCTTACCGACTTGAGTTACCTCAACAACTCGTGGCTGTACATAACACTTTTCACGTCTCGAATTTGAAGAAATGTTTTGCTAAAGAAGATCTCACTATTCCATTAGATGAAATCCAAATCAACGAAAAACTTCAATTCATCGAAGAACCCGTCGAAATAATGGATCGTGAGGTTAAAAGACTTAAGCAAAACAAGATACCAATTGTTAAGGTTCGATGGAATGCTCGTAGAGGACCCGAGTTCACCTGGGAGCGTGAAAATCAGATGAATAAGAAATACCCGCATCTATTTCCAGAAGATTCGTCAACACCTTCAACAGCTTAAAATTTCGGGACGAAATTTATTTAACGGGTAGGTACTGTAGTGACCCGAACTTTTCCATGTATATATATATTAATTGAGATTGATATTTACATGATTAAATGTTTCCAACATGTTAAGCAATCAAACTTGTTAAGACTTGATTAATTGAAATATGTTTCATATAGACAATTGACCACCCAAGTTGACCGGTAATTCACGAACGTTAAAACTTGTAAAAACTATATGATGACATATATATGGATATATATATAGTTAACATGATACTATGATAAGTAAACATATCATTAAGTATATTAACAATGAACTACATATGTAAAAACAAGACTACTAACTTAATGATTTTTAAACGAGACATATATGTAACGATTATCGTTGTAAAGACATTTAATGTATATATATCATATTAAGAGATATTCATACATGATAATATCATGATAATATAATAATTTAAAATCTCATTTGATATTATAAACATTGGGTTAACAACATTTAACAAGATCGTTAACCTAAAGGTTTCAAAACAACACTTACATGTAACTACTAACGATGACTTAACGACTCAGTTAAAATGTATATACATGTAGTGTTTTAATATGTATTTATACACTTTTGAAAGACTTCAATACACTTATCAAAATACTTCTACTTAACAAAAATGCTTACAATTACATCCTCGTTCAGTTTCATCAACAATTCTACTCGTATGCACCCGTATTCGTACTCGTACAATACACAGCTTTTAGATGTATGTACTATTGGTATATACACTCCAATGATCAGCTCTTAGCAGCCCATGTGAGTCACCTAACACATTTGGGAACCATCATTTGGCAACTAGCATGAAATATCTCATAAAATTACAAAAAAATGAGTAATCATTCATGACTTATTTACATGAAAACAAAATTACATATCCTTTATATCTAATCCATACACCAATGACCAAAAACACCAACAAACACTTTAATTCTTCAATTTTCTTCATCTAATTGATCTCTCTCAAGTTCTATCTTCAAGTTCTAAGTGTTCTTCATAAATTCTACAAGTTCTAGTTACATAAAATCAAGAATACTTTCAAGTTTGCTAGCTCACTTCCAATCTTGTTAGGTGATCATCCAACCTCAAGAAATCTTTGTTTCTTATAGTAGGTTATCATTCTAATACAAGGTAATAATCATATTCAAACTTTGGTTCAATTTCTATAACTATAACAATCTTATTTCAAGTGATGATCTTACTTGAACTTGTTTTCGTGTCATGATTCTGCTTCAAGAACTTCGAGCCATCCAAGGATCCGTTGAAGCTAGATCCATTTTTTTATTTTCCGGTAGGTTTATCCAAGGAACTTAAGGTAGTAATGATGTTCATAACATCATTCGATTCATACATATAAAGCTATCTTATTCGAAGGTTTAAACTTGTAATCACTAGAACATAGTTTAGTTAATTCTGAACTTGTTCGCAAACAAAAGTTAATCCTTCTAACTTGACTTTTAAAATCAACTAAACACATGTTCTATATCTATATGATATGCTAACTTAATGATTTAAAACCTGGAAACACGAAAAACACCGTAAAATCGGATTTACGCCGTCGTAGTAACACCGCGGGCTGTTTTGGGTTAGTTAATTAAAAACTATGATAAACTTTGATTTAAAAGTTGTTATTCTGAGAAAATGATTTTTATTATGAACATGAAACTATATCCAAAAATTATGGTTAAACTCAAAGTGGAAGTATGTTTTCTAAAATGGTCATCTAGACGTCGTTCTTTCAACTGAAATGACTACCTTTACAAAAACGACTTGTAACTTATTTTTCTGACCATAAACCTATACTTTTTCTGTTTAGATTCATAAAATAGAGTTCAATATGAAACCATAGCAATTTGATTCACTCAAAACGGATTTAAAATGAAGAAGTTATGGGTAAAACAAGATTGGATAATTTTTCTCATTTTAGCTACGTGAAAATTGGTAACAAATCTATTCCAACCATAACTTAATCAACTTGTATTGTATATTATGTAATCTTTAGATACCATAGACACGTATACAATGTTTCGACCTATCATGTCGACACATCTATATATATTTCGGAACAACCATAGACACTCTATATGTGAATGTTGGAGTTAGCTATACAGGGTTGAGGTTGATTCCAAAATATATATAGTTTGAGTTGTGATCAATACTGAGATACGTATACACTGGGTCGTGGATTGATTCAAGATAATATTTATCGATTAATTTCTGTACATCTAACTGTGGACAACTAGTTGTAGGTTACTAACGAGGACAGCTGACTTAATAAACTTAAAACATCAAAATATATTAAAAGTGTTGTAAATATATTTTGAACATACTTTGATATATATGTATATATTGTTATATTTTTCTTGAATCAACCAGTGGCCAAGTCTTACTTCCCGACGAAGTAAAAATCTGTGAAAGTGAGTTATAGTCCCACTTTTAAAATCTAATATTTTTGGGATGAGAATACATGCAGGTTTTATAAATGATTTACAAAATAGACACAAGTACGTGAAACTACATTCTATGGTTGAATTATTGAAATTGAATATGCCCCTTTTTATTAAGTCTGGTAATCTAAGAATTAGGGAACAGCCACCCTAATTGACGCGAATCCTAAAGATAGATCTATTGGGCCTAACAAACCCCATCCAAAGTACCGGATACTTTAGTACTTCGAAATTTATATCATATCCGAAGGGTGTCCCAGAATGATGGGGATATTCTTATATATGCATCTTGTTAATGTCGGTTACCAGGTGTTCACCATATGAATGATTTTTATCTCTATGTATGGGATGTGTATTGAAATATGAAATCTTGTGGTCTATTATTATGATTTGATATATATATGTTAAACCTATAACTCACCAACATTTTTGTTGACGTTTTAAGCATGTTTATTCTCAGGTGATTATTAAGAGCTTCCGCTGTCGCATACTTAAATAAGGACGAGATTTGGAGTCCATGCTTGTATGATATTGTGTAAAAACTGCATTCAAAAAACTTATTTTGTTGTAACATATTTGTATTGTAAACCATTATGTAATGGTCGTGTGTAAACAGGATATTTTAGATTATCATTATTTGATAATCTACGTAAAGCTTTTTAAACCTTTATTGATGAAATAAAGGTTATGGTTTGTTTTAAAATGAATGCAGTCTTTGAAAAACGTCTCATATAGAGGTCAAAACCTCGCAACGAAATCAATTAATATGGAACGTTTTAATCAATAAGAACGGGACATTTCAGTTAGTATCCGAGCGTTGGACTTAGAGAACCAGAATTTTGCATTAGTGTGTCTTATCGAGTTTGTTAGGATGCATTAGTGAGTCTGGACTTCGACCGTGTTTACTTGAAAAATGATTGCTTAACAAATTTTGTTGGAAACTATATATTTTTAACATGTGAATATTATGTGATATATTAATCTCTTAACGTGTTTGATATTATGTGATAGATGTCTACCTCTAGAACAAGTCCCATTGACTCACCTAATAATAATGAAGAGTCAAATGTAAATTGGAATGATTCGTGGACTGATTCACAAGTTCCCGAAGAGGAACCGGAAGAAGAGTCGGAACCGGAAAAAGAATCGGAACCGGAAGAAGAATCGGAACCGAATGAAGAAATAGAACCGGTGGGGGAAATAATAAAACGGTTAAGTAAAAGAAAATCCTCAACCAACCGACCAAGGTTAATTATGGTCAATGGTGTTTCCGCCAAGGAAGCAAAATATTGGGAGGATTACCAATTCTCCGATGAATCGGATTCCGACGAGAATTCTGATGATGTTATAGAAATTACCCCAACTGAATTTAAAAAGGCAAAAGAAAATAATAAGGGAAAGGTCATAAAAATAGAGAAATCTAATTCCAACCCCGATGAACTTTATATGTATCGTCAACCCCCGAAGTCCTTAAGTTGTAACAATGACCCGGGAACCTCTAAACCACCAGGTTTTTCTAAACCAATGTGGAAAACGACGGCTCGTATTAGGGGAACATCATATATCCCTAGAAACTTGGCAAAACAAACCAAAACCGAAGAAGAAGAAACAAGCGAGTCGGAATAAGATAGTTGTATTCGTGTGGTGTAATATATGTAATATAGTGTGCTTATGCTTTATGATATATGTAAAAATTGCTTGTATTAATAAGTATTTTTTTTATGAATCTAACTCTTGTCTATTTTACAGTATAAAAACATAAAATGGATAGACAACCCAATATTTTAAGAGACCTACCCGGAGACATGATTGATGAAATCTTGTCTAGAGTCGGTCAGAATTCTTTGGCACAACTATTTAAGGCGAGATCAGTTTGTAAGACATTCGAAGAACGTTCCAAGAATGCCTTGGTTTATAAAAGGCTTTCGTTCGAAAGATGAGGGATATCACATTGGGAAATACATAAGTTACGATGTGTTTACTTTGACGCATATATTGCGGGGAACCCAAATGCTATTTTACGCAATGGGTTAAGAAATTATTTTGACTCAATATATCCGAATATTGGACTTCGTGATTTAGAAAAAGCGGCTAACATGCAACATAAAGAAGCATGTTATGCTTACGGATTAGTAATGTTCGCTTCTCACCAAAGTGAGAACAAGAACATCGGGCTACAACTATTAAACAAAACGTTCCCACAAGTGACGGAATCGGTAATTGGGGTAAGAAATGAGGTTTTTAGATTGTTACGGGACTGTTGGACATTACGTAACCCTCGTCCCTTTGACGACGTTACAACACGCTGTCTTATCAACGGCCATAACAGTTATGTTCCACATGACCAAGGATGGGAAGTAATCCTAGTAAAACCAGAATGCATGACTTGTTTCTGGACGTATGAATTACGTGTCTTTATTGCCTATGCTGAACGACTTGTGTACTAGCTAGAATTATCTTCACAACCATCTTGTATCAAATTTATTGTGTGCTATATTTCATGCTATATGTAAAATAAGCGGTATTGTAAGTTTGTAAAATATTGTGTAAAAGTTTGAACGCGAAATATTATTATAATCAGTTTTTCATATAGAATTGTAGTAGTTGAATTGTATATTAGCTACTAAGTATGAACTTAACGGGTAGGTACTACCCGAATTTAAACTTATAAAACGCTAATATGAAGAAAAAGCTTTTATAAATGAGTTCATATTATGCTACGAAATACTATTAACTACTCTTAATATTCTGTATGATTAACTTGTTCCATTTGACTATTTTGAAGGAAATGGCACCGACTACTCGACACACCGTGAATATGAATGAAGAGGAATTCCGTACTTTTCTAGCTTCAAATATAGCCGCAGTACAGGCTGCGCTACATACCAACAATAACCTTGGATCTAGCAGTACAGGAAATCGTGTAGGATGCACCTACAAAGAATTCACTGCCTGCAAACCTTTGGAATTTGATGGAACCGAAGGACCGATCGGATTGAAACGGTGGACCGAGAAGGTCGAATCGGTGTTTGCCATAAGTAGGTGTACTGAAGAGGACAAAGTGAAGTACGCTACGCATACCTTCACATGTTCTGCATTAACATGGTGGAATACCTATCTAGAGCAAGTGGGACAAGACGATGCGTACGCACTACCGTGGTCAGCATTCAAGCACTTGATGAACGAGAAGTACCGTCCCAGAACCGAGGTCAATAAGCTCAAGACAGAACTTAGAGGGTTACGAACCCAAGGATATGATATTACCACGTACGAAAGACGATTCACAGAATTGTGCCTATTGTGTCCGGGAGCATTCGAATATGAGGAAGAGAAGATCGACGCGTTTGTGAAAGGATTACCGGAAAGAATCCATGAAGATATAAGTTCACACGAGCCCGCCTCCATACAACAGGCATGTAGAATGGCTCACAAACTAGTGAACCAGATTGAAGAAAGAATTAAAGAACAGACTGCTGAAGAGGCCAATGTGAAGCAAGTCAAAAGAAAGTGGGAGAAAAACGGTGATAAGAATCACCAATACAACAACAACAGCAATTACAACAATAATCGCAACAATTATCCCAACAATTTCAACATCAATCGAAACTACAACAAACGGCCCAACAACAACAACAACAACAACAACAACAACAACAACAACTACAACAATCATCCCAACAACAATAATAACCGCAACAACAACAACAATCAGAAGCAGCTATGCCAAAGGTGTGAAAAGTATCACTCGGGGTTCTGCACCAAATTTTGCAACAAGTGTAAAAGAAATGGTCATAGCGCGGCGAAGTG
Organism: Rutidosis leptorrhynchoides; assembly: GCF_046630445.1. Taxonomy (NCBI): domain Eukaryota; kingdom Viridiplantae; phylum Streptophyta; class Magnoliopsida; order Asterales; family Asteraceae; genus Rutidosis; species Rutidosis leptorrhynchoides. Next base: position 398,499,237 of record NC_092336.1, on the reverse strand, counting down.
TGAGGTCTACGGACCAGGGTTTAATAGAACGAAAGGAACAAATAGTGTCGGAACGAGTAATGGCGGAGCAAGTAGTGTCGGAGCAAGTTATGCCAATGTAGTTTGTTATAAATATGGAAAACCGGGCCACATTATTAGAAATTGCCCAAACCAGGAGAACACGAATGGACAAGGCCGCGGAAGAGTTTTCAATATTAATGCGGCATAGGCACAGGAAGACCCGGAGCTTGTTACGGGTACGTTTCTTATTGACAATAAATCTGCTTACGTTTTATTTGATTCGGGTGCGGATAGAAGCTATATGAGTAGAGATTTTTGTGCTAAATTAAGTTGTCCATTGACGCCTTTGGATAGTAAATTTTTACTCGAATTAGCAAATGGTAAATTAATTTCAGCAGATAATATATGTCGGAATCGAGAAATTAAACTGGTTAGCGAAACATTTAAGATTGATTTGATACCAGTAGAGTTAGGGAGTTTCGATGTGATAATTGGTATGGACTGGTTGAAAGAAGTGAAAGCAGAGATCGTTTGTTACAAAAATGCAATTCGCATTATACGAGAAAAAGGAAAACCCTTAATGGTGTACGGAGAAAAGGGCAACACGAAGCTACATCTTATTAGTAATTTGAAGGCACAAAAACTAATAAGGAAAGGTTGCTATGCTGTTCTAGCACACGTCGACAAAGTACAAACTGAAGAAAAGAGCATCAATGATGTTCCCATTGCAAAAGAATTTCCCGATGTATTTCCGAAAGAATTACCGGGATTACCCCCACATCGATCCGTTGAATTTCAAATAGATCTTGTACCAGGAGCTGCACCAATAGCTCGTGCTCCTTACAGACTCGCACCCAGCGAGATGAAAGAACTGCAAAGCCAATTACAAGAACTTTTAGAGCGTGGTTTCATTCGACCAAGCACATCACCGTGGGGAGCTCCTGTTTTGTTTGTCAAGAAGAAATATGGTACATTCAGGTTGTGTATCGACTACCGAGAGTTGAACAAACTTACCATTAAGAACCGCTACCCACTACCGAGAATCGACGACTTATTTGATCAACTACAAGGCTCGTCTGTTTATTCAAAGATTGACTTACATTCCGGGTATCATCAAATGCGGGTGAAAGAAGATGATATTCCAAAGTCTACTTTCAGAACACGTTACGGTCATTACAAGTTTATGGTCATGCCGTTTGGTTTAACTAATGCACCAGCTGTGTTCATGGACCTTATGAACCGAGTGTGTGGACCATACCTTGACAAGTTTGTCATTGTTTTTATTGACGACATACTTATTTACTCAAAGAATGACCAAGAACACGGTGAACATTTGAAAAAGGTGTTAGAAGTATTGAGGAAGGAAGAATTGTACGCTAAGTTTTTAAAGTGTGCATTTAGGTTGGAAGAAGTTCAATTCCTCGGTCACATAGTGAACAAAGAAGGTATTAAGGTGGATCCGGCAAAGATAGAAACTGTTGAAAAGTGGGAAACCCCGAAAACTCCGAAACTCATACGCCAGTTTTTAGGACTAGCTGGTTACTACAGAAGGTTCATCCAAGACTTTTCCAGAATAGCAAAACCCTTGACTGCATTAACGCATAAAGGGAAGAAATTTGAATGGAATGATGAACAAGAGAAAGCGTTTCAGTTATTGAAGAAAAAGCTAACTACGGCACCTATATTGTCATTGCCTGAAGGGAATGATGATTTTGTGATTTATTGTGACGCATCAAAGCAAGGTCTCGGTTGTGTATTAATGCAACGAACGAAGGTGATTGCATATGCGTCTAGACAATTGAAGATTCACGAACAAAATTATACGACGCATGATTTGGAATTAGGAGCGGTTGTTTTTGCATTAAAGACTTGGAGGCACTACTTATATGGGGTCAAAAGTATTATATATACCGACCACAAAAGTCTTCAACACATATTTAATCAGAAACAACTGAATATGAGGCAGTGTAGGTGGATTGAATTATTGAATGATTACGACTTTGAGATTCGTTACCACCCGGGAAAGGCAAATGTGGTAGCCGATGCCTTGAGCAGGAAGGACAGAGAACCCATTCGAGTAAAATCTATGAATATAATGATTCATAATAACCTTACTACTCAAATAAAGGAGGCGCAACAAGGAGTTTTAAAAGAGGGAAATTTAAAGGATGAAATACCCAAAGGATCGGAGAAGCATCTTAATATTCGGGAAGACGGAACCCGGTATAGGGCTGAAAGGATTTGGGTACCAAAATTTGGAGATATGAGAGAAATGGTACTTAGAGAAGCTCATAAAACCAGATACTCAATACATCTTGGAACGGGGAAGATGTACAAGGATCTCAAGAAACATTTTTGGTGGCCGGGTATGAAAGTCGATGTTGCTAAATATGAAGGAGAATGTTTGACATGTTCTAAGGTCAAAGCTGAGCATCAGAAACCATCAGGTCTACTTCAACAACCCGAAATCCCGGAATGGAAATGGGAAAACATTACCATGGATTTCATCACTAAATTGCCAAGGACTGCAAGTGGTTTTGATACTATTTGGGTAATAGTTGATTGTCTCACCAAATCAGCACACTTCCTGCCAATAAGAGAAGATGATAAGATGGAGAAGTTAGCACGACTGTATTTGAAGGAAGTCGTCTCTAGACATGGAATACCAATCTCTATTATCTCTGATAGGGATGGCAGATTTATTTCAAGATTCTGGCAGACATTACAGCAAGCATTAGGAACTCGTCTAGACATGAGTACTGCCTATCATCCACAAACTGATGGGCAGAGTGAAAGGAAGATACAAACGCTTGAAGACATGCTACGAGCATGTGTTATTGATTTCGAAAACAGTTGGGATCGACATCTACCATTAGCAGAATTTTCCTACAACAACAGCTACCATTCAAGCATTGAGATGGCGCCGTTTGAAGCACTTTATGGTAGAAAGTGCAGGTCTCCGATTTGTTGGAGTGAAGTGGGGGATAGACAGATTACGGGTCCGGAGATTATACAAGAAACTACCGAGAAGATCATCCAAATTCAACAATGGTTGAAAACCGCCCAAAGTCGACAAAAGAGCTACGCTGACATTAAAAGAAAAGATATAGAATTCGAAATTGGAGAGATGGTCATGCTTAAAGTTGCATCTTGGAAAGGCGTTGTTCAATTTGGTAAACGAGGGAAATTAAATCCAAGGTATATTGGACCATTCAAGATTATTGATCATGTCGGACCAGTAGCTTACCGACTTGAGTTACCTCAACAACTCGCGGCTGTACATAACACTTTTCATGTCTCGAATTTGAAGAAATATTTTGCTAAAGAAGATCTCACTATTCCATTAGATGAAATCCAAATCAACGAAAAACTTCAATTCATCGAAGAACCCGTCGAAATAATGGATCGTGAGGTTAAAAGACTTAAGCAAAACAAGATACCAATTGTTAAGGTTCGATGGAATGCTCGTAGAGGACCCGAGTTCACCTGGGAGCGTGAAAATCATATGAAGAAGAAATACCCGCATCTATTTCCAGAAGATTCGTCAACACCTTCAACAGCTTAAAATTTCGGGACGAAATTTATTTAACGGGTAGGTACTGTAGTGACCCGAACTTTTCCATGTATATATATATTAATTGAGATTGATATTTACATGATTAAATGTTTCCAACATGTTAAGCAATCAAACTTTTTAAGACTTGATTAATTGAAATATGTTTCATATAGACAATTGACCACCCAAGTTGACCGGTGATTCACGAACGTTAAAACTTGTAAAAACTATATGATGACATATATATGGATATATATATAGTTAACATGATACTATGATAAGTAAACATATCATTAAGTATATTAACAATGAACTACATATGTAAAAACAAGACTACTAACTTAATGATTTTTAAACGAGACATATATGTAACGATTATCGTTGTAAAGACATTTAATGTATATATATCATATTAAGAGATATTCATACATGATAATATCATGATAATATAATAATTTAAAATCTCATTTGATATTATAAACATTGGGTTAACAACATTTAACAAGATCGTTAACCTAAAGGTTTCAAAACAACACTTACATGTAACGACTAACGATGACTTAACGACTCAGTTAAAATGTATATACATGTAGTGTTTTAATATGTATTTATACACTTTTGAAAGACTTCAATACACTTATCAAAATACTTCTACTTAACAAAAATGCTTACAATTACATCCTCGTTCAGTTTCATCAACAATTCTACTCGTATGCACCCGTATTCGTACTCGTACAATACACAGCTTTTAGATGTATGTACTATTGATATATACACTCCAATGATTAGCTCTTAGCAGCCCATTTGAGTCACCTAACACATGTGGGAACCATCATTTGGTAACTAGCATGAAATATCTCATAAAATTACAAAAATATGAGTAATCATTCATGACTTATTTACATGAAAACAAAATTACATATCCTTTATATCTAATCCATACACCAATGACCAAAAACACCTACAAACACTTTCATTCTTCAATTTTCTTCATCTAATTGATCTCTCTCAAGTTCTATCTTCAAGTTCTAAGTGTTCTTCATAAATTCTACAAGTTCTAGTTACATAAAATCAAGAATACTTTCAAGTTTGCTAGCTCACTTCCAATCTTGTAAGGTGATCATCCAACCTCAAGAAATCTTTGTTTCTTACAGTAGGTTATCATTCTAATACAAGGTAATAATCATATTCAAACTTTGGTTCAATTTCTATAACTATAACAATCTTATTTCAAGTGATGATCTTACTTGAACTTGTTTTCGTGTCATGATTCTGCTTCAAGAACTTCGAGCCATCCAAGGATCCGTTGAAGCTAGATCCATTTTTCTCTTTTCTAGTAGGTTTATCCAAGGAACTTAAGGTAGTAATGATGTTCATAACATCATTCGATTCATACATATAAAGCTATCTTATTCGAAGGTTTAAACTTGTAATCACTAGAACATAGTTTAGTTAATTCTAAACTTGTTCGCAAACAAAAGTTAATCCTTCTAACTTGACTTTTAAAATCAACTAAACACATGTTCTATATCTATATGATATGCTAAATTAATGATTTAAAACCTGGAAACACGAAAAACACCGTAAAACCGGATTTACGCCGTCGTAGTAACACCGCGGGCTGTTTTGGGTTAGTTAATAAAAAACTATGATAAAATTTGATTTAAAAGTTGTTATTCTGAGAAAATGATTTTTATTATGAACATGAAACTATATCCAAAAATTATGGTTAAACTCAAAGTGGAAGTATGTTTTCTAAAATGGTCATCTAGACGTCGTTCTTTCAACTGAAATGACTATCTTTACAAAACCGACTTGTAACTTATTTTTCTGACTATAAACCTATACTTTTTCTGTTTAGATTCATAAAATATACTTCAATATGAAACCATAGCAATTTGATTCACTCAAAACGGATATAAAATGAAGAAGTTATGGGTAAAACAAAATTGGATAATTTTTCTCATTTTAGCTACGTGAAAATTGGTAACAAATCTATTCCAACCATAACTCAATCAACTTGTATTGTATATTATGTAATCTTGAGATACCATAGACACGTATACAATGTTTTGACCTATCATGTCCACACATCTATATATATTTCGGAACAACCATAGACACTCTATATGTGAATGTTGGAGTTAGCTATACAGGGTTGAGGCTGATTCCAAAATATATATAGTTTGAGTTGTGATCAATACTGAGATACGTATACACTGGGTCGTGGATTGATTCAAGATAATATTTATCGATTTATTTCTGTAAATCTAACTGTGGACAACTAGTTGTAGGTTACTAACGAGGATAGCTGACTTAATAAACTTAAAACATCAAAATATATTAAAAGTGTTGTAAATATATTTTGAACATACTTTGATATATATGTATATATTGTTATAGGTTCGTGAATCAACCAGTGGCCAAGTCTTACTTCTCGACGAAGTAAAAATCTGTGAAAGTGAGTTATAGTCCCACTTTTAAAATCTAATATTTTTGGGATGAGAATACATGCAGGTTTTATAAATGATTTACAAAATAGACACAAGTACGTGAAACTACATTCTATGGTTGAATTATCGAAATCGAATATGCCCCTTTTTATTAAGTATGGTAATCTAAGAATTAGGGAACAGACACCCTAATTGACGCAAATCCTAAAGATAGATCTATTGGGCCAAACAAACCCCATCCAAAGTATCGGATTCTTTAGTACTTCGAAATTTATATCATATCCGAAGGGTGTCCCGGAATGATGGGGATATTCTTATATATGCATCTTGTTAATGTCGGTTACCAGGTGTTCACTATATGAATGATTTTTATCTCTATGTATGGGATGTGTATTGAAATATGAAATCTTGTGGTCTATTATTATGATTTGATATATATAGGTTAAACCTATAACTCACCAACATTTTTGTTGATGTTTTAAGCATGTTTATTCTCAGGTGATTATTAAGAGCTTCCGCTGTCGCATACTTAAATAAGGACGAGATTTGGAGTCCATGGTTGTATGATATTGTGTAAAAACTGCATTCAAGAAACTTATTTTGTTGTAACATATTTGTATTGTAAACCATTATGTAATGGTCGTGTGTAAACAGGATATTTTAGATTATCATTATTTGATAATCTACGTAAAGCTTTTTAAACCTTTATTGATGAAATAAAGGTTATGGTTTGTTTTAAAATGAATGCAGTCTTTGAAAAACGTCTCATATAGAGGTCAAAACCTCGCAACGAAATCAATTAATATGGAACGTTTTTAATCAATAAGAACGGGACATTTCAGCTGAACACATGTTTATAAAATATAGGACAAACGGTGCCAAAATGTCATAAATAATAAACCATCCACCCGGCTCGGGAGCTCATACGCTCTAACGGAAACCGGGGGCTAATGCGTGTCATAATAATCATCCCCAATCCTAGATAATTCTATCATTGAATTCAGTTAAGGTACTTGTGTCTATTGCATCAAACATTTATAAAAGCGCATGTATTCTCAGTCCCAAAAATATATATTGCAAAAGTACTTAAAAAGGGAGAAAATGAAACTCACCATACTGTATTTTGTAGTAAAAATACATATAACAGCATTGAACAAGTATAGGGTTGACCTCGGATTCACGAACCTATATTAGTTATATATATTAAAACGTATAGTCATAATCAATCAAGTGTATATATTAATACTTTAATTATTTATATGTTATGTTACTAAATGAGTTTATTATAACTATCTTATATATTATAGCTAAATGCTTAATAATTGAATTCTTATTAAAGTGTCTTAATGTATATCATTTATGATGAATATTATACATTAGTGTTTAAAAAATATTATATAATGTATTAAAATTTAATATTTACTTATATGATTAAAGTACATTTATATTACATGTAACTTAATTAATGTTATATAAGTATAGATAATATATTTTATTTTGAAGAAAATAATATGTAATATTAATATAGCCATAATTTATGTAGTAAATATATTTTTATATTAAATCTTTTGTTTAAAAATAATAATTCTAATAATACTAAGGTAATGATAATAATAATAATAATAATGTTAAAAATAATAATAAGAGTATTATTAATAATAATAATAATTCTAATAATAGTAAAAATGATAATTTTATTAAAAATGTTATTTTTTAATAATAATAGTAATAAGGATGATAATAATAATAATAATAATAATAATAATAATAATAATAATAATAATAATAATAATAATAATAATAATAATAATAATAATAATAATAATAATAATAATAATAATAATAACTAATAGTAATAATAATGATAGAATTAAAATAAAAGTGTATACCCTCTCCAAGCTTTTTCTAAAAAGAAATGCCCCAGACGAGACTCGAACTCGAGACTTCTCATTAACGCACCAACACTCCAAACCGTTGAACTCTTAATCTAATCTTGTAATATCCCACGTTTCTAGTTATTTAATATATGAAAAACCGTTATCATTTTCCCCTTAAATTCATCACCATCATCTATCATTATAATCATCATCTATGTTTACTTCAACGTGACATGATCATAACATCACCATGGTCATCACTTTATCATCATCAATTTTATTACATCATAATCATCATCATAAAATACTATTATCGTTTTCATCTTTTATGAAAATCATAATGATCATCACCATAACCCCACTGTTCGGCCCAACAACAAAACTTGTCCTCGGCCCATCAACCAAATAAATTTACACGGCCCAACTGAATGATGGATCTTCGACCCACTCGTTCAAAGTCCAACAAAATAAATAAGTAAATGGCCCAAAATCAAATCGTGGATTTAGGTTGGCTTTGCTTCGGTTAATCAGAGAAATAGCATAGCAGCAACAATGATTATCAATGGGTTTTGTAAAAAAAATCATCTAACCGACGTGTAGTAGGCCAAACAAAATTATCCACTTCTTATTACTTATATAAAAGAAAGAAAACATAATCCTTTTTGTCTCCCACTAACTTAAATAAAAAAAATGAAATCGGATTATATAAGAGGATAAAAACAACAGCAAATTTCAGCAGCCTTATTCTAACCACTTCTATCCTTTTCTTTTATTCATACAGCCATCATCATCTTTCTTTTAATTCATTATCATAAAATCACAATTATTGTTTAAAACAGAAAAAGAAACACAAGGGAGCAGTATTATCCGATTATGGTGGCGGTTGGGTGGTGATTTGCGAACAATATAAGAGAGATAGTGGGAGATGGATCGAACAGAAAAAGAAATAGAAAAACGAAGCACTGTAGCATCGTCTTCCTCATTTTTGGTTTTAAAAAAGAAAAATAGTTAGTAAGTTGCAACTGTAACAACGAAATCAAATTGATGGGTTGTTGTGGTTTGTGTGTCGATTACCGTTTTAACAGAAAGTAGAAGAAACATGAAAATAATGTGGTAGTGATTCAGTGGTGGTGATGGGTTATAATGTTATTCACATGAGAAGAGGAGAGGGAGATGTAGTGAGAGAGAGTTTGAGAGAGAGAGACCTTGATGATGATTTTTCGTGAGCAACAGGAGCTGTAACACTTCCTCTTAGCATGCGGTTTCGAACCCTCATACAGAAAATAGAAGGTGTTTGATGAAGAGAGTAAAGGAAGAAGATAGTGATGGTTCTTGTCGACAGTAAGCGGAAATTACTAGCATTAAATAGGAACAAAAACAGGAAACTAACTTGTTTCACTCTTTTCTGTTGTAAATTCAATCGGGCTAAGGCTGTAGTGATTTTTATTTGATAGTGATGATTGATAAATGAATGATTTTACTAACAACATTATGTAATTTATCTGATTTATTGCCAAAAGTGGTCGACCCTATTGTTCCATTAGGTACAAAATATATATAAAAAAAATAAAGAAGATTGTGACTAACAACTAAATTCGTTTATTTCCTAATCTGTTTTTGACGTAATTGAAGACAGTAGTACAAATTATATACAGTTTGAGTTTGATTTGTAACAACTCTTGACTTTCTAATTTCCCTTTTAGATTATAAATAAATATTGATAATAATAATAATAAATAATATTATTGATTTCCTAATATAAATATCTGTATATATATATCGCATATATTTATATATATATATATATATATATATATATATATATATATATATATATATATATATATATATATATTTATTTATTTATTTATTTATTTATTTATTTGTCTTTGTATATCACTGTATTAGTATATCTCTTATATTTATTTATTTACATTTATAGATTCTTAAGGAGTCTTATTAATAAATATAATAATTATACTCTTAATATTGTAACTAATAATAATACAAATATAATAGTAATAATAATATTATTACTAACGGTAATAATGTTAATTACAATAAAATGTATATCAATAATATCATTAATAACAATAATACTAACATTAACATATCATTATATATATTCATTCTGATAGTAACTTAATTATTCTATATATTATTTTATATTTTTAATTCTAATAATTAACTTTGTATTTTAATATTTCATATTATTATATATTTACTTATCTTCAAATTTATATATATATATACAAATATATATATATATATATATATATATATATATATATATATATATATATATATATATATATATATATATATATATATATATATATATTAAATTTACACAATGGTTCGTGAATCGTCGGGAATAGTCAAAGGTCAAATGTATACATGAACACAGTTCAAAAGTTTTTGAGACTTCAGCATTACAGATGTTGCTTATAGTGTCGAAATCATTTAAAGATAAAGTTTAAATTTGGTCGGAAATCTCCGGGTCATCACACTACAACTATCTACGGCTGCCATCAAGTGAGATTGATATTCAGTCAATCACCAAAACACTTTAACGATGTAACTGTTTTATTTTTGTTATCTATTTCTATAAACCGTAACAACCAACCACACTACAGCTGTCATTATTTATTGCTTCGATGGAAACTCACTTGTATGCTACGTTGTTGTAAACAACGAAGAACAAGGAACAAGATCATCTCCCATCAACGAACACCATCATCAATTGTTGTTGTTTTCTGTTTTCTTCTAACCCAACAATCGAATAACCCATTTAAACTACACCTGTTCAATCTGTTTCTACTCGAAATAAAAACCACGACTGTAACTATTTTTTTATCCTTGCTCCTGCTTTCGGTTCCTTTCTAGTTCCAACTGTAAAGGACGAAATGATGACAACCCTTTATGACAAAGTTAGAGTTTAAATGAAAAAGAAGATAACTAAGAATTATAATAATAACAATCAACTACAAATTATCGGTTGGGATTTGATGGGTACCAGTTAGTGTCGAATATTAAACTTCTTTTGCTGACCACACTAATCCCACGTATATCTTTATTTCACCATCATTCATTCTTTTAAACATACTTTTGGATCACACTTGGGGCTACTATGTTTCGGGCTTCTTTAGTACATTAACATATTACAATTTTGATCTTGGCTTGGGTCGAATGATTTGATAGAAGAACACATATTTTATGTTGCTGTTAATCAAAAGTATGATTGGGTCATAACATGGATTCCACTGGAAGTTCATTTAATCGATTTTGCTAGATTAATAAAATGGCTGGACTTATTTGCTTGTTTGAGTCGTGTATATTACATCGATTATTGGGCCTGATTAATTGTATTTAGGCTTCTTGGACTCATGAAATGGTATTACGATGATGAATGATGGGTTATATAGGATTGGGTTACGAAATAATTCAGAAAAACAGAATTGGTCGATTGGTTAGGGGGTGTTTGTGTGTAACCGAGAGGTCACGGGTTCGAGCCTGGGCAGTGGTATATTTTTTTTAAGCAATTCTAAACACTTTTGAGGTAGCATTCTTATTATTATTATTAATATTATTACCATTGTAATTATTATTATTATCAAGAAAGTATTATGATATTTATATAAATGTGAAGTTAGTATAATATGATTATGATATAAGTTATCGTAAATCTTAACTACATGTAGGTTAAAGATAATAATAACTAAGTTATGTTTATAAATTAATTATAATTATGATTATTATATATATGTAAATTTAATATAAATATATTCTTATTATCATTAAGATTATTATTATTAGTATAAACATTATTGTTATTATTTCGTTCATTATTATTATTATTATTATTATTATTATTATTATTATTATTATTATTATTATTATTATTATTATTATTATTATTATTGCTATTATTAAATTAAGTATTATTATTATTATCGTTATCATCATTAGTAAAAATTATTATTTTCATTAATATTGGTATTAGTATCATTTTTATTAGTATTAGTATTATTATTATTATTATTATTATTATTATTATTATTATTATTATTATTATTATTAACATAAGTATCATTATTAACAATATCATTTTTATTATTAGTACTATCATTATTAATAAAGTTGTTATTATTATTATTATTATTATTATTATTATTATTATTATTATTATTATTATTAGTAAATCATTATTTTCAAAATTATCATTTTAACAAATAAATATTTATATATAAAAAAATATACTCATTACATATACTATAACTATATTAATATTACATATACATTGTATATTAACCCTAATAACATTATTTACATAAATATTTACATATAACAAATTTTTGATTTAACAATATAATATTAATTATATAGATACATATGTATTAGTATAACTATATGTATAAATATCAATATACAAAATAAATATATATAACCTTTGAAATAACAAATATATTACTAAATTAAATAAGTAACATATATAAACTAGTTGATTATTATTATTACATGTTAATTATATGTGTTAATATATATACTTGATATAGGTTCGTGAATCCGAGGCCAACCCTGCATTGTTCAATGTCATCATATGAATTTTTACTACAAAATACAGTATGGTGAGTTTCATTTGCTCTCTTTTTAAATGCTTTTGCAATATATATTTTTGGGACTGAGAATACATGCGCTGCTTTTATAAATGTTTTACGAAATAGACACAAGTAATCGAAACTACATTCTATGGTTGGATTATCGGAATTGAATATCACCCTTTTAGCTTGGTAGCCTAAGAATTAGTGAACGCCACTAATTGACGCGAATCCTGAAGATAGATCTATGGGACTAACAAACCCCATCCAGGTTATGGATGCTTTAGTACTTCAATTTTATATACAGATGAGTGTACCTGTATATTTGTGGATATTATATATGCATTTGTTAATGTCGGTTACCAGGTGTTCACCATATGAATGATTTTTATACAGATGAGTGTTCCTGTATTATAATTTTTGCAGATGAGTGTTCCTGCAGTTAGCTATAAAAATTAAATCTTGTGGTCTATTAAAATATTGAAATGATTGTTATGATAAACCTATGAACTCACCAACCTTTTGGTTGACACTTTAAAGCATGTTTATTCTCAGGTATGAAAGAAATCTTCCGCTGTGCATTTGCTCATTTTAAAGATATTACATGGAGTCGCTCATGGCATATTTAGGACAGTACCTCGCAATGGGACCAAATGTTGATGACTTTGTCCAGATGGATTAGGACGGGGTACGACAATTTTGCATTGCACGATGCATTAGCTACCGCTGTATTGTATTGTATTGTATTCGATTTAGTAGTTAGTAACTGTGAGATGATTTTACATTGCACGATGCATTAGTTACCGTTTTAGCTACCCTCGGTGAGAAATTTTTGCATTGCACGATGCATTAGCTACCATTGTATTGTATTGTATTTCCCTCGGTGAGATGATTTTGCATTGCACGACGCATTAGCTACCGTAGGTGAAATTGTATTGTATTAACTACCACGGTGAGATGATTTTGCATTGCACGACGCATTAGCTACCGTTGGCGAGTTGTTTGAAAGGTTCTGGTGGTCTTCATATGAATGATTTTTACAGCAGTGAACAGACCTGCACAGATTGTTTTCGAAATATGAGTATCATGTGGTCTATTATATTGTTGGAAATGATTAATTTTGATAAACTAATGAACTCACCAACCTTTTGGTTGACACTTTAAAGCATGTTTATTCTCAGGTATTAAAGAAATCTTCCGCTGTGCATTAGCTCATTTTAAGGATATTACTTGGAGTCATTCATGGCATATTTCGGAAGACGTTTCATTCGAGTCATTGAGTTCATCAAGATTATTAAGTCAATTATAGTTTGATGTTTATGAAATGGTATGCATGCTGTCAACTTTTGATGTAAAAAAAGTTTGTCTTTTAAAAACGAATGCAATGTTTGTAAAACGTATCATACAGAGGTCAAATACCTCGCGATTTAATCAACTATTGTGAATCGTTTCTAATGTATATGAACGGGTCCTTTCATTAATGCAAGCAAGGAATCTAGACATCTATTCTAGGATTAATCTGATCAACTAATCTTGGATTAGATATTCTTAAGTCAGTAATAAATCTGAGTTGGTTTTAATTTAAAAGGCAATTGTGAGCAAAGTGTGAAAGATTCAAGCATGTGTTCTCTTCATTATTATTTATCTCTTCAACTTATTTGCAATTTGTTTGTTCTTTTGTTTAATCATTATATAATTCAATTAAATTTTAAAATCAAAATTTATATTCTAAATCCACTCGTTCTCTTGGGACGAACCTTAACTTAATAGATACTAAATTACGTCTGATCGGGTTCTGTTGCTCGTTAGGGTGTTAAAAGTAAATCGTAAATTAAGATATTATAAATTTAAAAGTACATTACTGCACACACTTTTGACGCATCATGCGGGTTGACCAACTCACTTCTACTAGCGTCCAAATGACAAAAGAGGAATGCTTCAAGCTAGCTTTCTTCAACTGCAGGGGTTACAGTCGGCCAAAGGGAAAGTTCACTTTGTCTTATCATAGATTGCCTTAGACACAGATCCCCAACTAGAAAGCTGGTGATAGAGTTGTAAAGTAGCCCTATAAAAGGATAGCATGATCTCTGGAATTGGCATTCACTCTAAGTCGTAAAAAATACACACATACAACTCACAATGAGTTACCTTCATATCTTGGTGGCGTAAAGTACGATACCTTCGTACTACATTCGGGGAATCGCCAACAAGCATACATTCATCATCATACACCTCAACACTTCTCATCAAGTGATCAGATCCCAACATCCTTGTTCTTTCAACAAGGATCGCTAAGAATTGTACAAACAATTGGCGCCATCCGTGGGATACCACATTAACATTCATTTTTGTTTGAAAAAAACACAAGATCATGGCAGATCTTGATCACCCACCGCCTGGTTTCTCTTTACAATCTGGAGTTAACCCACCTGAGATCGAAACACGAACACCGATCACTCCCACTATGCCAATAATCACAGATCGGAGTGATTCTAAATCACCACCGTTAATCGACAAGAACTTCGTACTCAATAACTACAACAACATACGTGCTGTCATAAGAAAGTTGTGAGAAGAAGGACATTTACACGGTCGATGAATCCTCACGTATGATAGTGAAGATGTTGACGAAGAAATGGAGATGGAGGCACGGCCAACGGGAAACCCCACTCATGATAATCAGCCTGTGACCTCGCAACCAGCGCTTTCTCAGCCCATAACCACTCAACCGGTACATTCTCAGCCGGTTTAGTCGATGATCACTACCAGCATTCCACTAAGTAGATCCAGAGGTCCTTTCACGCAGCAATATACCTTTGGGAGCCTGTTTTCCCTGTTCTCACAGAACATGCCGAATGCCAACACTGTCTTGCCAACCGCAGGAATAGTTCTCGTGATAAATCAGCAGAATGCTTCGCTACCTATGGGGTCACAAAGGTGGAACAGAGGAAACCAGTGGGTCGGCTTTCCTTATCAGAATATATATGGGGGAAGTCTCCCTATGGTGAACAATCGTCACAACGGAGCTACTGTAAGCGCCGACGGAGATATAGATCAGTTTTGGAAGAACCAGAAAACTCCCTTCACATCTTCGATGCAAAATCATCCACTACCGAATGGGATGAAAATACCTTCCCATCTGGGGTACTACGAAGGAAAATACGACCCAGACGATTACATAAACGTCTTCGAAAGTGCAGCTAGAATGTCGAGATGGGACATGGCCGTAGCTTGCCATGCATTCTCATATATGCTCAAGAGTGATGCAAGGATCTGGTTCGACTCTCTAGCGAAAGATTCTGTCTCAAGCTTTGATGACCTCAAGCGACTTTTCAGGTCAAAGTTCAGTCAACAAAAGAAGCACAGGAAGAACCATGTCGCAGCTCACAACATCGGACAGAAGGATAACGAAGCTTCAAGAGCTTTTCTCAGCCGATATACGGACGAAACCCAGCAGATCCCGTAACTCCCGGAGTCACAAAGAATATCAGGTATCCTGTATGGCTACAAGACCCGGTCGTTAGTTGAACATCTCATTTGGGAACTTCCGGACACTTACGAAGCCTTACTAGAGAAATCATTTGTCTGGTTGGATGCGAAAGATACCGCCAGTAGCTTCATCTACGAAGAAGCACAGAGCTTCAAACGAAAGGAGAAGGTAAGTCATCGCGAAGAAAAATCCGGAAAAAAGAATGAAAGGAACAGGTCTCTTCTTACAGGCGAGAGTCTACCTCCGGTATCCTTAGAACACTGATAAAATCTCCCAAGGAAATCCTCGCCACTGAAATGGAAGCCCAAGCTTTCAAAGCACCACCAAAGCTATCCAATAAGGGCAAGCTGAGGGATACAAGCAAGTTTTGTGACTTCCACAATGACTACGGGCATGAAACAGATGATTGTATACAGCTAAGGCAGGCCATAGAAGAGGCCGTATGGTCCGAAAAGTTGTCACATCTAGTGAAGGGTATACGAAACCCAAAGGTGCCCAAGAAAGAAGTCAAACCTGAAGAGAAGAAACCAAACACATACAATGCCATATTATCGATAACAGGGTGCTTTGCCATCGAGTCCCGAAGAAGCTACAAGAGGGAAAGAAACTACGGAGTGATAGATTGGGAAGAAATCTCCTTCCTAGCACTAGACACGATCACGCCGTCCGACAAGCCTGTTACAGTCAATGGCCGAATCTTCGAAAGAAATGTGGACCGAGTGTACCTAGATAGTGAAAGCGCATGCGATATCATGTATGATCATTGCTTCGATCAGCTCAGTCCTTCCATCAAAGCTCGCTTAAGCCCTCCGAGAGTACCTCTGGTTGGATTCTCCAGAGAAAAGTGTTGGCCCATCGGAGAGATAGACCTTAATTTTACCATCGGGGAACCACTGTTATCAAGAACAGAGATTCTTAATTTCGTAGTAGTCTAGTTTGCCTCACAACACAATATTTTGCTATGGAGAATAGCCATGATGAAGAAGGGAATAATTGTGTCAACCGTACATCAACTGATAAAGTTTCACACTCCTGAAGGAATCGGAACCCTAGCTTCGACCTACGATCGAGAAAAAGTGATCATGGCAATCAAAGAAACAGAGGAAAGACCGGGGGAATGTATCCTGGAAACCAGAGAAGGAAACTTGGAGGAAGAAAAAATCTCCATCAACCCTTTGTTCCCCAAGCAACAAGTAACCATTGGAAGTTCTTTACCTTCGGAAGTAAAGATGAAGCTTCGTAAACTGTGTAACATCCCGCCTTTTTCCGTTTACTTTTCTGTTTAACTATTTAAATCCCGTTATATGTTTATAACATCTCCCGTTAATACGCGTTTTAAAAATATCTCGTTTAGGTAATTCACGCACCTGCAACCGAACTTGAGGGACTAGTTTCGCTAAAGTGCCAAAGAGGTGACTAGCATTTGACTAGTCAACCCTTTCCTCCCACCTTTTTCATTTCATTTCTCTTTTTCTTTACTACTTTCCAATTTTCTCTCAAACTCCATATCAAAGAATCATCATCTAAATCCAAGCTAGCGGGTGTCTTGCAAAACAAATTACATATTTGGAATCCTTGCAACTTCCTCTTCGATTCCATACCGACTTCATCAAGTTTGGGTAATTTTCTAAAATCACTAGATTTTGTGTTCTTGATATTTTGAACTTATAAAGTTGTTAATTAGTGTCTATGGCTCAAGTCTAACATGAATATATGATATATATGCTCGATTTCGTTATTTGAAGTAACTAGCTTGAGTATGAACTTTGGTGTGTTTGATTTGGTGATTTGGTTGTTTGAATGTTGTTAAATGTTATGAATGCGCGTATTAAATGTGTTCCTAGTATCACTAGCTCCAATTTGATGTATAGGTTGCTTGAGAAAACTCCATAAACTTGATTAGTGATTTTGGTGAAATTGGGTTAGGGTTTGATAAGCTTGAAATGAATATTTGATGCATTGAATGCCATGAATTATTGTTAGTAAGTAGTTAGTTGTATTGTATGATCGATTACCTACAAAACGGCATGTTGTATGTATGCATTAAATGCCCAAATCATAAATGTGCACTTATCAAATTTGAGTATTAAATGTGTGCATTAATTGATCATTTAATTTGGAAAGCCGATTGTTACAAATAACGTTTTTGGTTGGTGAAATGTATTTAGTTGTGTTCTTTGTCAAATTACCTTTCTAACGATATAAGATACGAGTTCTAAGTATTAGCGGTTTGCGAGTTATGCTTGAAAGTGTTTGGAATTGAGACTTGGACATTTGAGACTGACCAGGTACCAGCTCCCGTGTATTGTCGCGGCGCGACAATCCTGGGTCGCGGCGCGGCCTAAGCCGTGGTCAGGTTCTGACCTCCTTGGTCAAATTATGAAAAATATTTGGCACCCTATGGACCTCCGATTCACATGAGACTTGTTCTAACATGTTTATATATGAATAAAAACCTCAGAAAAATAGTTAGGGACCCGACCCGAACGTGTTGACTTTTTTGTTGACTTTGACCGACCAAAGTTTGACTTTTTGTCAAACTTAACCAAATGATTATGCAACCTTCCTAACTTGTTTCTATACTTGTATCTTGCATGAAATTTGACAATTTGATTTCACATGCTACATAATCGAGTTGTAACGAGCCATAGGACTAATTGAACATCTTTGATCTATCGTGTTTACCGTAATTGATACGACCTATTTGTTTAGGTCAAGACTAGCACTATCCTTCACACACGTTACCTTGTGAAGTATTTTTCATACGTGCACTCAAGGTGAGATCATAGTCCCATCTTTCAAACAACTTTTATGCTTTAAACTATGGGATGAGAAACATATACGTATCATACTTTTATACATTGAACACAAGTACGAAAACGAACATTCCACGTACGGGTTTGAACGAAAATCCTCAATTCAATTATCATTAGTTACACTTGCAGGGTGTAAACGTGAACTTATATTATGTGATCGCATGGGCTTGACGAGCCTCATTCGGACGGTTCGCTACCGTTAGCGGATGAAATATATTTTCGGGTCTAGTGTATGTTCTAACACTACGCAAAGGGTGCAAAACAGTTAAGTTTGATAATTGGGTGCCCGCGAAACAAATAACAAACTTTGGAATGCAAATGATTTTGATAATCATATTATATTAAATCTTGTGGTTCAAATGCAACGTTTACTAAAACACCTATGATTTCACCAACGTTTTCGTTGACAGTTTTCTATATGTTTTCTCAAGTCCTTGAGAGCTACTTGATACATGCTTCCGCACTCTTTTTGATACTTGCTTGGATGTTAAGTATACATGCATAGTTGGAGCGTCTTTTGACTACTTTAAATTGTGTCGCATGGGTTTCATTCGTACGTTAAACTTTGTAATGTAACTAGTCTTTTGAACTATATTTGTAAACTTGAAACATCCTTTTGCTTATGAAATGAATGCGACATGTTTTGGTCAAACGTCATGTTAAATACTTATGACCATGTAACGGGACCTAAGTAGTCGGCGCCGTCAAACATGATTTGGTCGGGTCGCTACAGATGGTATCAGAGCGTTGGTTGTAGGGATTTAGAGTTCATTGGTGTCAACCCCGAGTCATAGGGTACATTAGTGAGTCTAGACTCCAACCGGCATATAGACTTGAAGTAGGAATTACTTGACTACTTGTGCATTATACTCGAACTCGTCTATCATATCTAATTCTTATTCAATCTTAATCTCATGTTACTTGAATCAATTGACGCGTCACCTTGACTCATATGAACATTCCGAAATTATGACATAAAGAATTTAAGGCGAGTCAAGGAAAATTTCTCTCTATCCTTATTCCATATCATGGTTAGTATTATTAAGAATACTAATCAACGGTATTCATGTGTTTTGAAGGAACAATGCCTCCTCGTCGTGTGCCACGCCATGAGACTCCCGAACAAGCACTACAACGAATGATAGCCACCACTGTGGAAGCGGCCATGGCCGATCACTCCTTCAACAATAACAACAACCACAACAACAATCAAGGGGCCGGTAACTCAAGCGAAGGGTGATCCTACAAAGCCTTCATGGGGTGCAAACCTCACACTTTTGATGGAACCGGGGGACCGGTTGTGCTCACTCGATGGTTCGAACAAACGGAAGCCATTTTTAGCATAAGCGGTTGTCGGGACCAAGATAAAGTCAAATATTCCACCCACACCTTTGCCGGTATCGCCCTCACGTGGTGGAACACGTATGTACAATTGGTGGGTACCGATGAAGCTCACGCCCTCTCTTGGGCCGATTTGAGAGAGAGGATGATCGTCGAATTTTTCCCTCGTGAAGAAACCCGAAAGCTCGAACAAGAGCTAAGAACTTTAAAGGTGGTCGGAAATGATCTCAAGGCCTACAATCAACGATACGCCGAGCTATCTTTGATGTGTCCCAACCTCGTGAACCCCGAATCTCAAAGGGTTGAACTCTATATGGATGGTCTTTCAAAGAGCATCAAACAAGGATTGATGTAATCCAACCCCGCTAACCTACAACAAGCTTTGAACATGACCCGCCAATTGATCGAAACGGTTGACGAGATCGTAGTTCCGGCACCTAAGGCCGAGGATAAATCGGGCGGCAACAAAAGAAAGTGGGAACCCTCCCAATCAAGCAACAACAACTTTGCTAAGAAGCCTTACACCTCCGACGCCAAGAAAAGTTATGGCGGAAATAAACCCTTTTGCAACAAATGCCACAAACACCACTATGGTGAATGTAGCAATCTATTTTACCACCGGTGCCAAAGGGGTGGTCATGTGGCCAACGATTGTAGAAGTGCCGCCCCCGTCGCTCAAAAGGTGCCCAATGCACCAAAACCGGGTACTTGTTATGAATGTGGCCAAACGGGTCATTTTAGAAATGTATGTCCGAAGAAGAAAGCCAACATCAACACACGCGGACGAGCTTTCAACATCAACACCGAGGAAGCCATAGATGACAATGAATTAGTCACGGGTACGTTTCTCCTCAACAACACTTATGTTACTTGTTTATTCGATTCGGGTGCCGATAAGAGTTTTGTATCCAAGACTTTGACTCATTCTTTTAACACTCCACTACTTCCACTAGATACCACCTATACCATTGAAGTGGCCAACGGAAAACTATTGAGTGCCGACACATATTACCAGGGGTGTACGTTAAACATTTTGGGTAATGAGTTTGAAATTGACTTGATACCCATGGAACTAGGGAGCTTCGATGTAATAATCGGTATGAATTGGCTAGCCAAAATGAAATCTCACATCCTTTGTGATCTTAACGCAATCCGAATCCCTATCGAGAATGGTGAACCTTTGATCGTCTATGGCGATAAGAGTTGCACCAGACTCAACCTCGTTTCGTGCATTAAAGTTAGAAAACTACTCCGTAAGGGTTGTTTTGCGATCCTTGCTCACGTTAAGAAAGTCGAGTCCGATGAGAAGCACATCGATGATGTGCTAATTGTTAGTGACTATTTCGATGTATTTCCCGACGAATTGCCGGGTCTTCCACCTCATCGACCGGTTGAATTCCAAATCGATCTTATTCCGGGAACCGCACCCGTAGCACGTGCACCATATAGACTCGCTCCATCTGAAATGCAAGAATTGCAAAGTCAAATCCAAGAACTACTTGATCGTGGTTTTATCCAACCTAGCCATTCACCTTGGGGCGCTCCGATTTTGTTTATTAAAAAGAAAGACGGATCCCTACGAATGTGCATTGATTATCGTGAACTAAACAAATTGGCGGTTAAGAACCGATATCCTCTTCCTCGCATCGATGACCTCTTTGATCAACTACAAGGGTCTTGTGTATATTCAAAAATCGATCTCCGCTCGGGTTATCATCAACTAAGGGTTAAAGGGGAAGATATCTCCAAAACCGCTTTCCGAACTCGTTATGGTAGTTATGAATTCCTTGTCATGCCATTTGGTCTCACTAACGCACCGGCGGTGTTCAAGGATCTTATGAACCGCGTGTGCAAACCGTATCTTGACAAATTCGTTATCGTGTTCATCGATGATATTTTAGTTTATTCAAAAAGCGAAGAAGAACACGAGGAACACCTCCGACTTGTGCTTGAACTTTTAAGACAAGAACAACTCTATGTCAAATTCTCCAAGTGTGAATTTTGGTTGAAGGAAGTTCAATTTCTTGGTCATGTTGTAAGTGACCAAGGTATTAAAGTCGATCCATCGAAAATTGAAGCCATTAGTAAATGGGAGACTCCTACTACACCTACTCTCATTCGTCAATTCTTAGGTCTCGCCGGATACTACCGTAGATTCATCAAGGATTTTTCTTTGGTTGCTCGTCCTCTAACCGCTTTAACTCACAAGGGAAGGAAATTCAATTGGGCGACCGAACAAGAATCCGCATTTTAAATCTTGAAAATAAAGCTAACCACCGCTCCTATGTTGTCACTTCCCGAAGGCAATGACGATTTTGTTGTGTATTGCGACGCCTCGAAACATGGTTTTGGGTGTGTGTTGATGCAACGAACGAAAGTCATTTCTTATGCTTCTCGACAACTCAAAATTCATGAACGAAACTACACGACACATGATCTCGAACTCGGAGCCGTTGTCTTTGCACTTAAAATGTGGAGACACTATCTTTATGGAACCAAGAGTACTATCTTTACCGATCACAAAAGTCTCCAACACATCTTCGACCAAAAGCAACTAAACATGAGACAACGACGGTGGATTGAAACCTTAAACAATTACGATTGCGAGCTTCGTTACCATCCCGGAAAGGCAAATGTAGTAGCCGATGCCTTAAGTCGAAAAGAAAGAGCGGTGCCTCTTCGTGTCCGAGCTTTAAACATCACCATCCACACCAACCTTAATAGCCAAATTCGGGTAGCCCAAGATGAGGCTCTCAAGGATGAAAACGTTTCACACGAGCTCTTGAACATTCTCGTCTCTCGATTTGAAACTAAGGAAACCGGACTCCAATATTTCACCGAAAGGATTTGGGTGCCTAGTTATGGGGACCTACGAAGTCTTATTTTAGATGAAGCCCATAAGTCACGATACTCGATTCACCCTGGTGCTAATAAGATGTACCACGACCTTAAACAACAATATTGGTGGCCGAACATCAAAAGGGACGTAGCTACTTATGTTTCCAAGTGTTTGACATGTTCCAAAGTCAAAGCCGAACACCAAAGACCGTCTGGACTACTTCAACAACCCGAGATCCCGCAATGGAAGTGGGAAAGGATAACGATGGATTTTATCACCAAACTACCAAAAACGACGGGCGGTTATGATACCATTTGGGTTATTATTGACCGTCTCACCAAATCTGCACACTTTCTCGCTATGAAAGAAACCGACAAAATTGAGAAACTTGCACAACTTTATATCAAGGAGATCGTAGCCCGACACGGTGTACCTTTATCGATTATCTCCGACCGAGATGGCCGTTTTGTTTCTAGATTTTGGCGTACCTTGCAAGAAGTGTTGGGAACGCGTTTAGACATGAGCACCGCATATCATCCCCAAACCGATGGGCAAAGCAAACGCACAATTCAAACTTTGGAGGACATGTTACGAGCTTGCGTGGTTGATTTTGGAAAAGCTTGGGACAAGCACTTACCTCTCGCCGAGTTCTCTTACAACAATAGTTATCACGCGAGTATTAAAGCTGCACCTTTTGAAGCGCTATATAGCCGAAAATGTCGTTCACCTCTTTGTTGGGCCGAGGTAGGCGACATGCAAATCACCGGACCTGAACTCATTCACGAAACCACCGATAAGATCATTCAAATCCGAGATAGGCTTCGGACGGCCCGGAGTCGTCAAAAGTGCTATACCGACAAAAGACGCAATGACCTTGAATTTCAATTCGGTGACCGCGTCATGTTAAAAGTCGCACCTTGGAAGGGTGTAATCCGTTTTGGGAAATGCGGGAAGCTAAATCCGCGGTATATTGGTCCTTTCGAAATCTTGGAGCGTATTGGAACCGTTGCTTATCGTTTAGATCTTCCGCCTCAATTGAGCTCCGTTCATCCTACCTTCCATGTATCTAACTTGAAAAAGTGTCTTGCCAAACCCGATATCGTCATCCCTCTCGAGGAACTTACTATTGATGACAAACTTCATTTTGTGGAGGAACCGGTTGAAATTGTGGACACCTCCGTCAAGACATTAAAACAAAGCCGAATTCCGATTGTTAAAGTCCGTTGGAACGCCAAAAGGGGACCCGAGTTTACTTGGGAAAGGCAAGATCAAATGCAAAAGAAATACCCTCATTTATTCCCGATTCCGGAAACGCGAAATTTCGAGGAAGAAACAACGACTACTACGCCTACTTAAATTTCGGGACGAAATTTCTTTTAAGGAGTAGGTAATGTAACATCCCGCCTTTTTCCGTTTACTTTTCCGTTTAACTATTTAAATCCCGTTATATGTTTATAACATCTCCCGTTAATACGCGTTTTAAAAATATCTCGTTTAGGTAATTCACGCACCCGCAACCGAACTTGAGGGACTAGTTTCGCCAAAGTGCCAAAGAGGTGACTAGCATTTGACTAGTCAACCCCTTCCTCCCACCTTTTTCATTTCATTTCTCTTTTTCTTTACTACTTTCCAATTTTCTCTCAAACTCCATATCAAAGAATCATCATCTAAATCCAAGCTAGCGGGTGTCTTGCAAAACAAATTACATATTTGGAATCCTTGCAACTTCCTCTTCGATTCCATACCGACTTCATCAAGTTTGGGTAACTTTCTAAAATCACTAGATTTTGTGTTCTTGATATTTTGAACTTATAAAGTTGTTAATTAGTGTCTATGGCTCAAGTCTAACATGAATATATGATATATATGCTCGATTTCGTTATTTGAAGTAACTAGCTTGAGTATGAACTTTGGTGTATTTGATTTGGTGATTTGGTTGTTTGAATGTTGTTAAATGTTATGAATGCGCGTATTAAATGTGTTCCTAGTATCACTAGCTCCAATTTGATGTATAGGTTGCTTGAGAAAACTCCATAAACTTGATTAGTGATTTTGGTGAAATTGGGTTAGGGTTTGATAAGCTTGAAATGAATATTTGATGCATTGAATGCCATGAATTATTGTTAGTAAGTAGTTAGTTGTATTGTATGCTCGATTACCTACAAAACGGTATGTTGTATGTATGCATTAAATGCCCAAATCATAAATGTGCACTTATCAAATTTGAGTATTAAATGTGTGCATTAATTGATCATTTACTTTGGAAAGCCGATTGTTACAAATAACGTTTTTGGTTAGTGAAATGTATTTAGTTGTGTTCTTTGTCAAATTACCTTTCTAACGATATAAGATACGAGTTCTAAGTATTAGCGGTTTGCGAGTTATGCTTGAAAGTGTTTGGAATTGAGACTTGGACATTTGAGACTGACCAGGTACCAGCTCCCGTGTATTGTCGCGGCGCGACAATCCTGGGTCGCGGTGCGGCCTAAGCCGTGGTCAGGTTCTGACCTCCTTGGTCAAATTATGAAAAATGTTTGGCACCCTATGGACCTCCGATTCACATGAGACTTGTTCTAACATGTTTATATATGAATAAAAACCTCAGAAAAATAGTTCGGGACCCGACCCAAATGTGTTGACTTTTTTGTTGACTTTGACAGACCAAAGTTTGACTTTTTGTCAAACTTAACCAAATGATTATGCAACCTTCCTAACTTGATTCTATACTTGTATCTTGCATGAAATTTGACAATTTGATTTCACATGCTACATAATCGAGTCGTAACGAGCCATAGGACTAATTGAACATCTTTGACCTATCGTGTTTACCGTTATTGATACGACCTATTTGTTTAGGTCAAGACTAGCACTATCCTTCGCACAAGTTACCTTGTGAAGTATTTTTCATACGTGCACTCAAGGTGAGATCATAGTCCCATCTTTCAAACAACTTTTATGCTTTAAACTATGGGATGAGAAACATATACGTATCATACTTTTATACATTGAACACAAGTACGAAAATGAACATTCCACGTACGTGTTTGAACGAAAATCCTCAATTCAATTATCATTAGTTACACTTGCAGGGTGTAAACGTGAACTTATATTATGTGATCACATGGGCTTGACGAGCCTCATTCGGACGGTTCGCTACCGTTAGCGGATGAAATGTATTTTCGGGTCTAGTGTATGTTCTAACACTACGCAAAGGGTGCAAAATAGTTAAGTTTGATAATTGGGTGCCCGCGAAACAAATAACAAACTTTGGAATGCAAATGATTTTGATAATCATATTATATTAAATCTTGTGGTTCAAATGCAACGTTTACTAAAACACCTATGATTTCACCAACGTTTTCGTTGACAGTTTTCTATATGTTTTCTCAGGTCCTTGAAAGCTACTTGATACATGCTTCCGCACTCTTTTTGATACTTGCTTGGATTTCGAGTATACATGCATAGTTGGAGCGTCTTTTGACTACTTTAAATTGTGTCGCATGGGTTTCATTCGTACGTTAAACTTTGTAATGTAACTAGTCTTTTGAACTACATTTGTAAACTTGAAACATCCTTTTGCTTATGAAATGAATGCGACATGTTTTGGTCAAATGTCATGTTAAAGAATTATGACCATGTAACGGGACCTAAGTAGTTGGTGCCGTCAAACTTGATTTGGTCGGGTCGCTACAAACTGCTACAGGCCAATGTTAATATCTTCGCCTTGGAATACGGAGATATGACTGGCATCCCTCTAACACTCAACATCAAGGGTTCGGCATTCTCCACGGAGCATCGGCTTAACGAATACAATCACCTAGAGCCGATACACCAGAAGAAAAGAAACCTTGCCAAAGAAAGGGATGAGGCAGCTTGTAAAGAAGTAGAAGAGTTACTCCAAGCCGATATTGTAGCGACCCCAACAAATTGTCAATTTGACGGCGTCGACTACTTAGGTCCCGTTGCGTGGTCATAGGTCTTTAACGTGACGTTTGACCAAAGATATGTCGCATTCCTTTCAAAAATAAAGATTGTTTCAAAGTTTACAATAATTGTTCATCCAAAAGTTACGTTACAAAGTTATAGTTACATGTGAAACCTATGCGACACAGTTTTAAAGAAAGTCAAAAGACGCTCCATGAAATGCATGTATACTCGACATCCAATGCAAGTATCAAATAATGAGCGGAAGCATGTTTCACATATCGTTCAAAGACCTGATAAAAACATAGAAATCTGTCAACGAAAACGTTGGTGAAATCATAGGTTTAAGTAAGTAAGTGAGTAAAAGTATGTGAGCAAAAGTAAGTCGAACTACAAGATTTGCAACATTGATAAAATAATAGTACATTCTAAAAGTTAATATTCACGAGCACCCAATTATTAAGGCTTAACATTCCGTCCGTTAAACCCCATCATAATAGTGCTAGAACAACACTGTTTCTCAAAAATATATTTCATCTGTGGACGGTAGCGAACCGTCCGAGATGAGGGTTTGTCAAACCCATATGGCCATACAACATAAGTTCACGCCTACACTTACACCCTGCAAGTGTAACTAATGATAATGGAATTGAGGATTTCGTTCTAAACTCGTATGTAGAATGTTTGTTTTCCGGTACTTGTGTTCACTTAGTTAAAAAGAAACGTTTATGTTTTCTCATCCCAAATACAAGTTCAAAAAAAGTAAAAGTGGGACTATGATCTCACTTGGAGTGCGAGAGTAAAAAGGTACTTCAACAAGTAACGTGCAAAGTACGAACGCTAGTCTTGACCTAAACAATTAGGGTTGTATCAATAACGGTAAACACGATCGGTCAAAGATGTTCAATTAGTCATATGGCTCGTTACGACTCGATTATAAAGCATGTGAATCAAATTGTCAAGTTTCATGCAAGATACAAGTAAAGAATCATGTTAGAAAGATTTCATAATCATTTGTTTAAGTTTGACAAAAAGTCAAACTTTGGTCGGTCAAAGTCAATGAAAAAGTCAACACGTTCGGATCGGGTCCCGAACTATTTTTCTGAGGTTTTTATTCATGTATAAGCATGTTAGAATAAGTCTCATGTGAATCGGAGGTGCATAGCATAGCAAACATTTTCCGAAAATGGACAAAGTTGGACAGTCTACTTTGGCGCGCCGCGCGGGTATATGGCGCGCCGCGCCATTACCTGTGCAGAGAAATCTGGCAGTTTTTAAGTTTTATGCACGAACCTAACTTCAAACAATCACCATTTATGACCCGCAAACAACCAAAACATGTATCTTATATCATCGGAAAGGTATTTTGACAAGGAACACAACTAACTACTTTTCATTAAGCGAAAACATCATTTACAATAACCGATTTCTCGCCAAGTGGTCATTTAAGGTCCATTTTCAAAGTTTCAAGTTCTTGAAATGCATTACATGATTCGGGAATCCAATCCACACATATGATATGCCGTTTCGAAGGTAATTACTCATGCAATACAACTAAACACTTACTAACAACATTTCATGGCATCCAAAGTATCAAAAGTTCATTTCAAGTTCATCAAACCCTAATCAAAATTTACAAAAATCACAAATCATGTATTTGAAGTTTTCTTAATCAACCTACGCATCAAAACGAAGCTTGTGATACTAGTAACACAATTAAAACATGAACTTTAACAATTTAACAACATTTAATCTTCCAAAATCAAAGATTAAGCAAACCCATTTTCAAGTGTTCAAACTAGTTACTCAAATCAACAAATCGAACAAACAAAACATATATTCATGTTATACACGAGCCATAGACACTAATTAACACTTTTATAATTCAAAAACATCAAGAACACAAAATCTAGTGATTTTAGAAAGTTACCCAAATGAGATGAAATTGGTATCAAGTCGAAGAGGATGAAGGGAGGATTCCAAATATGTAATTTGTTTTGTGAAACACTTGCTAGATCATGAATGGATGATGAATTCTTTGTTTGGAAAATTTAGAGAAAATGTGAAAGTATGAGAAGAAAATGAAAATGAAAATAATGAATGGAGGAGGTGGTGTTTGACTCCTTTGACCTAGTCAAATCTTTGACACTTTGGCAAGTTTAGTCCCTCAAGTTTGTAATCGGGTGCGGGAATTAACCAAACGAATATTTTTAAATTACACGAGAGAACGAGAGATGTTATAATCCAATGACGAAAATATTTTAAGAATGTAAGCTAATGGAGGATACGAATCGAGATACTGAGGATATTATTAAAATAAAAAGACGGGCGTTAAAATAATTTAACGGAAAAATGCGGGATGTTACAGATATAATCCGAGAAGTAAAGTACCCAACCTGGGTTGCAAATCCTGTCATGGTTAAAAAAGTCAGACGGAGGTTGGAGAATGTGTGTTGACTTCACAAATATCAACAAAGCCTGCCCAAAGGATTGTTATCCTCTACCAGAAATTGACTGGAAGGTAGAGTCCTTAACCGCATACTTGGTCACCCGATGCTATAGAGGGTCCCACTCCATTATCCGCTTTGATTCATGCAGCTACAAGTGCTTCCTCGATGCTTACAAACGATACCATCAGATCCAAATGGCCGAAGAGGACGAAGAAAAAACATCATTCTTCACAAGCAAAGGTATCTTCTGCTATAAAAAGATGCCCTTTGGGCTAAAAAATGCCGAAGCTACCTATCAAAGGCTCGTAGAAAAAGTCTTCCATAAGCATCTCGGGAGAAACCTGGAAGCCTACGTCGATGACATGGTAATCAAAAGCGTTGACGAAAATACTCTCTTGAAAGATATCCAGGAAACCTTCGACGCACTTAGGGCGGTCAACATGAAATTCAATCCAAAAAAGTGTTCCTTCATAATGGAGGAAAGAAGGTTCTTGGGATATTATATCACAAAGAGAGGGATCCTAGCGAACCCGGAGAAAGTGGATAAGCTATAACAGCTCAAGACTCCTACCACGGTTAAAGAGATGCAGAGTCTGAATGGGAAACTAGCATCGCTAAGCCGTTTCCTCTCCAGGGGTGCCAAGAAACAGCTGCCTTTCCTTAAAGTTCTAAAAGGATGCCTAGGGGCAAAAAAGATAATCTGGACAGAAGAAGCACAACAAGCCTTCGTTGACATGAAGGTGCATATAGCAAATCTCCCAACTCTCACCTCCCCAAAGCAAGAGGAAATGTTATTGTGACGACCCGGAAATTTCCGACCAAATTTAAACTTAACCTTTATATGTTTTCGACACGATAAACAGAATTTGTAATGTTGAATCTCAAAAAGTTTGGAACTACATTCATGTAATCAATTACCCTTTGACCGTGTTCGACGATTGATGAACAATTATGAGTATATATATATGTATATATAATATATAATATTAACTGAAAACATTAACAAAGTATTAGATATATGATACTTTACATGAACGTATTTGTTTCGATATATTTATCGACAGAATTAAGAGATAATATCAAATGATTGAATTATCAGATACATTATGATATGATTACGGGCCTATGTTATGAGGTCCACTGTGATTTAAGAAATCTATTCTTTTTGACAACATTTGGAAAATGGTAAAGTGATTTATAAATAAGAACAAGTGTGTCAATTAACGGGAACTAGACAAGGGTTAGTGGAAATTCATGTTTAATTTCCAAGGCATGTTTTATAATATTTTCCTCGTGACCTTGATAAGATAACTATGTTAACTTTCATATTATTTAATATGAAAATAAGAACGTGGAGTGTAAATAACTTAGATGTTGGATATCGACAAGTTAAGTAACTCGACATTTTTCATTAAGATGATTTCATACGTTTATTTAACCTTTGGACTTTATCCCATGCTTCACCAATAAACTGTAATTTAAAAACTTGAAACCTATTATGAATATATATATAATTCTACTTTTCTAAAATGTTTTATGATATAACGATTTCCATTATTTTAACCTTTTAACAAAATGATTCTTAAATATATTTAGTTTTAGAAAATAAAATTATCATATTTATTTGATTTAGTTTTAAAAGTACAAAAAACGTTTTCAGTTTAAAAAGAACTTTATTATTAAAACGTATATATCTTTTATAAATATCTAGAACCACTTTTGACAACCCATTACTTAACCAGTATGATAAAGATAACGATATTTATATTTTATTTTATTAAATATATATAACGATTTAAATTAATATTATATATATTTATACGCGTATTATACGTATATAGTTTTATACTTTTACTATACTTTAACTTTACCTTTACTTTACTTTTACTTTACTTTAACTTTAATAATTCATACTTTAATAATTCACTTTAATAATTCATACTTTAATAATTCACTTTAATAATTCACTTTAATAATTCATACTTTAATAATTCACTTTAATAATTCACTTTAATAATTCATACTTTAATAATTCACTTTAATAATTCATACTTTAATAATTCAAAAATCTATTATAAATAGAATTGAATAGCTTTCATTATTTCATAGAAACTTGAAAATATATTTCTCTAAACTCTCTCAATCGAATTACATATATATATTTTATTTGTATTATTTCAAGATATTATTAGTATACATAAAATACTACGACGGAGTTATACTCAGACGATTTCAAAATAAGTTTTCAAACGTGATAGAGCTAAGGAAATTATGGGTTATAGCTATGGAGGTTATAGGTATTGATCGAGGGTATTGCTCGTGAGGTCAACCTAACGTTTATCATTTTCGTTACGTCTACGTACTTTCCTGCAATATTGAATCACAATATTGATACGTTCGTGAATCCGAGACAAACCCTGCACTTGTTCAGTGCCGTCATATACATAATTGCTACGAAATAAAGTATTGTGAGTTTCATTTGCTCCCTTTTTATATATATTTTTGGGCTGAGAATACATGCGCAACTTTTATAAATGTTTTACGAAATAGGCACAAGTAATAAAACTAATTCTACGTGGGTTTAAACCAGAAATATCCCCTTAGATTGGTAACTATAACTACTGGTGTATGACTGGTAGGCGCGAATCCTAAATATAGATCTATTGGGTCTGACAAACCCCATCCTGACTATGGGATGCTTTAGTACTTCGAGGTTATTTAAACGCACCTGATTCGGTGTACTTCAGAGGGTAAAACATGAACGTTAAGGCTTGTTACCGGGTGCCTACAACTTATAGAATGCTTTTAAACACTTGCGAGTGTACGGATATTTATGAAAACTGAAATCTTGTGGTCTATTACTATTACGGAAATGATTGGTTATGATAAACTAATGAACTCACCAACCTTTTGGTTGACACTTTAAAGCATGTTTATTCTCAGGTATTAAAGAAATCTTCCGCTGTGCATTAGCTCATTTTAAGGATATTACCTGGAGTCATTCATGACATACTTTGAAAGACGTTGCATTCGAGTCATTGAGTTCATCAAGATTAATATTAAGTCAATTATAGTTGGATGTAATATGAAATGGTATGCATGCTGTCAATTTTTGATGTAAAGAAAGTTTGTCTTTTAAAAACGAATGCAATGTTTGTAAAACGTATCATATAGAGGTCAAATATCTCGCGATGTAATCAACTATTGTGAATCGTTTATAATGTATATGAACGGGTCCTTTCAGTTGGTATCAGAGCGGTGGTCTTAGCGAACCAGGTCTTGCATTAGTGTGTCTAAGTGATAGTTGTTAAGATGCATTAGTGAGTCTGGACTTCGACCGTGTCTGCATGTCAAAAGTTTTGTTTATCATTTTTAGTCGGAAATCATCTACTTACCATCCTTAGGAAATTACCTGCTTATCATTCTTAGTCTAGACATGTCTTGCTGCATTGATTGCATGAATAGTGTATAGACAAAATTCATATCTTAGCGTATCTCCTAAATCATATCTTATCGTATCTATTACCGTAAACTTTTCCTGACATATTCCGTAAATTCTTCCGTAATCTATGAAATCTTTTGATCTATATATATAGATACTCTATGTAGTTAGAATACCACCCGATAGCTGGAAAATCATTTCGTATCGAAAAATCCTTTATCAAATTGTACGAAATGGAATTCATCATCAGTTCAAGTTCCTCGGATTCCGAAATAGAATCTCACTCAAGCTCCGAAAGCAGTGTGACTGGAATGGATCAACCAATCAGCCATCATCTATTCTGGATGAATTGGGGATGGGTTCGTAGCCTCCTTAATCATTGGAGACAAGAAGAAGGCGATCCTTTCCATCCACCACATTGCCCTCTTGGCAATGAACCTGAAGCACTTATCGGCGAACCTGTCCGAAACACCATTTTCTCTCTCATTTCCAGAGTATCTCGTCATGATTATATACTACACTAAATTCTAGATCTTATTTATCTGCTTTTCTGAACCGACAATCAGCCCGGTGTAATAGAAGAAGTCAACGAGCTTCGCGCTCGGGTAGTGGCTTTGGAGAATATGGTGTAAAGGTTACAAACACCAGCAGCAGCACCAGCAACATAACCAGTACCACCATCAATAACATCAACAATACCATTACCACCACCAACAACAACCGTATCGCAAACCTCAACTTCACAATCTGTCCCATGAACATCGACGTCATACGCCCTGTAGATACTAAGGAATACCACAACGATGAAGTATTGATTCATAACTTCATTGGGAAAACATTCTACGACGATTATGTAATTTCTAAAGTTTAGAAATTATCTATCCTAGCCTTAACCATAAATCAAGTGAGTTTAATTTAATATTAACTCATTAAATCTATATTACATCTGAAGAAATATACACATATATTTCCATAAAGACTGTAATAAAATTCTTTTGTACAAAATATTAATTGTGACATTTTTTTAACGGGTAGGTAATACCCGAGAGATATATAAATTCACAATTAATATGTTACATTCTTTGAATCTGATTCAGCAAATCATCCATTATACTCCCTACTTTCACAACAATATACATTCTTTTATAGAAATCAAAACAACCATACTCATTCAAAAATCTAATTACATATTCTGATTTTGAAATCGTCGAATTCAATTCAAGTTATAACCGGTATCATCACTCTTAGATTCTTACATCTTTCAAAGCTATACTTTAACTTCAAAACTGTGTTAGAACATCGTATGTATATTAACGATTATAATCTGTGTTCAAGCCCTTCGAAATACCTGAAGACACTTCAAATAATGAACAATCGAGATGATGATCCAACCACATGTTATCCACAGTTACGTACCTGAAAAACTCTTGAAACCAAAGTCATAATTTAACATGTATCCATGTCAGACCTTTTGGCATTTACTAGCTAAAATAACTTTTCAATCCCTTCTAAAAATAGACGGTTTTGTCATAGCTCCAGCAAACCAACTTCAATTGTTCATTTGAATAAGCCTTATTATAATGATTACCCCTTCATCATTATTACCGGGGAACCTTTCATATCTCGCCACATTAGTAGTAAACTTATTAACAACTTCATTGATCTTTGACTTTTCGAAAAATCTTTATATTTATCAAAACCCCATCATTTACTCATCTGCATCTTGTAACGAGAATTGCCATACGAATCATCGGAAATTAGCAATCAGTATTTTGAAATCTCGCAGCATGTCAACGCCAACAATTATATGTGTCTATCTTCTGGACTTATATACTTTGAATTTGAAGTTTCTGAAAAACACCCTAAACTGCGAACTAGTTCTCGAAATACTGATGAAGCAGCAAAAACTATAAACGACCTTAACAGTAAAAAGTTTGATGATAAAGAGTAGTGTGTTGGCAAAGCTCAGAAAAAGAGAAGATTTGGTACTGAAAAATACGGATTGAGCAAACCATGAAGAAGGCTGTGGATAAATCACAAGGACGAGATCTACCTTCAAAGAATCCAAATGATTCCGTGTCTGTTGAATTCATTATCAAATACCTTGCTCCTGACTCTAAACCCTTACGGACAATATTCTTCATCATCCTCTGATATTAGAAATTTTAAGATATCGTCGTATCTTTCATTATAAATATCCTCCATATTTCTGAAGATATTTCCATAATTATTCTTATCTGAAATCATTTACCTCTTCGTGCTGTCTGTATTACATCATAAAAGAAACTATTTTAGTTTCTAAATTCTGAAACTTTCGAATTTAAAATAGGAATATTTTTGAAGTAGTGTTGGGAACTGAAGCATGAACTAGTATAATATAATGACACTTGATCAACGTGATTATATTACAGTAAGTCATGTTGAGTTTCTAAATGGAATGTGATGATTCACAGATCATAACGTCATCATGTGCTATGTTACACGACTCTTGTATTCTCTTTAACCTCTAAAATATCAAGAAAATATTTCTTGAAGATTCGGCCTTTTCCGAGGTATTCTAGTAATTTGACAAGTTAAGATCGTGCCATTACAATTTCCTTCTTAGAACATTAACAATGTTCATTCCGAAATTCATATATGCGAATTCTGGACCATTACAAGCGGTGCTTAATCGCAAGAAGAAGAAACGAAAGGACAAAATTCTGAAATAGAAATTGGGGTATAAATCGCAGCAAATAAAAGAGAGTATTAATTGGGGATGACAATGATTATAGAAGACAGAAGCAGGGACATCGAAATATAAGGGAAGATATAAAACCCAACAACAACCCAGAAACTATAAACCGTATATATCGATGCATATAGCAATATAAAGACACGGGAGAACTAAAAACACTATAAAACCAAGAGTATAGTAGAAGTAAATAGATTCTTCTGGAGGTAGATGAAAAAGAAGAACGACAGATATGAAAGTGAGGAGTATATCGAGAATCAGCACTGGATGAAGCATATTGATGAATAATTTTAAAGTAAGAATTGAGGGAGAAATAATAGAAGGTGTGAATTAAAAGGAAACGAAGGAGGTGGATTTATAGTGAAATATCCGACAGAAAAATCGAGATGAATCATCGCATTAAATCGAAGAGGATCATAATTTCCTTAATCACCGAAGAATCAAATCCTATATAGATTACAAAGATTTTCTTTAATCCGGAGATCAACCGTGATGACGTCAAAAGATAAGATGAATCCCTATTTTCTCATTTCACTCTTTTACGATAGCTTCACTCATACGTTTCGAGTAATCGAATTATTTTATCCATATTTCTCAATCATGATAGAACCCTATGAATCAACTTAATTCGTCATAATAACATTCTTATTGTTAGCCATGACGACCTCGATCAAATTTCGGGACGAAATTTCTTTAACGGGTAGGTAATGTGACGACCCGGAAATTTCTGACCAAATTTAAACTTAACCTTTATATGTTTCCGACACGATAAGCAGAATTTGTAATGTTGAATCTCAAAAAGTTTGGAACTACATTCATGTAATCAATTACCCTTTGACCGTGTTCGACGATTGACGAACAATTATGAGTATATAGATATGTATATATAATATATAATATTAACTGAAAACATTAACAAAGTATTAGATATATGATACTTTACATGAACGTATTTGTTTCGATATATTTATCGACAGAATTAAGAGATAAT
Organism: Rutidosis leptorrhynchoides; assembly: GCF_046630445.1. Classification (NCBI taxonomy): domain Eukaryota; kingdom Viridiplantae; phylum Streptophyta; class Magnoliopsida; order Asterales; family Asteraceae; genus Rutidosis; species Rutidosis leptorrhynchoides. The sequence continues at coordinate 398,462,726 of NC_092336.1, read as the reverse complement.
ATCAAATGATTGAATTATCAGATACATTATGATATGATTACGGGCCTATGTTATGAGGTCCACTGTGATTTAAGAAATCTATTCTTTTTGACAACATTTGGAAAATGGTAAAGTGATTTATAAATAAGAACAAGTGTGTCAATTAACGGGAACTAGACAAGGGTTAGTGGAAATTCATGTTTAATTTCCAAGGCATGTTTTATAATATTTTCCTCGTGACCTTGATAAGATAACTATGTTAACTTTCATTTTATTTAATATGAAAATAAGAACGTGGAGTGTAAATAATTTAGATGTTGGATATCGACAAGTTAAGTAACTCGACATTTTTCATTAAGATGATTTCATACGTTTATTTAACCTTTGGACTTTATCCCATGCTTCACCAATAAACTGTAATTTAAGAACTTGAAACCTATTATGAATATATATATAATTCTACTTTTCTAAAATGTTTTATGATATAACGATTTCCATTATTTTAACCTTTTAACAAAATGATTCTTAAATATATTTAGTTTTAGAAAACAAAATTATCATATTTATTTGATTTAGTTTTAAAAGTACAAAAAACGTTTTCAGTTTAAAAAGAACTTTATTATTAAAACGTATATATCTTTTATAAATATCTAGAACCACTTTTGACAACCCATTACTTAACCAGTATGATAAAGATAACGATATTTATATTTTATTTTATTAAATATATATAACGATTTAAATTAATATTATATATATTTATACGCGTATTATACGTATATAGTTTTATACTTTTACTATACTTTAACTTTACCTTTACTTTACTTTTACTTTACTTTAACTTTAATAATTCACTTTAATAATTCATACTTTAATAATTCACTTTAATAATTCACTTTAATAATTCATACTTTAATAATTCACTTTAATAATTCACTTTAATAATTCATACTTTAATAATTCACTTTAATAATTCATACTTTAATAATTCACTTTAATAATTCAAAAATCTATTATAAATAGAATTGAATAGGTTTCATTATTTCATAGAAACTTGAAAATATATTTCTCTAAACTCTCTCAATCGAATTACATATATATATTTTATTTGTATTATTTCAAGATATTATTAGTATACATAAAATACTACGACGGAGTTATACTCAGACGATTTTAAAATAAGTTTTCAAACGTGATAGAGCTAAGGAAATTATGGGTTATAGCTATGGAGGTTATGGTTATTGATCGAGGGTATTGCTCGTGAGGTCAACCTAACGTTTATCATTTTCGTTGCGTCTACGTACTTTCCTGCAATATTGAATCACAATATTGATACGTTCGTGAATCCGAGACAAACCCTGCACTTGTTCAGTGCCGTCATATACATAATTGTTACGAAATAAAGTATTGTGAGTTTCATTTGCTCCCTTTTTATATATATTTTTGGGCTGAGAATACATGCACAACTTTTATAAATGTTTTACGAAATAGGCACAAGTACTAAAACTAATTCTACGTGGGTTTAAACCAGAAATATCCCCTTAGCTTGGTAACTATAACTAATGGTGTATGACTGGTAGGCGCGAATGCTAAAGATAGATCTATTGGGTCTGACAAACCCCATCCTAACTATGGGATGCTTTAGTACTTCGAGGTTATTTAAACGCACCTGATTCGGTGTACTTCAGAGGGTAAAACATGAACGTTAAGGCTTGTTACCAGGTGCCTACAACTTATAGAATGCTTTTAAACACTTGCGAGTGTACGGATATTTATGAAAACTGAAATCTTGTGGTCTATTACTATTACGGAAATGATTGATTATGATAAACTAATGAACTCACCAACCTTTTGGTTGACACTTTAAAGCATGTTTATTCTCAGGTATTAAAGAAATCTTCCGCTGTGCATTAGCTCATTTTAAGGATATTACCTGGAGTCATTCATGACATACTTTGAAAGACGTTGCATTCGAGTCATTGAGTTCATCAAGATTAATATTAAGTCAATTATAGTTGGATGTAATATGAAATGGTATGCATGCCGTTAATTTTTGATGTAAAGAAAGTTTGTCTTTTAAAAACGAATGCAATGTTTGTAAAACGTTTCATATAGAGGTCAAATATCTCGCGATGTAATCAACTATTGTGAATCGTTTATAATGTATATGAATGGGTCCTTTCAGTTATACCTTTACCTGGAAAGTTCCAAGGAATGTATCAATGTAGTACTTGTGGCAGAGCGAGAAAGAGTATATGTCCCCATATACTTTGTCAGTCGAGTCCTACAAGGAGCGAAAGCTAACTACCCAGAGCTTTAAAAGCTCACACTCGCTTTAGTACACACTGCCAGGAAACTATGAAGGTACTTCCAAGCCCATCCCATTATTGTGTTAACTGACAAACAAATTAGGCAGGTACTCATGAAGCCAGAAAAGTCGGGGCGAATGACCAAATGGGCCATCGAGCTAGGAGAACATGACACCAATTTCCAAGCCCGACATTCGATCAAAGCTCAAATACTAGCAAATTTCATGGCAGAAACAATGGGGACAGACGAAGAAAGTGACTCTACTTTCGCACAAATTATCACTCCCTACGTTGAAACAGAGTAATGGAAACTGTTTAGCGATGGAGCCTCTAGCTCTGATGGCTCAGGAGCAGGGCTAATGTTGGTTAATCCCGAAGGACAAGAGTTCACATACGCCCTTTGCTTTGAATTCAGCACAACCAATAACGAAGCTGAATACGAAGCTTTGCTTGCCGGACTTAGATTAGCCAAAGAAATGAAAATCGAGCACCTACAGGCTTTCGTGGACTCCCAACTCATAGCCAAACAGGTCCTAGGTATCTTCGAAGCAAGACAACCTACCATACAACTCTACTTGTCAAAAGTCAGAGAATTGATAGAAAGCTTCAGAGGTTTCTCCATCGAACATGTGCGGAGAAGTTAAAACAAAAATGCGGATGCCTTAAGAAAACTGGCCTCCATCACCTTCGCTCACCTAGCAAAAGAGGTTATGGTCGAGGTCCTAGAAAAAAGGTCCATCGAGGTACAGGAAATTCATGACCTCATCACGGAAGAAGAAAATACATGGATGAAACCTCTGAGGAAATACTTGGAGCTCGGTATCTTGCCCGAATATAAGAAAGAAGAACGAAAGGTTCGAATTAAAGCACCATCATACAAAATTATGAATGGAGGTCTGTATCGAAAATCCTTCCTCACCCCATGGTTTCGGTGTGTTGGGCCAAACCAAGCTTCAATGATTATCAAGGAAATGCATGAAGGTATATGTGGGCTCCATTCTGGACCAAGGTCAATTGTAGCAAAGATACTAAGAATGGGATACTACTGGCTGACAATGCACGAAGATACGGTTACACTCCTGCGAACCTGTGAGCCATGCCAAATCCACGCTAAAGTTCAAAAGCAGCCAAAACAAGAGTTAATATCGGTCCTTTCGGCGTGGCCTTTCTCAAAATGGGGTATAGATATAGTAGGACCACTAACTGAAGCACTGGGAGGTTACAAGTGGTTGATAGTCACCATAGACTATTTCACGAAGTGGGCGGAGGCAAAACCATTAAGCACAACGACCGGGAAGCACATCAAAAAGTTTGTTTGAGAACACATCATATATCGATTTAGAATTCCCCAAGAAATTTGTTTCTGACACGGGAAAACAGTTTGCTGAAGGTATCTTCCCTGAATTTTGTGAAAGGTTACAGATAAAGCAAACTTTTACCTCCGTATACCACTCCCAAGGGAATGGGCAAGTCGAAGTCACCAACAGAGACCTTATAAAAGGATTAGAAAAGCGGTTGGGAAAGTGTCACCAAGGGTGGATGGAAGAACTCCCTCTAGTCTTATGGGCTCATCGAACCACACCAAAGAGGAGCAATGGAGAAACCCCCTATAGCTTGGTTTATGGCACCGAGACGGTATTGCCTGCTGAGATACAAGTATTGACCAACAGAACCGTGAACCTCGAGGAAAAAGAAAAAAACCTTCATCTTAACCTCGACCTCATGGAGGAAATAAGGGAAGCTGCATTGATTCGAGAAGCTGCCTACAAGAAAACCATTGAAGAATACTACAATAAACGAGTCAAACCGTCAGTGTACAAAGTCGGAGACTATGTTCTACAACTTAACAGCACCAGCAAGGTGGAGTATGAATGAGAGATGGGTCCAACCTGGGAATGCCCATACATAATCTCCGAAGCAATTGGAAATGGCTCGTATAAACTTGAAACCATCGAAGGGAAGCAGGTCCCACGAACCTGGAACGGAGTAAACCTATGAAAGTTTTATTTCTAAGCTTTAGTTGTATTTGAGTAGGAAAATATCTGTAACGGGTAGTCGAAGCATATACGCTTCCTACCACAAGAAATTTGAAATGAAATCCTACTATCTTTTGGAAATACCAAAGCTTTTATGAAGCATTCCCAAGAGGAATACTTCTTACATTTAAAAATAAGCAAGTACCAAAGCTTTTACGAAGAATTTCCAAGAGGAATACTTCTTACATTTAAAAATAAGTAAAAGGTAACCCAAGAGGTATACCAAAGCTTTTACGAAGCATTCCAAGAGGAGTACTTCTTACATTTAAAAATAAGCAAGAGGTAACCCAAGAGGAACACCAAAGCTTTTACGAAGAATTCCTAAGAGGAATACTTCTTACATTTAAAAATAAGCAAGAGGTAACCCAAGAGGTATACTGAAGATACTACGAAGAATTCCCAATAGGAATACTTCCTACGCTTTATATAAGCAATAGGTGACCCAGAAAGTTCACCAATAGCTATTATGAAGAGGTGACCCAAAAGGTACACCTTGTCCGTCGAAAAGAATTCTTAGAGAACATTCATTATACTTAAAAGATATCTTTTAGCCCATCAAAGTTGTAACAAAGGATACCTAAATGATCCTGTAAGACAACGATGAGCAAATATAGCCAATATAAAGGGATTAAGCTAGTAAACCCAAACGAACACTTGGACTCTCAAAAGAATCCAATATGTTCAAACCATCACCTGCTATCTTAAGCTAGCACAAAATGCACAATAACCATAAAGTAATAATACCATAGGGTGGTGCTTAAACACCAAAATAAGAAGTACGAATGGTTCATAGGCGACTAGGCCTTCAATCTACAGGCACGCATGCCTGGAACCAAGTACATCAAACATAAATAGCCAAACTAAAGTTCATTATGACAAGACAGATCAAAAGACAATCACCCACATGAAAGGTTACTCCTCGGTAACCAGCCCAAGAAGCTCAACAGGCTTGGCATCGGAATGAGCAGCGACAGAAGCAACATTGTGATGCCCCGTACTAAATCATCATGTACGGACCATCAACAACAGGATCGTTACAAGGTCAAACACTATATTCCATTTCAAAATACGTTTGCGTTCATGGTAAAAGGTGACGTCATAACTAACGTTGAATGTTTTAAATCAAAAGTATGCTTCTATGAACAGAAGCAAAGATAATAATGTGTGACCCTTAGGTCGTTACAAATCATAGTTTCAAAAGTAAGAATGTTTAAGAATGCAAGATAAACGTTCATGCGGTGACATCTCTAAAGCAGCGGGTGTCTACAGCAAGACTAGTACAACAGCGGAAGCTAGCAACCTTAAGCACCTGAGAAAAACATGCTTAAAACGTCAACACAAAGGTTGGTGAGCTATAGTTTAAGTATAACAGAATGTAAGGTAGGCCACGAGATTTCAGTGCTACAAAGAGCGTTTCAAAACAGTATGATAAAGTATATGTTTAACCGTGGGCACTTGGTAACTAACTTAACATTTATAACCCCCTGAAAGTACACTTGGCGAGTGCGTATGTTTACGAAGTATTAAACACCCGTTAAATGCTAGCGCTACTAGCCCGAGTGGGGATGTCAAACCCTATGGATCCATATCTAAGATTCGCGTTCACCGGTTCAAAAACCAATGACTAAACGTTACCGAGCTAAAGGGAATGTTTATGCCATTGTATAACCCACACATATATAAAGTTTAAGTACTCGTGCCTAGTATGTAAAACGTAAAATGCGCATGTATTCTCAGTTCCCAAAATAGTTAAAGTAAAAAGGGATGCTATAACTCACAGTGGTAAAGTAGTAGTAAAGTCGAGTCGGGAAGTAAGCAAGTACGTAGGTCCGGAAAGTCCTCAACCTAAGTCAAATATTAATAAGTCAGTAAATCATCCCAATAGGTTTAAATGTATGTAAATTAAGTCTTAAGGGTCATCATCATATATCATCAATCAAAAGGTGTAAAGTAAGTTTCGTTCATGAAAAGAGTTTAAAACAAAGGCTGACATCGATCAGTCACCACGGCCTCTATACCTATTGAAATAAGGTGAGACCAGTGGCCATGGCTCCATATATGAGTTCTTTAGTTGTGGTAAAATTTCCAGAAGCAAACTCATCTTTGTTTGACCGTGGCGACGGTCTAAGTGCGAGTAGGTCAGAATTTTCAGCACGACGTTAAAGGACATAGTGACACTCGGAGGGCCATAGATCCTAAACCGTAACTCGGATTAATACGAGTCTTAAATGAAAAATTATATACTCGAACAGAGCTAACTTAAAATCAACTTTACAGTAGCCCAAGTATTCTGATCAGTTCCAGAAAACAGTAAACAGTAGGTTCCAGTGGGTTCTTGGTGCTTGACGTTCATCACGGTTCTCATCCTTGATGCATATAGCTTCAAGTGTACAACTCGTTGATGTGTTTACATCATCTTTACCAAGTTTTAACCATCATAACACAAGTGTAAGTCTAAGATAAGTAGCACAACTCAATTAAGTTTTGCAAGTAGTTTAATGAACCAAAGTTACATCAAGATCTTAGATCCGACACATACATGAACTATAAAAGTAATATTGAACTACAAACTTGAAAGTAAACTAATTAATAAAGATCTTAAGTTATAGAACATAGTTCTTAGTTAGATCTTGAAGATCCAAGACCCAAAAGTCTAGATCTAAAGTTATTAAGTTAAATCCTAAGTAATAACACATGAATCTTTACTTTAATGAAACCATAAGTTACAAAACTTAGATTTTCATCTTGTAAAGTGTATGTAAGCTTACAAGCCTTTGTTTATGACAAAATAAGTAGACCATAAGCTATAGAAGCTTAGATCTTTCATGAGTATATGAAGTTATAACTAGAAAGTTACACTTCCATGTTCTTAAACTTATAAAGTTAACTTTAGTTCAAGAAAGTATGAGATCAAAATTAACTAGTAATTCTTGACCATTAATCAACAAACACGAATTCTAAAGTGCAAGAAATGAAGTAATAAACTAAATAAACAAATAACTAGTTCATGGTTGTTCATACTTTAAAGATTCAAGTCAAAGTCTTGATCTTTAAGGAAGTAAACTTTTAAGTTTACTAACATGAATTCAAGTAATGATTTTTACAACACATGAACTTTAATCTTTCAAGACATTAAATGTAGAACATAAACTAGAAAGTTTTGTTCTTGTATGTTCTTGAATAAACAAGATAATATGAAGAACAAACTAAAGAGTTTGATTCTTAACCACATGTAAGTAAACAACAACAACAACAACAACAAAGTTCAAGTAATTAAACAATAACAAGAAGCAAGTAAAAGAATGATGATGTGTTGTTTGGTTTCGGTTTTGGACAAGAGAAAAGGAAGAAGAGAAGTTCTTGTTACTTACAATTTAGAGAGCAAAATGAGAGAAATGTTTGAGAGAAAAAATGCAAGTAAGAGTGTGTGTGTAAATGTGAGAGGATACTAGTGAATGAAGTAGTCAAAAAAAAGAAACAAAACTCCTCTAAAGGCCTTCAAGGCCGACGGTCATCAAGGAAAAGGGAGGAAGGAAATGGTCCACTAGTTCTTCATGTGTTTGGCTCAAAAAGATGGTTATAAGGTGACCTTGCATGGGAACTAGGTGTAATGGAACAAGTAACAAGTCTCCTTACACTAATTAATCTAGTTTCATGTCAAAGTAATACTTGCATAATAAAATGGGCTAACTAGTCCATTTAAGTGTGTAGGGTGGGCTTCTAAGCCCATGTACAATAATAAAGCCCAAGTATGTATGTAAGTAACAAATAAATCCAACAAAGCCCAAGTAATTAACTAGTAACCATAGTTAATCAAGAATGATTAATAAAACTTAATCATGAATGTAAATAATATTCAAAAATATTATTCGTGTAAAGTTCGTGTGTCACAAAGACGTGTCGGGCATGTAAAGTCAATCACGATAACAAGTAAATGTAATAACATACATTCATTTAATCACAAGTATTAATAATAATTATTATTATTTAATGTTGGAAAATCCAGGGTCGTTACAAACATAGTTAAGCTCAGCATTAACAAACCGAGCACAAGCAGCATCCAAAAGAGTAGAAGCTTAGTCTGTATACTCTGGATAATTGCTCAGCTCGAGCTTGCCCTGTTTCGACAGATCAGCCAACAATTGACACCTTTCTTCCTACTTACCAGCCAGCACAACGTCGCCAATAAAGTTACCCAACTCTTTGCTACGAATAACCTGCCTACAAACATGGGGAATAACCTGGGTGATAACATTAGAGTAATCAGACTTCAAACTGTCAAACCTCCTCTTTTGATCTTCTAAAGCTAAAGTGGCATCTTTTGCCTCCTGACGAAGAACCATGTTCTCCTCCTCTAGATCAGCAATCTTCTTGTCATCCAACTTCTGCCTCTCTTGCATACCTAGTATCTCACTCCTAGCTGACTTTACCTCTTCCTCCCATGAAGTGTTCATCAGCAACCTCTCCTGCAACTTCTTTACAGACTCTTTAGAAGAGGCATTGACCTCCCTAAGCTCATCAACTTCTTTCTCTAAACACACAACATCACCAGACTTCTGTTTCAAACGAGAAAGGACAAGGTGGTTATAAATTGTAGAACGGTAGCAATGAGCGGCGTACGTGTCAATAAGCTTGGAAGTATCCACAAAAGCATCTTCAAACTTGGAGGGAACCATTTCATCCAACACATCATAACAAGCTTCTAATGAAGGGATAGCAGGGAGATCAGCTACAAATACAAAGAAATATAAGAATAAAGCAAGGTTCATTCAAAAGCATGAATAAAAGTACATACCTGATGGGACATTGTCGCCAGAACCTTCAAAATGAACGTCATCCTCAGTATCTTCGTCTTGAAGAGTAAACTTAGCTTTTTTTCAAGGATGAACCAGAAGCAATTTCCTTTCTCTTCCTTGCAGCTTTTTGACGCCTAGACGCCCTGACCGGGATGCTTTTAGACACATCAGGCTCTGCGTTGACATCAATAGGTTCATGCTCTGAAGCAACCTTAGCACTAGATTGAACCTTGAGGGCACTTGACTCAGCTGCCTTTTCTGGTCTACTCTCCACCTCCATAAACCCATAGCAGGAGGGAGAACCAAACTCCTTAACTACAGTCGTGGCTCGAACAGCCTCAGTCATTTGTTTCACTCCAAGAGACTTGATCACGTTTCTCAAAGACATCTCTGCAGAAGCCAACAAATGTCAAAAAAGTAAAAAAGGCCTAAAAAATTATAAACTGAAGCTTAAGGTAACCAAAACCTACTCTTCTCCTCACAAAAATAAACAGGAATAGCTTTGCCTCTCTCCTATGAAGATGCCATTCCAAGCTTAAACAGGATAGAATCTGGAAGAGTAAAGGGTATAATGGGATGGCGGCAAATCCTACCAAAAAGTGGGTCACTTTTGGCATCTTCAGGAACAGGATCATTGTATTGTTTAGGAACAACTGCCCATTTGCTGTCGACAGCGTGGGAAATTTATCTGGGAAGAAGAAAGATCTTTTGACATAAACGAAGGAATTTTTTCAATTCCGAACATCAGGTTCGAAGAAGCAAAACACATAGGGGTATCCACCAAACTCCCTCTTTTCTTGCGACGCTTGGCAATTGTAACTCACTCCCCCAGCGTCACCAGTTTAGTAGAAACAACGAAACAAGTCAACCGAAGGCTGACCACCATATGCCTTGCATATGCACTCAAAGGCTAAAATCTTTTTGATAGCAAGTGGGTGCACAATGGAAACGTGAACTTTAAAATAGTCAAGAACGCTAAGAAAGAAAGATGAGATGGGGATCCTAAGATTGCATTCTGTAAAGGCTTGTGTATATATTCCGACATAATCCGCCGGAAAATCCAACATAAACTTATCGAATTCCTGCAGAATTATATCGGCATCACCCAGACCTAAGGTTTTACGGAGACGTGCACAGCGTTCGGGGGTCACAATACTACAAGTAGAGCAAAGACCTACTTTAGCCATAGATGGAACAAGAAGAAACGAGTTTAGAACAATACCTTTTCAAAGAACAATGGAAGCAATCGGATCCTGAATAAAAGTGAAGAAGAAAGAAAATGAGGAGAAAAAATGAAAGAGAAAATAAAAACCCTACGTTTTTATTACCTCGAGCAGGAACCGTCCCATCAAATTCAGAGACACTTTGGTAACCGTACCGGGTATTTACTTTTTTTACCCTTCTCGCCAATTTGGATAAGAAAGAACTCGCAGGGGCAAAAGCGGAAAAGCACCCGGGTGAATGATTAACAAGGTCAGAGGCGTCTAATCAGACATTAAGTGATATTTTGAGTTTAATTCCACAAGCTTGGTTTAAAGGTTTCGTAAAATTAAACTGGGGTACTTGATAGTGTATCTCCCCGTCCAGTTATTAATCGAAGCTATGTTTACGAAGGTATCACGCTTATGGAGGATTGATGACATAAGAATTGGTTACAAGAACACATATGTCGAATACAAGTCATGAGCGGGATATCCACAAACTCAAACAATGGCGCCCAAACGATAAAAGAGGAATACTCCCAAAGTGTGATCCTAGTATTCAGGATCAATAAGAAACCGTATCCGTTATACGAAGCTATGGTAACGGAGGAACATAGTAACGAAGCGATCACGGTTACCAATGGACAAAGACTCATCCTGAAGTCACAAGATTACATAGGCTGAAGGAGAGAAGTAAGCGGGTTAACCAACTCGCTTCTACTAGCGTCCAAATGACAATAGAGGAATGCTTCAAGCTAGCTTTCTTCAACTGCAGGGGTTGCAGTCGGCCAAAGGGAAAGATCCCTTTGTCTTATCAGAGATTGCCTTGGAGACTGATCCCCACCTACAAAGCTGGTGATAGAGATGTAAAGTAGCCCTATAAAAGGAGAGCATGATCTCTGGAATCGGCATTCACTCTAAGTCGTAACAAACACACACATACAACTCACAATGAGTTACCTTCGTATCTTGGTGGCGTAAAATACGATACCTTCGTACTAACTTCGGGGAATCGCCAGCAAGCATACATTCATCATCATACGCCTCAACACTTCTCATCAAGTGATCAGATCCCAACATCCTTGTTCTTTCAACAACGATCGCCAAAAATTGTACAAGCAGTATCAAACCAAGAAAATGTGGATACTTTAAACCCATCTTAGGGGTTTTAATCGAGTCCATCTAACACCCTTCCTCCCTTCCTATATTCTTCACATATTTGCTATTTTTTTCTTTTTGGATAATCAGGATGAGTGGATGAACCATCAGATATCCAATCCAGGTATATACTCTGTAAGTAGTCATAGACTCGTACCCATTGTATTAAACTAATGATGTATCAAAGGTGGGTTTTAAAATTGGAAAAGGGAATTGTAACTGATACGGAGTATAATTTAACCAAAAAATCAAAGCGAAGGTGAAGCTGTCAATCCTTAATGCAATAACTAAATTTTTACAGTATGATGATTAACGACGTGTGTCTAGAACACGTCATGACGTATAATTTATTCAACTCGTGTTTTTGTAAGTCGTTTTATATTATCCCTCAAGGATTATTTTATTAGATGGAAACGTTTTGAATACTATTGTAGGAGGCTACGCTAGGCATAATTCCACAACCAAAGGCCTTTCTCAAGCTCCCACCAAATTCGGTCCACGTCACCAAACATGGGCTAGTTCGTGAGCTGTACACGTAAGATCATAACTGCCATGATTCTGGAATATTCTTCTAAGTGGCAGGTATAGGGTAGTGTTAACGTATTCCTTAACTCTGTCAAAAACGGTGGTTTGCCTTCTACACCTGGCTCCAATTCTAGCATGAGTAAATCGGTTGTCGAGTAATCCGGCATTCTCTCTCGTTAATTGGTTTTATTGGTTTTGTCAGTCTCATCCTTTTTGTCGTAATTTCTTTTTAGTTACAAGGTGTCTATTTAGATTTTTGGTTGTTAGCAGTTTGGCTAGGGTTTAGTTTGTTTTGTGGTGGCTAGGTTGGGTTTCTTGTCTTGAGCCATCGCGCCTATTGCTTGTAACTTGTTTAGTTCTTTTATCTTTCGAGAAAAGAGTTATATAGTATTCGTTTTTCACAACAACAAAAAAAAATAATAATAAATAAAATAAAATAATAATAAAAAATAATTGGTAAGATGATTACATTAAAAAGAATGAAGTAGCAGTAGAAAAAATAAATCCATGAGAGCAACATTCAACTGTAAACATCATCCATCCAAATGCAGGCATGATTTCAGTTAAATGCATGAAAGATTACAATGCATGTTAGGTAATGCATTTTTGTAACCCTGCAGCACCTTAACATATCATTGTGTATGCATATTCTATTTGTTTCTACACAATTGTTCCACAAAAACACATGTAACAATAATTTATTAATGAAGACAAGGCCCGAAACAACCTAATAAAAGAATACGACACTTGCTAAAACAAAAAACCAAAACCAAGCTCTCCTTAGCACACACTGCTAAGAAAAGTCGGTATCAAAAGCCAATTTTTGGTGTTGTACACAGGCATTATACAGGCAAAGTTTTCTTACTACACATTACAGGTGCAAGTCTTCCTAGCAGCTATGAACTAAAAAAAAGGTTGAAACAACGCACAACGTAACGAACAAATAAATATTCTTTAAAAGTATTACAGCAGGACCGCACCCACCACTGCACACAAATTACAGGAACCGGAACCCTTCTTTCCACAAGTACTTTTTTTAATTGGCTAATGGTGTTGCAATGGATTGCTTGACTGCTGCAGCGTACGTCCTGTGTTGGTAGGTAAGTGTTGATTCGAGCAAGTCCCATAGCGAGGTTTTTGGATTCCAACCTGTCATTTAAACAAATAACCAGATAAATAACTATTTAAAACATAAACAACGAAAAACAGAGATAAAGAGATCATTTGCGTGAATTCATTTCTTTTTTTGTTCTAATAATATATTAGCTTTAAACTCTATTTACAATTACAATTACAATTCACAACACATCCTCAACCATTTTATATAAAGATTTAAATTGTTCTAATAGTATCATTTTTATAATTGCATTAGGCCGTTAATGGTTTATATAAAACAAGGAAAATTGACATGGAATTGTTGACATGTCAATCTGGCCCGTTTTGACCAGTGCCAAAGATAGCCTATGTCTACATGAAACCATTACACATCCAACCCGACCCGCTCATTTTGCCTACTCAGAAACATCGAAGTAGTAGAAATGCCATTTCACAGACCATCAGTTGAGAACTACTAAGAATACCATTTAATGAAACAAGACTTGGGAACAAAAAATAAGGATCATAACTCATACCTAGTTGTTTGTTTATGATAGTCATATCTGGAATTCTCTTGTCACTGTCATCATAGCCTTCACCATAAAATTCTTTTGAACTAACATCAACGGTAGGAGTCTCTATTGAATCTTCTCCACTTACTTTTGCATATACCTGCCGTTTAAGAAGCTGAATTAGGAAGACCATAACAAACAAACCTACTAGAGAACTGTTTTATCAGTAAACATCCATTCCCAGCACCCGTTTTGACTATTATAAATTATAAATTCAAGTAAGCCAAGTGATAAAATAATGATACCTTTGTCATCATTTCAGCAAGTTGTCTGACTGTAACTTCATTGTTAGGGTTACCCACATTGAAGATGTGTCCATTAGCTCTAGCAGGATTTTCCTGAACAAGCAATTGTCAAAATCAGAATCGAGTAACATAAGGTAAAAAGATAAAGCAAGCCTACAACTTACAATCATCAAATGAACAGCCTCAATAGCATCCTTGATATAAATAAAGGTTCTTTGTGATTCACCACCATCCACGAGCTTAAGAGGCTCACGCCTGAGGAGATTCTGGGCGGAAAAAATAAAGAAACGTCAAAAAAAAAAAAAAAAAACAGAAATTTTTTTATGAATATATATAACTAACATACATTGCTAAAGCAGGCGAGAACCCTTGGAACACCCTCACTGGGACCATCAATCCCTGGAATGAAATCCATCCTAGGGCCAATCCAGTTGAAAGGCCTTACAATGGTGAACTCAAGTCCATTTTCCGCACCCTCAGCTACAAAACAACGACATTATGAAGAGCTTGCCATATTTGGTATTACCAAAAAATGAGCAAAAATCAAGTGTGCTTACCATAGATGAGTCTTTCGATTAACTGCTTTGCACATGCATAAGACCACCTTTGCTTCTCAATTGAGCCAAAAATGCAAGGAGAAGTATCTTCTTTAAGAATATAATAAGCGGGATCCTGTCAAGGTTATAATCCAAGAAGAAGAGTTGATAAGCATTAATAATCAGATCCCAAGCACAAATTTGGTAGAAAGCAACAATTGCTGACACAAAACACGAGCAACTCACAAATTTGCATATTGCAGCAGATAATAATAGCACATACCTAAAATACATTTCATTTCATCATGCATTAGAAAACGAATCAATTGTGTAATAACATTTCACAACATGCCAGCAGCAGTCAAAATGCACGCTTTGCACACTGATAATATATATTAAAATTGATTTAGGGAATTGAGATACCAAAAACCACACTTTGGAAACTCGATATTACATGAAATAGTCCAAAAATGGACCACTCTACCAGGCATAAGTTGCAAGAAGATAAACATCATCATATTGCAAAAAATAAAGTCTTTGAATAAGATAGTAGCAGAAAACATGAAATATTATCCTAAGGTTGGCCAACCTAACCTTAAATGTTACCAACATACAATTCCCTTACTAAATCAATAACATCACATCATATCATAATCAAAATAGATTAAAAGTAGAAAACTCACTAAATAAATGATTGGCATCATTAGCAGAAGTAGAGAGTATTAACTAAATGATTTAAACAGACAGGTTCGAAATAATGAAAAAGTTAGCATCAACTAAAATAACTTTCATAAACAAAAGAACATACACAACATTTAACCCTCTATAACTGATTATATCAACCAAAAATTATGGATTATTCTGTAGAGAGGTTTGTACTGAAAAACGAAAGATAAAGACTCAGATTATTCCAGTACTGGTTTTCGTAAGCTAAAGCTGAAATTAGATAACTATCTCTGCCAATTAGGCACTGATCAAATATTTTCAAGTTGTATATTATAGAACTGTAGTATTCAATGTCATTTACAAATCTATATCCATACCTGTCTCAGGGGGCTATCTTGAGGAAGATAGCTACCAATAGTTTTCCCATACACTTCACAAGTCGAGAAATGAATGAGCCGCTTGTTATTTTCCGAACAGTACTTAACCTAATAAACAAACATAACACTAACAATCAATAGATCATAATCATAAACCTACTTCAACTAATATAACAATCACGTTAAGCATATCTAATACAGCACATTTACATTGAAGACGCTAAAAAGACGAAAAAAGCCATACCACAGGGAGCGCATCAATGAAATTGCTGTAAATCGTGTCAAGCGGACGCGTATTGTAATCAGCTGGTGTACAGATCGCAGCTAGATTCACTGTCTAAACATCAACATAAACAAAACTAATTCAAATTCCACATCAGTCTAACCGTCAACTATAGTCGAAAACAAAATCTAACATACATAAACACATTTCTCACTCATATATACACTATTGAGCTATATAACATCATAATGCAGATCCAATAGAAATCATAATACAAACTTAAAAGACGATTGCTAAATCTAGCAGCATAAACACAACTTGGAAGGTTAAATACACAGTCAAGCTAAAAAAGAGTAATACAGATATAATATTCAGAGATTATACCAGATCGGAGCATTTGATTAGACCTTCAAGGCGAGAATCGTTCTTAATGTTGAGCCGGTGAAATTGAATTCGACCGTTCCAAGGAAGAGAATCCGGTTCAAGCAAATGCTTGATCTTATCACTATAAACATCAACCGCTAACACAGTGTGTTGCGTTTCCGTCATCAATTTCTCACATAAATGTGAACCGATGAATCCTCCGGCACCGATCATGCAAATCGTTAACGGCTTAATCGGATTTCCGTCCAGATCTACTCTCGCCGACGATGACGTCATCATATATCCCCGATAATATAAATATGTGTTTGTATATATGCTTCTCAGTGGATTGGATTTGATCGGATGTAGGTATTTACAGAAGTGCGAGTGAAGAGGGAAATGAGATTAAGCAGAGTGAGTGAGTGGGCCATAAATTGTTTTTGGTTAACTAATTATTGTTAATTAATTAAATTGATTAACTAATTGACGTTTATGACTCGTACTCGCGCGCGTGCATAAATTGAATCGTACCATCCGTGAGTTGCCATGTGATAACGGTATACGTGACGCATATTGGCGCAATGGTGTCGGTTTCGTTATTTTTTTCTAATTAATTTGTTTATTTTAAATTAATAATTAATAATTCATCTACTGTTATAATTTAGGAGTATTATAAGTACCTTTAGTAGCATGATAATTGAAAATATATTACTAATAAAGAGAAGAGGGAGTATATATTATATATATGAAATTGATATATGATATTTGTGCATCTCTTACACTTCCATTTGATGCATATTTATAGTGTATAAGATATAATGTACAATACTCATATTTTCAATATGTAAATAGTAAAGAGATAAAGCTAACACAAATTGTCAGACACTTGTTTGACTTTTTAATTTCATAACATTCCCCCTTGGATGGCAATTTGTTTTCATTAGAGATCAACTAGTACTGCATCGTTAAAAACCTTGGCCAAAGAAAAACTCAGTGGGATAAAAACTTTAGCTAAGGGAAAAAGAGTGCAGCATAGAGTTAACTCCCCCTCAAATAGACATCGCCGAGCTGTTACATCTTTTGAACATGCCTCATTCCAATATTGTGAACGTATTTTCTGAAAATAGCTGTGGGAAGTGCTTTGGTGAAAAGATCAGCCGAGTTGTTGCTAGATTGAACATATCTCATATCGATCTGGTTGTCCTTAATGAGATTTTGAGTATATGAGAAGAATCTAGGAGGTATGTGTTTTGTTCGGTCACTTTTGATATACCCTTCTTTCATCTGTGCTATGCAAGCTGCATTATCTTCATAGATAGTTGTTGGATTTTTATTGCGTTCTAGTCCACAAGAATCAGTAATGAGTTGTGTCATTGATCTCAACCAAAAATATTCCCGAGTAGCTTCATGTAATGCAATCACTTCGGCATGATTTGATGATATTGCAACAAGTGTTTATTTTTTAGAACGCCATGATATTGCGGTACCTCCATTTAGGAATACATATCCAGTTTGAGATTTAGCTTTATGTGGATCAGATAAATAACCTGCATCTGCATAACCAACCAAATCTTATTTTGAATCGTTAGAATAAAAAATACTAAATCAGTAGTTCCTCGAAGGTATCGAAATATGTGTTTGATCCCATTTCAGTGTCTTTTGGTAGGAGCTCAGCTAAACCTTGCCAACAAATTAACTGCAAAAGAAATGTCAGGTCTTGTATAATTTGTAAGATACATAAGAGCTCCAATTGCACTAAGATATGATACTTCTGGTCCCAGGATATCTTCATGATCTTCACAGGGACGAAATGAATCAGTGTCAACATTAAGTGATCTAACAACCATAGAAGTACTTAATGGTTTTACCTTGTCCATATTGAAACGTTTTAAAATCTTTTCCGTATAAGTTGTTTGATGTACAAGTAAACCATTAGGCATATGCTCAATCTGCAAACCAAGGCAATACTTGATTTTTCCGAGATCTTTCATTTCAAATTCTTTCTTTAAAAGTTGAATGGCTTCATGGATCTCTTTATTTGTACCTATGATATTAAGATCATCGACATAAACGGCTATGATCACATATCCGGATGATGTTTTCTTAATGAATACACATGGGCAAATAAGATTATTGGTATACCCTTTGCTTATCAAGTAATCACTTAATCGTTTATACCATATGCGACCCGATTGTTTCAACCTATATAAAGACCTTTGTAACTTGATTGAGTACATTTCTTTGAGTTTTACATTAGTTTCTTCTGATACCTTAAATCCTTCAGGTATCTTCATAATATATCACTATCAAGTGGTCCATATAGATAAGCAGTCACAACATCCATGAGATGCATTTCTAAATTTTTAGAAACTGCCAGGCTGATTAATTATCTAAAAGTAATTGCATCCATAACAGGAGAATAAGTTTCCTCATAATCAATTCCTGGTCTTTGAGAAAAACCTTGAGCTACAAGTCTAGCTTTATACCTTGTAATTTCATTTTTCTCATTTCTTTTTTGCAAAAAAACCCATCTATATCCCACAGGTTTCACATCTTTAGGTGTGAAAATGATAGATCCTAAAACTTTTCTTTTATTGAGCGATTCAAATTCAACTCGTATTGCTCCTTTCCAATGATCCCAATCATGTCTATTTTAACATTTCATGACAGATTTTGATTCCGGATCATCATCATCATCATTCATGATGTCATATGCAACATTATATGAAAATATCTCATCAAGATTTTTCATTTCATTTCGGTTCCATAATATTTTTGAATGTGCATAATTGATTGAAAATTCCGTATTGACATCATCAATCTCCTCTGCAGAAGGAGTATTGATTTGTGGTTCTTCTTGAACACTTTCTTTTACCTCATTATCAGCTGATTTTCTTTTTCGATGATTTTTATCTTTGGAACCAATTGGTCTCCCACGTTTCTGGCGTGGCAAAGACTCAAGAGTGACATTATTGTCAACTTTTAGAATTTCAATTCGAGCTGGAGCATTTGCTGCTGGTATATATGATTTAGTCACTCTTTTTATATCTGAAAATGCATCAGGCAATTTATTCGCAAGTTCTTGCATATGTATTATTTTTTGAACTTCAGTCTCGCATTCTTTTGTGCGAGGATCAAGATACATTAATTGAGGTTCACACCATGAAACATCATTTTCTTTATTTTTTATTTCTCCCCCTAATCTAGGGAACAATGTTTCATTAAAGTGACAATCAGCAAAACGTGTTGTAAAAACATCACCCGTCATGGGTTCAATATATCTTATGATTGAAGATGTTTCATATCCGACATATATTCTCATCCTTCTTTGAGGACCCATTTTAGTGCGTTGTGGTGGTGTGATAGGAACATAAACCGCACAACCAAATGTTCTAAGGTGGGAAATATTTGGCTGATGGCCAAAAGCAAGTTGCAATGGAGAATATGTATGACTTGCACTTGGTCTAATGCGAATTAACGATGCAGCATGTAAAATTGCATGACCCATATAGATACTGGGAGTTTTGTTCTCATTATCAATGGTCCAGCTATTAACTGCAATCGTTTGATTAGTGATTCAGCTAAACCATTTTGTGTATGCACATGAGCAACAGGATGTTCAACAACAATCCCAATAGACATGCAAAAAACATTAAATGCTTGAGATGTAAACTCACCAGCATTATCCATTCTCACCCTTTTAATAGTATAATCAAGAAAACGTGTTCTCAATTTAATAATTTGAGCAAGAAATTTTGCAAATGCAACATTTCAACTTGACAATAGACAAACATGAGACCATCTACTAGATGCGTCTATTAGGACCATGAAATATCTAAATGGTCCACATGGTGGATGAACTGGTCCACATATATCACCTTGAATTCTTTCAAGAAACATTGATGATTCTTTTTCAACCTTAAGAGGTGATGGTCTTATTATCAATTTTCCAAGTGAGCATGATGTACATGGGATAAGTGCATCATGAGGGATCTTTTAATCCATAAATGAATGTCCATATGTATTTTGAATTATTCTTTTCATCATTGTTGATCCTGGGTGGCCTAATCTTTCATGCCACAGATTGATCATTACAGGATCACATGTCTTTTCCTTAATTACCATGTGTGCTTCTGGTACATTTATATATGTATAATGTAAACCAGAACTAAGTCTTGGTAGTTTTTCAATCACATAATTCTTGTCAGTGATACTTGAGTATTTATCATTTTCTGTAGTCACTGACTGATAATCATATTCATTTTGGTATATGTCAGAGAAGCTTAACAAATTTTTTTTTGACATGGGAGAAAATAAGGCATTTTTTATCAGAAAATCTGTACCATTTGGTAACATGAATTTTGTCTTTCCCATTCCTTTTATTAAATCCGCAGGACCTGATATAGTATGTACCCTTCCTTCTGTTGCTTTAAAATCAGTGAAATATTTTTTAGATTTGAGTATAGTGTGTGTGGTACCACTGTCTGCAATACAAAGATCCCCACCATTTGACGGATTTTGCACTCCAGTAGTGTACATCATGAACTTCAAAATGTGAGAAATAAATAATGAGTACATAATTCATCAATATATTACATTAAAATATGTTACAAACGATAGCACATAATAAGGAAACATGTAGTAAACTAGATATGGTGTAGATTGAAAATCTGCAACCATTTATTTGACAGGGACATATAATAGGATATATATATATATATATATATATATATATATATATATATATATATATATATATATATATATATATATATATATATATATATATATATATATATATATATATATATATATATATATATATATATATATATATATATATATATATATATTAGAAATTTATTCATTAAAGTAGTCACAAGTTGACTCAGTGATTTTTGTATCAAGGTCATCCACAAGGTTTGCCTCTTTTCCTTTTCCTTTTAGGGATTCCTGATATTGATTAATAGAATATTGATTTGTTCGACAGTTTTTAGACCAATGGCCAATTTTACCACATTGATAACAAGAATCTTCAATATTCTTTGAAGAGCTTCCTTCAACACTATGATTTGTGGGATTGTATGGTGGTTGAATTTTATAATTTTGTGGATTATTATTTCTTTGTCCACGACTACAACCACTGTAACTATTACGACCACGACCACCACCACGACCATTACCATAAGGGTGATTTCAAACATAGTTATGATTTTTATTATTGTTATAGTAATTTCCATGATGATGGTTATGGCCGATATGACCACGACCTCGCCCACGTCCTTGTCCAGGTGCATTTTTTTTATTATTATTGTTGTTAATAGCATTAGCTTCAGGGAATGCTAGCGCACCCGTAGGACGAGATTCTTGATTCTTCATCAGTAATTCTTTATTCACTTCTGCAACTAAGAGATAAGTTTGAAGTTTGAAAAAAGTTTTGTAATTCTGCAATCTCAAATTTTCTTGTATAGTTATATTTGCATAATGCATTGTGGAGAAAGTTTTCTCCATCATATCAGCATCACTTATTTCTTGACCACATAATTGAAGCTTTGAACGGATCTTGAACATGGCCGAGCTGTATTCACTTACCTTTTTAAAATCTTGGAACCTTAGATTTCTCCATTCTTCCCTCGCAGCTGGGAGTAATATTTCCTTTTGATTATCGAATCTACTCTTGATACTTTCCCATAAAACATGTGGATCTTTGATAGTGAGATACATATGTTTTAAGGTGATATCAATATGTTTGCGAATAAAAGCAATTGATTTTAATTATCTTGATCAGAACAAGTATTGTTTTCTTTTAAAGTTTCTAGAATACCCAATGATCCAAGATTTATTTCTACATCCATGACCCATGATGTGTAGTTTGTTCCCGATACGTCTAGGGCATCAAACTCAAGCTTTGATAAGTTTGACATTTTCTATTTTCAGAAAGATGAACAACATAAATCATAATCAATTTCTAATAACATGAAATTAGAATCATTTTAAATTCATAAGTAGCAAACAATAGAATAATGATATGATTACAAATAATAAAACCACAAGGGCAGGATAGAATATAGGTTCACTATATAATATAGGTTCACCCGGTAGTATATTAGTAACAATGATGATAGTTAATATGACCAATACAATAGGAAAAATCATCCTTGTGTGAATCATCTTTACAAAAACTTTTTAAGAGTGGTAATCTGAGAAAATGAAGATTGATTTGTGAAAATGTGAAAACAGAGATGTTTATTTTATATTTGAAAAATATAGTCGTTGTAACGTCGTCAGTTGACGTTAACAACCGTTATGTATATATGACCGTTGTAACGTCGTTAGTTGACGTTAACGACTGTTATGTACTCGTTATATTAATAATAATTTTAATAAAAGAATTTTATTAGTATAAATATGATTACTATAAAATACATTTAGTAAAAATATGTTTAGTATAAATACGAAGATTAAGAGAATAAACATATTATGCATAAATAATAAATTTAAGAATAAACATTAGTATGCATGAAATAAATAATGATTAATTGCATATAAATGTTAGATAACATAAATATAAATGTTAGTGAAGTTAATAAGAGTTAGATTACAGAAATATAATTCAGGCGATATAACCGACCATATATAACTTAAATAATATAAATATAAATGTTAGTGAAGTTAATAAAAGTTAGATTACAGAAATATAATTCAGGCGGTATAACCGACCATATATAACTTAAATAACATAAATATAAATGTTAGTGAAGTTAATAAAAGTTAGATTACAGAAATATAATTCAGGCGGTATAACCGACCATATATAACTTAAATAACATAATTATAAATGTTAGTTATGATGATAATAATATTTACCTTACTAATAAATAATAGAAGATATCGTTAAAGAATTTTTTTACCTTGATTAGTGACTTGTGATTGCTTAGATAAAACCTTAATTATACGGAGCACTTCATGCTGATAACGTGTTATAATTTAGGAGTATTATAAGTACCTTTAGTGGCCTGATAATTGACAATATATTACTAATAAAGAGAAGAGGGAATATATATTATATATATATGAAATTGATATATGATATTGGTGCATCTCTTACACTTCCATTTGATGCATATTTATAGTGCATAAGATATACTGTACAATACCCATATTTTCAATATGTAAATAGTAAAGAGATAAAGCTAACACAAATTTTCAGCCACTTGCTTGACTTTTTAATTTCATAACATCTACTTTTTTTTGGAACAACATAAAATTATTAAAATACTAGCAATATGTTAGAAAATTACAAACAGTTGAAAGGGTTGTGAAGCCAAACATTCCAATCAACCTAAACAAAAAAATATCTAGCATAAAACCAATCAAAAGAAGAAACAAAAATGTTATCTAAAATGTAGCTCTTTTTAAACAACCCGGTCTGGAAGACAATATCATTCCTGAATCTCCAAATAGACCAAAGTGTGGCGATGCAAACACAATGAAGAACAAGAGATTTCTTCGGGTTTGGAGAAGCTGAGGCTAACCAATTCATGAGATCCAATAAATCCTTCCATCTTGGTAAAGAAATGCAAACCCACATAGTAATACATGACCAAACATGAGTCGCAGTCGGGCAATGAAAAAAGACGTGATTAGCGTCTTCCAAAGTAAAACCACAGTCCAAACATGTGTACGATGAACAAGAAATATTGCGATCTTGAAGGTTCTTCTTATCAGGGAGACGATTAAGCAACAACCGCAAAAAAAAATTTAGCACTTTGGATGGAATAACTTTGTTCCAGTAAGTGTTACGACATACATCCATGGAGCGATCTAACAACACTCTAATGGATGAAGCAGGAAAAAATTGATCAGAAGTAATTGTCCAGCACCATTTTTCGTCCAGATTCGAGCAAGAGACCTGCGCAAGAAGAGAATTAAGAGCATCAAGTTGTTCGACCTCAATCCCTCCACGAACAGGTCTTCGCCTATTGCAATTCCACTCATTATTATGCCACTTGTCGATAACCAAACACTGTTTATTCTCATCCAAATAAAATATATAGGTGAAGAGATCTCTAAGAATCGAACCTTGGCACCATCTATCCATCCAAAACTTTTTTTTTGGCACCCATTTCCAATCTTAATATACATTATGGAAAAAGGAACAAGTTGGGCCGAATGTAATGCTAAAAGGCAGTGATTAATATTACCCATGCAACTTGAATATTTTTGACAAACAAAGCCGACTTTTTGAGCGACAACAAACTCCATCAAAACTCATTTAACTAAGGAACAACTGAGTCAAGTGTCGTTGGAGCAGTTTCATGCTAAGGTTTGCAAGCAGTATTGTTCGGAATATGAATTGGAGAAAATGAAAATCTAGTTATGGGAATGAGAATGACTGATGAAATGACAATTGACGATGTGATGTGGACTTTACTTCTAAGTTAAGTTTTGTTTAACAATGGGTAACGCAAGAGAGAGATAAGATCCAACACTTTATCCGAGTAATCAAGCCGAGTATCAATCATTGGTTTGGTTTGCTTCTTCTTTATCGCAAGCCTTTGAGATGGCCAAAGTGACAGAGAGTGATGTTAAAGTCGCAAGGAGTACGGGAATGGGAAGTGGATTAGGTGGGAAAAGGTCAGAAAGCCAATCTAGTTATCAGTCCAGTACAAAGTCAAGAAAGTTAATCGGGTCCAGTACGAGGGAGATTTCGAGTCCAAGTGGGTCGGGTTCAGTACATGAAGAATGGTGTAATTCATGCAGGTCTTACCACAGTAGACAATGTTCTCCATTGACGAAAATATGTTTGAAATGTGGGGTAGTGGGACATGAGGTGCAACAATGTTCTTTCAGAAGCAATGTATGTTGGAATTGTCATGAAGAAGGTCATTGGTCAGCACAGTGTCCAGAAGCGGGTAGAGGTGGTTCCGGGGCAGGGTCCGCGGTGGAGTCGGCATCTGTTAGTGGATCTACCGCATCAGTAGGACATAAGAGAAAGGGTCCTCACATGGCTATAGCTAGAGCTTATCAGATGGTAGCAAATACTGATGTTGTGTCAGAAGATGTAAATATTGGTATGTTCCGACTAACCTTGTTGTTGCTTTTAATTTCAAGGATGCGTGTTTGGTATGTTATGTAGATGATGTAGTCTGTTTTGTTGGTTGAATATTGATTAATGAACTAAATGACAGTTAAAAATGATGATTAACTAAAGAATATGTTTTGATGATGACACATACATAAGCATAAGTGATGACCGACATCTTAACATAAAACATGCAAGGTCACTAATCCATACTTTATCTTGCAAATGACCAAGTCAAACATAGCTTAAAGAATAGAATTAAAAGTACAGCAACATACACGTTCAAAGGCACGGTCAACCGCATAGCCAGCCGCAGAACCCCAAACTGAATTGCAACGCAGTTTTGTGAAAACAAGTTGCATGGTTGCCACCACGGTCAACCGCGGTGCGACCTCAGTTTTCTCTGTTACCAATTTTGACCAAATAAAGTTTGACTAGTTCCTGACATCTATAATTCATGAAACCTTTCTCAACACGTTTAGAATAAATGCCTTCTCCATACTCAATTGAGTTTGGTCATAAAAACACTAATCGTGGTTAATTATGCCTAATGACATCTTAATGACAAATTAACCAAGATTAGGCATACTACATAAGTGTTAAACAGCAACTTGTGATCTTAAATCTTATCTAGACATCCTTAATATGATCATCAAGTACCAACACACTTAAGCCAAAGTCACTAGAACAATAATTACTATTAAATATGACTTAGTGATTAATTAAGGCTAAATGAAGAACAATGATTTCAAGTGTAACTAGTAAAAACTTGTAATCCTAAAATACACTTAAATATATTTAAGATGGTCATTAAGTCCCAACTAGAGATTGCTCTTCCCTTGTGCATGTGTTGGACATTAATGTGTGCTTACACATTAATCATGCAATATGTTATATTGCAAGTAAGCTTGCTAAAAGCTTAAATTACAAGTTGTGCAAATATCTATATGATTGATCTTAGAGTAACTATCTCTTGCTATGTGTGAGTATTACTTGCTACTTGCTAATATGTTTAATACTCATAAATTTGTCAACTTTATTAACATGCTTGCTATGTGCTTACTAGTTAGGATTCATGTAACTAGTCTACTCCAACAAATTAAGTGTAAATTGGTTCACAATGAAATTATGATCAATTGTTTACTTGGTCCTGTCTAAGTAACAAATTGTGATTGCTTGTTCAAGTATGACTTAACTTTGATGTCTCTACATACTTAATGATTATCTTAAAAAGACATCATTCAATTAATCTACCTAAGCTTAAAATAAACATGACTTGTGATTAATTGAAACTCGGAAGTTAATGACATATTAACTAGTCTTTAGAATTGAACCAAATGCATTAAAGTGACTAACTAAGTCTTGACCAATCTGAGATTTGCCAAAATATCAATCAAGACACTTCTCCAAGAATGTTGGATTTACCACTAATGGAGTGTTATGTCACTTTCACACAATAAGACCAAACCTCACACACTTAATGCATATAGTACTTGTATAGGATGTTTGGTTTCTTTTGCAGGTGCTAGAAGGAGTAAAGGTGCCAAAATGTAGTGTTCAAATTTGAGTCAAATGGCTATACAACGGATACCAATTTTGGACTGGAGTACGCACGGTCGAACCACGGTCGACCGTGCTGGCAACCGTGTGTCAACGGCTATTTTTTGAATCCTACTATAAAAGGCAAGCATTGAAGAGCATTTTAAATAGAGACCCTCTTGCATATTTCAAAAGATTATTTCAAGAGATCACAAGGGCTCTAATTACTACTCAAATGTGATCAAGCAAGAGAAAATTCTATGATCTTATAGACATAGAATTTGGTTGTTGTAAACTTAATAATCAAAATCATTAATCTTGTTAGTTTACTTAGTGTAATGTATGTCCTAGTATTGTCTTAGGATCATCATTACAAAGTGTATAAGTCTTGTAACTTCAATTAGTAGAAGCATAGGCTAACTTAGTGATCTACTTCCTTAAAGGGACTTAGGAAGTTGATTAATCTTATTTGGAGATTAATACTTGACCAAGGTGAAGACAAGTTGATCTAGGTTGGAGTTGATCTTTCAAAGAGATAGAAAGATTAGGTTTGTTGTCTACCAAAGAAGTTGAAGACTTGCAAATCGGATCTCCACCGGGTTTGGAGAAAAGTGCTTAGTGAAGCAACAAATCCCAATTAGTGTAATCGGGGAGTGGATTAAGGTAGATTAGTTAACATCCACCCGAACCACTATAAATAGTTGTGTCTATGTTCTTTACATTACTTCATTTATCATTTCGAACATATACACCACACATATTAAGTTTGAGTTGAGTTGGTTGATCAAAGTTAATCAAAATTGGTGATCAATCGAAAAAGTGTTAAAAATGCATTAAGTAACTATTCACCCCCCCTCTCGTTACTTACAATTGGTATCAGAGCGGTTTCTCAAATCATTACTCTATAAACGTTTTTGAAAGTGTCAAAATTCGTTTCGTGCAAAAACTTGAGTCAACGATTCTCGGATCAACTCAAACTATGGGATACTTGGAAGAATTGGTGAAAGAAGCACCAATCTTTGATAAGATAGATATTGATGTGTGAAAATTGAGATTTAAGACTTATCTTAAATTCAAAGATTACTACTTGTGGAGAATAATCAAAGTAGGAGACTTTGTTCCACAAGCAAGTTCAAGACTAGTGAAGTCAACATTCCAAAACAATGATGTTTTGATACAATTTGATGCAATTTCACTAATTTATGGAGTTCTTCCTAGTGAAGAAAGAATAAAGATAATTTCATATGAAAATGCAAATGATTGTTGGGATTCACTCTGCTCTTAAGAAGAAGAAAACTCTAGGAGTTTAAAGGGTAAAGGAGTAAGGAAGAATTTGGGGAAGCTTGAAGTTTTTCAAGAAAAGGGTTTAGATAGAAATGAAGATGTTTGTCTCATGGGTTCTTGGAATGATTTGGATCAAGGTGGTCAAAGTGAAGCAGAAGTTGAATCTCCATTCAAAGAAGATGATGTCTCAAGCATGGATTGCAATGAGGTACATGTATTCTATCCTTCTAATTATGAAGAATTGTTAGATGATTACAAAACTATTAAATTTGTGTATGATAGTTGTCGTGATAAAGTAAAACTTTTAGAGAAAGAATTACACAATGTTAGACAACTTAACAAAGTCTTAATTGATGAAAACAATGCTTTGAAAAGAAAACTTGAAAGAATGATTATTTATGATTCATCAAAAGACAAACGTGAAATGAATGTGTGTCACGACTCTAGCAAACACAAATCATGTAATCAAAGTCCATTGTCTATTATTAGAAAAATTGAGAACATGGGAAAAATGGACCAAGCTAGCAATTCTATGGAAGGGATAAGTCAAAGATTGGGTAAACTTAAAATCAATCAAAACCAATGATCAAAATGCTAATGAGAATAACCTTCTCAAAAAGACTTTATATTAATGAAAGGTTTTTCTTACAAATGCAAAATTGTTTTTGAAAAATGATTTTAAAAGATTAGTGAAGGAAGCTTACTTGTATTAGGATTGTGTGTTTGTGTGAAACTATGTATTGCATGCTAAATACAAGATGGATGCGCTTTGTGTATACTATGTGTATGATTGTATATATATATATATATATATATATATATATATATATATATATATATATATATATATACATATATATATATATATATATATATATATATATATATATATATATATGTATATATATATATATATATGTATATATATATATATATATATATATATATATATATATATATATATATATATATATATATATATATATATATATATATATATATATCGTGTCATTGATGATTAAACATTGGGAGGATGTAATCATTCAATGTTAGGGAAAGAAAATTTGTCCTCAAGTATTCTATAGAACCTACGAATAGTCAAAACGCGCTCAAAAGAAGTAGAAGTGAAGAAATTGGTGATCAGAAGAATCTACGGCTGGATCACTGCTGACCGTCTACTCGGCCGCAGATTCCTGCTCTATACATTTGGAAATCCTTTCACGACGGACACCAAGGTAGACCGTGCTTCGACTGTGCGTTATCTGATCTGTTTTAGTTTAAATAAAACCCTCACTTTTATTTCTTTCAAACCCACTTCAAAACACACACACCTTGCACACGGCTGAGGAGATCGACCGCACGAAGAAGAATACGCATTCCCTTCATCTCAATTCCTACTCTCGGTATGATTAATCATTGCTTTCCTAGCATTCAATTATGTTTGTATAATGAATTAGGGTTATGAAGAAACCCTAACTAGAATGAATCAAAACTCAAATTGATGCAAACAATCAAAATTGTTTTTAAAGAACAATTTAGAAATGATTGTAGTGATGATTGTAATATATCTATGCATTGATTTAACTTTGGACAATTCTAGGGTTCATTATACATCTAGGTTAGATTTTCATAGAATCATTGTTCATATGATATAAACAACATTGTTGCAAATTGAGTGTGATAATGTTAGATGTCAAAACATGTGTTGATGATGATCTCAAAAGTCTAAGACACATATGAACTTTGTGAAAATCGTAATCTAGTTGCAAACTCATTAAAACTAATGAAGAGTGAAAATGTGAAGAACATTAACATCAAAACATCTAAGTATTGATGATAATTAAAGTTTGCAAAACTTGTTGCCTACAATTGAACCATACACTTTAGATTAATTTGAAGTGTCAAGGTGTAGAAAATGGCCAATCAAGGAGAAAGCTCATCCAACTTTCATCCACACCAATCGACACTCAATAAAGAAAAAGTGAAAAATCGAAAAGTAGCAGAAGGAAGAAGAATTGAAGCGGGAGATTTTCCTGAAATGGTGGCAGCCTTCTCAGATTTAAACTGTGATGTATTTCTTGATTTACGCAGACCAAATTATCCATCACTCATTCGAGACTTTTACTCTAGCTTCATCAATACTGATTGATTGATTACCTTTAGGTTGAAAGGAACAAGAAAAACGTTAACCCTTCAAGAATTCAGAAAACTCTTAGAAGTTTCAGCAAGTGGAAAAAGGTTCTTCCACACATGACATAGTCTAACTTATCTTCCAGAATTCATCAATAAAGACTCTGCTATTCGAACGTTATGTGAGGACAACGCTCCAAGAGAAGAAATTCTCAATCGAGGAGTACTGGGCAAACACCTGCAAAAGAAGTTCCGCATATGGAACACAGTGATCGATTATAATGTTTATTGTAGAATGGGAAATCGTTCGCATATTCATGATGTTCAGATGGCTCTCCTTTGGTGTCTGGAAATGTAAGTACCAGTGAACATGGCTTATTTTATGGCAATACGAACGAGCAATATACCAAATGACTCAACAACAGCTCTTCCTTATGGAATGCATCTTACAAGGTTATTTGAAAAACTAAGAATAACAGATGACATTCACACAAATCCAACCAATCAAATATTCAATTGCCATTCATTAACATTGATGGATTGCGGAGATGAAGATGACTCTGATGAGATTGAAAGGGTCTATGAAGCTATGACCAACTCACAAATCAACCTGGAAGAAATATTCGACAGTGACGAAGAACTGTTTCCAGATGAGGCTAATGATCCTTTTTATGGTTTGGATAGGGATTCAAAAGGAGAACGAATCTACCTGAATCAAGCTATGATAAAGAAGTATCAATCTAAGATTCAACTGCCATTGAAGAAAACGAAAAGGGTCTTCTCATACTGAAGAAGCAACGATGTAAGAAGTGGAGGTGAAGGAAGTAGTAGAAGAAGATAAATTTGCAATGTTAGTTGAAGTGCTTGTTTGATGAAATACATTATGTGATTGTGTGTTTTTAATGACTACTTGAATATCTTTTAAATAATATTTGCATGAATAAGTAAACTTAGGCTAGCAACAGCTTGATAAATTTTCTCAGAACTCATTCGGTCAAGCACACGGTCGACCGTAGGATCGACCATACAACTGTCTGACAGTTTCACCTTTTCTTTCTCAAAGAATTATTGCACATTCAATCCTTCAAACCTAAATGGATCTAATTTCAAAATGTCATATATACTTTAACACAATTTATCATACTTAAATATGACTCAATTCCTCAAAAGTTTCAATTACTCCGAAAGGGAATAGAAGATTAAATGAAGACTCATCTTTTTCCCTTTAAATTGAGTAGATCATGATGGATGACTCACTACTCCATTTCACTCAAAATGAATCAAACAAACAAGTCCCCTAATAATCCTTTCGTGATTGACTTGTCCTCCTCCGTCTCCGACTCCTTCGATAATCACTTTCCTAACTCCCAAGAAGAGAGAGATGTGATCGATCACAACCGACAAATGGTTAGCACTAGACTAATTGTCGAAGGTTTTGTAATCACTATTGAGCACTTTCCTGAGAATCTTCTCAAAAATTTTGCTCACATAAAATGGGATGCATTCTTGACCTTAAAAGGTCCTATTCACTCCACTCTAGTTCGAGAATTTTACGCGAACTATGAATTCATTCCACCAAACAACATCAAATTTCGGTTGTTTGACAAAGAATTTTCCATGTCTCTTAAGGACTTTGGAAAATTCATGCACGTGCCCGATGAAGGTGCGGAATTCTTCACCTACAGTTCATACCTCAATTGTCTTCCCGAATTTGTCACAAAAGGTGACATTATCAACACCTTCTGTCAAAGGCCCATCAATCACATTGAAATCGAAAACGGTGGCCTTAATGCAAATCATCTTGCACCCAAGTTTGACCTTTGGCTTAAGGTCATAAATCAAAACATCTACTGCAAGGTGGAAAATCTCTCCACAAGAGTCCATGCCAGTGAAGCCTCCTTATTTTGGTGTCTCCAACACCATATTCAAGTCAACATGGCACTATTCATGGCAAAGAGGATGAGTGGGTTGGTGTATAATGAATCACTCTCCCTTCCTTATGGAGCACACCTGACGAAACTGTTCATGCAACTCTGTGTTCAAGATCTTCATCCTGTTGGTCTAACCACATTCCCAATCAATAATGATTCGGTTCGACCCTTCAATGAAGAAACAGAAGGAGAAAACACACCCGCCTAAAGTGTCATAGGGTCCGATGATAGTGTTAAAGATGACCAGTTCATTGCACTATTATCCTCCACTCAAATGTCCATTCTCCACCGTCAGAATCGCCGAACTCACAAAATCTTACGACGATTTCTGAACAATCTTGTTTGTGGAAAATGTTCATCTTGTCCAAGCTCCTCTCATCCTATGTAGAATGAATCTAGGAATGACTTGTTGTACCTTCCATGCATATTTTCATATATGCATAATTATGTTTCTTGCTTGCTTTGAATAAAATGTGTGCTTGTTATATTTTAGTAAATATTTTTCAACGTGCATAAATTAAAGGGGAGCTTTGCTCTAAGGGCGAGCATAGTTATAGGGGGAGCTAACCTTTTTACTTCGACAAAAGGGGGAGAAAGATGGATACATGTGATTGTTAACACTTGTGTATTTATAGCAAAATGTCCCTCATCACTTGTATGTTTGTCATCATCAAAAAGGGGGAGAATGTTGGTTGAATGTTGGTTAATGAACTAAAAGACAAAGTTAAAAATGATGATTAACCAAAGAATATGTTTTGATGATGACACATACATATGCATAAGTGATGACCGACATCTTAACATAAAACACGCAAGGTCACTAATCCATACTTTATCTTGCAAATGACCAAGTCAAACATAGCTTAAAGAATAGAATTAAAAGTTCAGCAACATATACGGTCAAAGGCATGGTCGACCGCATAGCCAGCCGCAGAACCCCAAACTGAATTGCAACGTAGTTTTGTGAAAACAAGTTGCACGGTCGCCACCACGGTCAACCGCAGTGCGGCCGCAGTTTTCTCTGTTACCAATTTTGACCAAATAAAATTTGATTAGTTCCCGACATCTATAATTCATGAAACCTTTCTCAACACGCTTAGAATAGATGCCTTCTCCATACTCAATTGAGTTTTGGTTATAAAAACACTAATCGTGGTTAATTATGCCTAATGACATCTTAATGACAAATTAACCAAGATTAGGCATAACACATAAGTGTTAAACAACAACTTGTGATCTTAAATATTATCTAGACATCCTTATTATGATCATCAAATACCAACACACTTAAGCCAAAGTCACTAGAACAATAATTACTATTAAAGATGACTTAGTGATTAATTAAGGCTAAATGAAGAACAATGCTTTTAAGTGTAACTAGTAAAGACTTGTAATCCTAAAATACACTTAGATATATTTAGGATGGTCACCAAGTCCCAACTAGAGATTGCTCTTCCCTTGTGCATGTGTTGGACATTAATGTGTGCTTACACATTAATCATGCAATATGTTATATTGCAAGTAAGCTTGCTAAAAGCTTAAATTACAAGTTGTGCAAATATCTATATGATTGATCTTAGAGTAACTATCTCTTGCTATGTGTGAGTATTA
This sequence comes from Rutidosis leptorrhynchoides, assembly GCF_046630445.1. Lineage (NCBI taxonomy): Eukaryota > Viridiplantae > Streptophyta > Magnoliopsida > Asterales > Asteraceae > Rutidosis > Rutidosis leptorrhynchoides. The sequence continues at coordinate 398,429,064 of NC_092336.1, read as the reverse complement.
CTTGCTACTTGCTAATATGTTTAATACTCATAAATTTGTCAACTTTATTAACATGCTTGCTATGTGCTTACTAGTTAGGATTCAAGTAACTAGTATACTCCAACAAATTAAGTGTAAATTGGTTCACAATGAAATTATGATCAATTGTTTACTTGGTCCTATATAAGTAACAAATTGTGATTGCTTGTTCAAGTATGACTTAACTTTGATGTCTCTACATACTTAATGATTATCTTAGAAAGACATCATTCAATTAATCTACCTAAGCTTAAAATAAACATGACTTGTGATTAATTGAAACTAGGTAGTTAATGACATATTGACTAGTCTTAAGAATTGAACCAAATGCATTAAAGTGACTAACTAAGTCTTGACCAATCTGAGATTTCCCAAAATATCAATCAAGACACTTCTCCAAGAATGTTGGGTTTACCACTAATGGAGTGTTTTGTCACTTTCACACAATAAGACCAAATCGCACATACTTAATGCATGTAGTACTTGTATAGGATGTTTAGTTTCTTTTGCAGGTGCTAGAAGGAGTAAAGGTGCCAAAATGTGGTGTTCAAATTTGAGTCAAACGGCTATACAACGAATACCAATTTTGGACTGAAGTACGCACGGTCGAACCACGGTGGGTCGTGCTGGCAACCGTGTGTCAACTGCTATTTTTTGAATCCTACTATAAAAGGCAAGCATTGAAGAGCATTTTAAATAGAGACCCTCTTACATATTTCAAAAGATTATTTCAAGAGATCACAAGGGCTCTAATTACTACTCAAATGTGATCAAGCAAGAGAAGATTCTATGATCTTATAGACATAGAATTTGGTTGTTGTAAACTTACTAATCAAAACCATTAATCTTGTGAGTTTACTTAGTGTAATGTATGTCCTAGTATTGTCTTAGGATCATCATTACAAAGTGTATAAGTCTTGTAACTTCAATTAGTAGAAGCATAGGCTAACTTAGTGATCTACTTCCTTAAAGGGACTTAGGAAGTTGATTAATCTTATTTGGAGATTAATACTTGAACAAGGTGAAGACAAGTTGATCTAGGTTGGATTTGATCTTTCAAAGAGATAGAAAGATTAGGTTTGTTGTCTACCAAAGAAGTTGAAGACTTGTAAATCGAATCTCCACCGGGTTTGGAGAAAAGTGCTTAGTGAAGCAACAAATTCCGATTAGTGTAATCGGGGAGTTGATTAATGTGATGCCCCATACAAAATCAACGTGTACGGATCATCAGCAACAGGATCATTACATGGTTACAACACTACATGCTGTTTAAAACAAGTTTTGCATTCATGAAAAGATAACTTCAATTGTTTTACAAAAGATAACGTGACACAAAGGTCGTTACAAAGCCAATATTCAAAATAACATAAGTTGCGAATGCAAAGTAAAAGTTTCTTGATTGAGACATCTCTAAGTAATGCATCGGAAGTCTAACACAGCAGGTCTATAACACCAAGACTACACAGCAAGTCTAACAGCGGAAGCAACAACGTCTAAGCACCTGAGAAATACACGCTTAAAAAGTCAACACGAATGTTGGTGAGCTATAGTTTGTTTGTAATCAGTAATGTAATGTAGACCACGAGATTTCGTATTCAAAACAGTATGAAAAAGTATATGCTTAACCATGAGCACCCGGTAACTAACTTAACGTATTATTACCCCCTAAAAGTACACTTGGCGAGTGCGTCTGTTTACAAAGTATTAAACACCCGTTGAATGCTAGCGCGACTAGCCCGAGTGGGGATGTCAAACCCTATGAATCCATATCTAAGATTCGCGTTCACCGGTTCATAAACCAATGACTAAACGTTACCGAGCTAAGGGAAATCTTTGTGCCGTTATGTCACCCACACATATATAAAGTTTAAGTACTCGTGTCTAGTATGTAAAACATAAAAAGCGCATGTATTCTCAGTCCCAAATATAGTTAAAGTAAAAAGGAAGCTATAACTCACAGTGAATAAGCAGTAAGAGTCGATATGAAAAGTATGCAGGTAGTAAGTCGGTCCGAAAGGTCGTCAACCTAAGTCAAAGGTTACTAAGTCAGTATATTGTCCCCAAAAGTTTAAAAGTGAATAAATTAAGTCTTAAGTATCATCATCGTCATCATCATTCGTAAAAGATAAAGTAAGTTTTCATCAAGAATAAAGATCAAAACAAAAGGCTGATTTCAAACAGCTTCTACGACCTCTATGCAAACCGAAAAGGTGTGTGGTCTGTGTCCAAAGATCCGTATGTGAGTCCTCTAACTGCTGTCCAATTTTCAGATCCTAACTCGATGTTGTTTGACCGTGGCGACGATTCAAGCGCGAGTATGTCAGAATTTTTAGCACGTCGTTACAAAGGCATAGTGACTTTCGGAAGGCTATAAATCCTAAACCGTATATCGGATTTAGGCGAGTCTTGAACGAAAAGTCATCTACTCGAAACGAAATATCTGAAAATCAATTTTCCAGAAGTCCCAGGACTCTGATCAGACCCCGAAAAAAGTAAACAAGTGCTCTGGTGGGTTTCTTGGTGCTTGATGCTCATCACGGTTCTCATCCTTGATGCGTGTAAGCTTTAAGTGTACAACTTTTTGATGTTTTAGCATCACTTTGACCAAGTTTCAACCATCAACACACAACTAAGAGTAAAAGCTAACATTCTGCAAGTTTTGAACATCAAGGTTGCCTCTTTATTGCATAAACACCATAAAGCTTCAACCTTTGTCCTTTTGACACAAGTTTTATACATCTTCGTCATATGAGATAATGAAGACTTGATCTTTATCATCACAACAATGACAAAAAGGTTCCAAGTAAGTGAGATTTACAATGATAACTTAGATCTCAAGTATTAAGAAAACCCTAAGCTAGAAAGCTTGGATCTTTACAAGATTAATGAGACAATAAGCTAGAAAGCTAAGATCTAGTAAAAGTAATGAGACCATAAGCTAAAAAGCTTAGATCTTTAACAAAATAATGAAATCCTAAGCTAGAAAGCTTGGATCTTTAATATTCTTAAAGATCCTTAAAGCAAAAAAGCTAGATCTACAAGTTACATGAAGATCATAAACACAAGTTTTGATATTTTTAACAAAATAAAGAGATCATAAGCTATAAAACTTAGATCCAACAAAGTAAATGAAGATTCAAAGCTAGAAAGCTTGAATTTTTCATGTTCTTAAAGGATTCAAATCAAAGTTTGAATCTACAAGATATAACAAGATCAAGGAGCTAAAAAGCTTGATCTTATGATGATGATGATGATGATGATGATGTCGTGTACATGAAGAAGAGAAGAAGAAGAAGAAAATTTAAAAATTACACTTTTTAGAGTGAGAAAGACTAGAGAGAAAATTAGAGAGTAAGTGTGTGTAAAATGAGAACGAGATCAAGTGTAAAATGGGTGAGAATAGCTTGGTATTTATAGTGAGGATTGGTGGTGGTGACCTTAGGTATGGGGGCGGGAGATAAGGGGGAAACCTTTTTGCTTTTTGATTAGTGGTGGTCTAAAGGTGGTGCTTATGTTAGGATCTCATGAAACATGTATGGTAATGGTGAACAAAAATGCTAGTATGTTGGCTCTTATTAATGGGTATTTGTCTTTCATATTAATGGGTCATTAACTTATTAAAATTAGGCTAATTAAATGGTCCATTAGCTAGAGTAGGGTGGGCTAAAGTCCAATAAGGTAGAAAGTCCAACAAAACTAACTAGTGAACATAAGTAAATTACTAAGCGTAATTAAGCAACCAATAATCCAAGTAATTGTCATTGTAAAAATAACAATTAGTATTACGTAGTCATAATATTTCAATTATGACCAAAGTCAAACGTGTATCAAAATACATAGCTCGTTTTAAATGTCAAGTGACACTAACGGTCATAAAAGCATTCGGGGATCAAGTTAAGTAACTACTGTGATGACCCGGAAATTTCCGAACAAATTTAAACTTAATCTTTATATGTTTTCGACACGATAAGCAAAGTCTGTAATGTTGAAATCTCAAAAATTTTGAACTGTTTCATATATTCATTTGACCTTCGACTATTTTTGACGATTCACGAACAATTAATTGTAAATAGATATGTGTATGTGTATGTGTGTGTGTGTATATATATATATATACATCTATAGCTGGTAATTGGAAATATAAATATTATATGTTATTATTATTAAAATTAATAAAATAAAAATAGGATATTATAATAATTAATATTTAAAATATATCTATATATATAAATAAAGTAAATTAAAAATAAATATTAAATGATTGTAATATTCGTTTGATGTTCTGATTGATATTAAGCAAATTAAATTCAAACTTATATGATCTTAAAATAAACGGTGATCCGAAAATGAGTTCTATAAATTATGACTTATTAAAAATGTATTTAGGAGCTGTTTGTTAAATTTTAGAGCTTTTTATATTTTACCCAGAATTGAGAAGAACAGTTGATGTAATTTTTATTTAATAAATTAATGATCAAATTTTATACCATAATGACCAAAATAATTAAAGATAATTACTGTAAAAATTTGGAATTTTATAAAGACATTTAATTTAAAAATATGGGATTTTTCAGTGGACTTTTATCCGCCACATATTTTTCAACGGAGCACGATTTAATACTCCGTTTAAACTGTCGGTAGAGTGATAGTAATTTGATCCGTGAACTTGAGATATCAATCATTTTACTGTGTCTTAAAAGTTCTTTAACACGTTTCATTTGATTATTAATATTATTAAAGAATTCTATTCTCAATTAGTGGAACATATCTGTAAAAATGATTAATAGATACTGTGGTTACTTTACAGCTATTATATACTCATAACATTTAGATAATAGTTAGGCATATGAAATATATAATCATACACATACTTAGATATAGGTGATAAACACTGCTCGATCATCTTCAACCTTCGGGAGACACCACCCCGGCCACCTCCTGACAACCCTTCTCCACCACTTCAAACCACTTACATATACTAAAACATACATCATACATATCGATATATAACTGTATTTGATCAGAGGTAAACAACAAATATGATTGATTTTATTATTTATGATCTATACTACTACTATTATTACACTAAAATGTAGACACCTATCATCAAAAGAATCCCTGCATTTGTTCATCTTCATCGAAACCCATTTCTTCTTTGTTGTTGTTTCTTCTTTGTTGTTGTTTCTGCTGTCTTTAGCCGCCACAAACAACCACCATCACCATGACCTTACACCACCACCACCACAGACCTATACATAATTTATCACCAAACCACAATCTTTACAAACCATCACTAGCTACCATAAACACTATGATCAACCAACAAAAAGCTGTTTCTGTTAAATTCGAGTACCCAGGTGACCCTTACCAAAACCCATTTGGGTTACAACTGCTATGTACGTTTAATAACATGACCAATTCACTTTGATTATCTACTGTTGTCATCAGAAATATAATCAAACCACAGCCATAAACCGTCACCTATAACCATCGATTTTTTTTTCATAATTGATGTCAAAGCAGAGGTGTATATAAAATAGCTTATATTTTACAAGAAAATACTATTAAATATTATACAATTTTACTCAAGATATTTATTTATTTATAGAATGGATATACTTAAACCTTACTACAACACTTATAGACAGTGTACCTAATCGTACAGTAGTGTAGTTTTTAATAAGTCCGGTTCGTTCCACAGGGAAAATCTTTAAACAAAGCTTAACGCTATATTAGTTTACTTTTATAAAAATACAAATATATATAAGTAATATTATTATTATAAAGGGGAGTTTTTACCGTTTAATGACCGGTTTGTCGATTTTAAAACTTTAGTCGCAGTTAAAATCAAATGTAAAAAAAATAAATACAAGACTTAATTTAAAGCGTAAAGTAAATAACGATAATGAAATTGCGATAAATAAAAGTGCGATAAAATAAACTTGCGATAATTAAAAGTACGATAATTAAAAGTGCAATTAAATACAATAACAATAAAATAAAATGTGATAATTAGAAGTGCAATTAAATATAAAATAAAGGAAATTAAATATGAAATAAAATAATTATGCTTATTTAAACTTCCGTAATCATGATGTTTGACGTGTTGATTTTAGTTTTATGCCCATGGGTTAATTGTCCTTTGTCCTGGATTATTTAATATGTCCGTCTGGTTTTTGTCCATAACAGTCCATCAGTCATAAATATAAAGTGCGAGTGTCCTCGTCAAATTATTCTTATACCCGAAGTTAAATATTCCAACTAATTGGGGACTTAAACTGTAACAAGATTTTAATACTTTGTTTAATAATTACACCAGGATGTCGACTGAGTGTAACCCAAGGTTTTAATACTTTGTTATCAATTATACCAAGTGTCCTTGTACATAATTTCACCCCTGTTTTAATTATTCTAGTGGCTATTAATCCATTCCCGTGTCCGGTTAAATGAACGATTATTCGTACATATAAATACCCCGCCCATCGTGTCTGATCGAGTGTATATGGTAATTTATGGGTACATCCAATTATAAATCTTTATATTAACATTAACAAACTATCATTTAGTTAAACAAATATAAAGCCCAGTAATAGCCCATAGTCTAATTTCCACAAGTGTCGTTCTTTTGTCCAAACCCCAATTATGGTACAAAGCCCAATTACCCAATTTTAGTAATTAGCCCAACATCATGATTACTTCGGATTAAATAAGCATAATAATAACTTAGCTACGAGACATTAATGTAAAAAGGTTTAACATAACTTACAATGATTAAAAATAGCGTAGTGTTACACGGACAGAATTTCGACTTACACCCTTACAACATTCGCTAACATACCCTTATTATTAGGATTTTAAATTAAAATTAAAATTAAAATATAAATTATATATATATTTACGTATATATTGAGAGAGAGATAGATTATTGATATGAAAATGATCAGAATTCGTTTGCTTTTATAGGGAATTGAGTTCAGGGGGTCTCCGCGACTCGCGGCCTTTTCTGCCTTCAAACTCCGCGAGTCGCGGAGTTTGAAATTCCAGCTCACCAACTTTGGAGTCTTTCTTGCCGACGGATTTTATTATTTATATAATATATAAATAATTATAAAAATTATTTAAATATTATATTATATTTATGTGCATAGTTGACTTGTAATTTTTAGTCCGTTGCGTCGAGCGTTGAGAGTTGACTCTGGTCCCGGTTCCGGATTTTCGAACGTCCTTGCGTACAATTTAATATCTTGTACTTTGCGTTTTGAATCTTGTACTCTTGTAATTTCGAGACGTTTCTTATCAATAATTGGAACCTCTTTGATTGTATTTTGTACTTTTGAGCTTTTTGGTCGTTTGCATCTTCAATTCGTCGAATCTGTCTTTTGTCTTCACCTTTTAATATTTAAACGAATATCACTTGTAAATAGAACAATTGCAACTAAAATCTTGTCTTTCTTGGGGAATATTGCTATGAAATATATGTTCGTTTTTAGCATTATCAAATATTCCCACACTTGAGCGTTGCTTGTCCTCAAGCAATATAGTCTTGAATTACTAGAATCACTTCTTTATTCTTCACACTTCGTACATCAGTGATTTCTTTACGGCGGTATAAACAATGGTAGTAACGTTGTGGTTTACAGTCCCATATGACTATAAAAATTTAGATCCTTTAAGGAAATTGAATCTTTATGAAAACATTTGATCTTTTGAAAATTAAATCTAGCTTTTACCCTAGATAAGTTTTCCGGAATAACCCTTCACCGGTGTTTGCAAGTTCTTTTTGTGGGTTTGGTGGGTTTCAGATTTGAAAATTTTAGCTCGAAACTTGCGGTTTTGTGTCACCCACTTGCTAACCTTGTATTAGGAAAGCAACACGTCCAGTTTACTTGCTCCGTATATTACCTTTCGATAAACTACCGTTCGGTTGTAAAGGAAAGCGTTGAACAAGCAACTATTAAGGCAATGTCCTCTGACATGCTTTTAATTATGGTCTTTTAACGTGTCGGACGCAATTACTATCCTTTGTAGGAGCAATAGTAAAGCTCACCCTTATAATTTTTCCGGTCTGGCACAAGGTCCTGTCTTCGACCATGCTATGCAACCACCGTTCTTACGGTTGACACCCGATTTGGTTCAGGCGACCTAATGAATTCCAGGTGAATTCCTAGGATTTTACGTTCAATGGTAATGAACGCATTGAAAATGGGTTTTCAGAAAACAAATCGGTTTGTAATTTTGATCAAAATATTTTCTCGTTCAAGCTCGAGTTTAGATATCATTGAATTCCATGAGTTTGTAATTCTCAATCTTTAAGGTCAATCTCTAGGATTGAGTAATATCAGTCTTAAAAGCTGATTTTTAATCTTTAAGGAGATTATCCTTTCTGGGGATCTGATTCATTAGTCTTATCCAGCTAATTTGCACGGTGCCCCTCCATTGTACGAGATAAATCCTTCTCATGGTTAGGATAAATCTGACCACTTGGCGACCCTGTTTTATGATGAGGTCCGTGGATTTCCTGCTGATTTTAGAGATGACTTTTCTAGATTTTTCGTCAACCTACAGCTGGTCTGGACGACAACTTCATGACCTAAATCAAGAAGCGCGTTTCTTTTTCGAAAGACTTTACTTCCTTTTAACGATGGAATTGATTCATCGTGTAGATCCATCTCTTTTTTTCTTTCATCGGGTAAAACAGTTAATTATCGTCCAAAACAAAAGTATTTTCAATTATTTGTACAAAAATATGTGATATGTATTTTGAATAACTCGGTGAAAATTTCCCACACTTGGCTTTTATTTCTCTTTTTATTGTCCTTTATTCCATTTTAAATGAAATTTAACATTTTGGTTTGTTTCTCAATTTATGTCCTTTCTGAGGTAACAATAATTTCAGTGTTAACACCTAGTTTTATCATTCATAAATATGTATAAACATGATTTTGAGTTCATTTAGTTGAAAATTTTGAAAAATTTTACTAGAAGTGGGTAGTCAGTATATAAGACTAGGGCTGTTCTTTATTATCAGAGAGCACTAGATTCTAATACAACTACTGCTTTACTAGTATTTTTAATGGTAACCAAGTGTATGAAGTAAAAAATATTAAAAATCCGAAAGAATTTAACTCCTTCCCACACTTAAGATCTTGCAATGCCCTCATTTGCAAGAAATCAGTAACAATTTAAATTATTGAGGGTGATTAGCGTAGAAATGATTAAATTTTACCAAAGTTTCCAAACATATTTGTGTTTGCTTGCTGAATGATAAATGGTGCATATCATTTGTTCATTCCGTCTTGTTGTTATTTCACATATATTTTGCATCTTGTCGTCAAAATTAGTTGCTTTTTGCTGAACTTAATGACAGTCTTTGAAAATGCGTTGTTTTACCCTGTTGTGTACATAAGATAAACTGCAAACATATATACATATTTTTGAAGTTTGGTATATTACCCCACATTCAAAAATTATTAAAATCTAATAATAAAATTTAGAAAATTATAAAAACTAATACAAATCCAACATAAGTATTAAATGTATCAACATTACAAATAATAATAAAAAAAAACTAAGTAGACTAGGGATGATACTGATACCAGAAGGGGTGATGTGGTAGCGTGGGGGTACGTGATAGTACTATATTTTACTACGAAATACGTTACAAATTACACAAGTTTTAATTATTTATTTACAAAATGGATATACCTAAACCTTGCTACAACACTATAGGCAGTGTACCTAATCGTAGAGTAGTATAGTTTTTAGTAAGTCCGGTTCGTTCCACAGGAAGCGGGCTTATTGCACACTATATTTTTAAATAACTATATTTGTACAAAATATATAAATATATATATATATAATAATATATAAAAGGGGGGTTTACCGTTTAATGACCGGTTTGTTGATTTTATATTTTAAGCGAAGCGTATAGTAAATGACGATATTTAAATAACGATAAAATAAATAACAATAATTAAAATGACAATAAATAAAAGTACGAGGAAATATGAAATAAAATATATTATGCTTATTTAAACTTCAGTAATCATGATGTTTGAGGTGTTGATTTTTAGTTTATTCCCATGGGTTAATTGTCCTTTGTCCTGGATTATTTAATATGTCCGTCTAGTTTTTGTCCATAATAGTCCATCGGTCATAAATTTAAAGTGCGAGTGTCCTCGTCAAATTATCTTTATACCCGAAGTCAAATATTCCAACTAATTGGGGACTTAAACTGTAACAAGGTTTTAATACTTTGTTTAATAATTACACCAGGTTATTGACTGCGTGTAACCCAAGGTTTTAATACTTTGTTATCAATTATGCCAAGTGTCCTTGTATATAATTTCACCCCTGTTTTAATAATTCCATAGACTATTAATCCATTCCCGTGTCCGGTTAAATGAACGATTATTCGTACATATAAATATCCCGCCCATCGTGTCCGATCGAGTGTATATGGTTATTTATAGGGACGTCCAATTGTAAATCTTTATATTAAAATTAACAAACTATCATTTAGTTAAACAAATATAAAGCCCATTAATAGCCCATAGTCTAATTTTCACAAGTGTCGTTCTTTTGTCCAAACCCCAATTATGGTACAAAGCCCAATTACCCCGTCTTTAATATTTAGTCCAACATCATGATTACTTTGGCTCAAATAAGCATAATAATAACTTAAGTACGAGACATTAATTTAAAAAGAAGAACATAACTTACATTGAGTATTTATCGCGTAGTGTTACACGGACAGAATTTTGACTTCAAAAACCCGTAAAATAACCTTTACATAACCCGAAGTAATCTAATATAAAACTACCCTATACTATATATATTATATATATATTTATTTATTTATTTATTACAGAGTATTATTATTATTATTTATATTTTAAAGTAAGCAGAATGCATGGCCTTTTATAGGGATTTCTGATTTTTCAAACTCCGCGAGTCGTGGAGTTTTTGGCCTTCAAACTCTGCGAGTCGTGGAGTTTGATTTTCCAGCTCACATCAATTTGGATCTTAGCTTTGCCGACATAATATATAAATAAATATAATATATAAATAATTTTAAGAATTATTTAAATATTATATTATATTTATGTGCATAGTTGACTTGTAATTTTTAGTCCGTTGCGTCGAGCGTTGAGAGTTGACTCATGTCCCGGTTCTGGATTTTCGAACGTCCTTGCGTATTATTTTATATCGTGTACTTTGCGTTCCGCAACTTGTACTCTTGTCATTTTTAGACGTTTCTCATCAATAAATTGAACCACTTGGATTGTATCTTGTACATTTGAGCTTTTTCGTCATTTGGGTCTTCAAATCGTCGTTTTCGCCTTTTGTCTTCGCACTTATTTAATATAAACGATTACAACTTAAAATAGGACAATTACAACTAAATAATTTACATATTGGGAGGATATTGCTACTAAATATATGTTCATTTGGAGCACTATCAAATATCCCCACACTTGAGCGTTGCTTGTCCTCAAGCGATACAAAACTTGAAATTAAATCACACGAATCACTTCTCTATTCTTCACACTTTATACATTAGTGATTTTGATACGGCGGTATAAACAATGATAGTAACGATGTGGTTTACAGTCCCACATGACTATAAAAATTTAGATCCTTTAAGGAAATTGGATCTTTATGAAAACATTTGATCTTTTGAAAATTAAATCTAGCTTTTACCCTAGATAAGTTTTCCGGAATAACCCTTCACCGGTGTTGCAAAATATTTTTGTGGATTTTGTGGGTTTCAGATTTGAAAGTTTTAGCTCAAAACTTATAGTTTTGTGTCACCCACTTGCTATCCTTGTATTAGGAAAGCAACACATCCAGTTTACTTGCTCCGTATATTACCTTTCGGTAAACTACCGTCCGGTTGTAAAGGAAAGCGATGAACAAGCAACTGTTAAGGCAATGTCCCGTGACTTGCTTTTGATTATGGTCTATAAACGTGTCGGATGCTAGTACTATCCTTTGTAGGAGCAATAGTAAGGATCATCCTATAATTTTTTCGGTCTGGCACAAGGTCCTGTCTCCGACCATGCTATGCAACCACCGTTCTTACGGTTGACACCCGATTTGGTTCAGGTGACCTAATGAATTCCAGGTGAATTCCTAGGATTTTACGTTCAATGGTAATGAACGCATTGAAAATGGTTTTTCAGAAAACAAATCGGTTTGTAATTTTGATCAAAATATTTTCTCGTTCAAGCTCGAGTTTAGATATCATTGAATTCCATGAGTTTGAATTCTCAATCTTTAAGGTCAATCTCAAGGATTGAGTAATATCAGTATTAAAAGCTGATTTTTAATCTTTAAGGAGATTATCCTTTCTGGGGATCTGATTCATTAGTCTTATCAAGCTAATTTGCACGGTGCCCCCCCCCATTTTACAAGACAAATCCTCTCATGGTTAGGATAAGTCTGACCACTTGGCGACCCTATTTGATGCTGAGGTCCGTGGATTTCCTGCTGATTTTAGAGATGACTTTTCTAGATTTTTTGTCAACCTACAGCTGGTCTGGACGACAACTTCTTGACCTAAATCAAGAAGCACGTGTCTTTTTCGGAAGACTTTACTTCCTTTTAATGATGGAATTGATTCATCGTGTAGATCCATCTTTTCTTTTCTTTCATCTGGTAAAATAGTTAATTTAGTCCAAAACAAAAGCACCTGCAATAAACTTTACAGAAACATGTGCTAGATAGTTTTTAATTGAATAACTAGGTACATTCTCCCCACACTTAGTTTCTTTCTTTGCCTTTTTATTCTCCTTTATTCCATTTTAAATGAATTCAAGCGTTTTAGGGTGTTTCTCCATTTATGTCCTTTCCGAGATAACGATAATTTCGGTATTAACACCTAATTTTTATCGTTCATAAATATGTATAAACATGATTTTGAATTCATTTAGTTTAAATTTTTTCAAATTTTCACAAAATTTGGCAAATAAAACCAAGTGTAAACCCGAGAGAATTTATAATCCTTCCCCACACTTAAGATCATGCAAAGCCCTCATTTGCATGAAATCAGACTCTAATTATAAATTCATGAGGGTGATTAGTGTAGAAAAGTCATTGAAAATACCCAGTTTGTAATTACAAAGCTCGTCGAATGATAGATGGTTCGCCTCATCGTTCATTCCTTCTTGTTTTATCACACATGTTTTTCTTCAAAAACGGTTGCTTTTCTGAACTGTTATCTAAGTTTTTGAATATACGTATTTTACCCTAAATTATCATGCAATTTTATTAACGAGTTATGCACTAACCCGAACCCCTAATTTAATGTTAAGTGGGGTTAGACTTCCCCACACTTAGCTGACGACATGTGAAGTCGGTAGAATAAGTTCCACGAATTAGAATAGTGAGCCAGTTATTTACATCTCGGGTGGTGTATAATATATCAATGGGTTTAAAGTTTAGACTCTCCCGATCGTCACTACTTAATTCTTTTTTAAGTGTAGCTTTTAGTAACTGGATATGTCTCTTTTCTGGTTCTTGGTCAAATGGATCGATATACACCGACATACATATTATAGGGTGGACAATTTCTAACGTTTCCTTCCTTTTATTCTCGAGATCAAAGTTTTCACCTCTATTACCCAATTTGGTGAAATCCGAGGTGTCATTATCTATTACAGCTCGTAGTTCATCTTCGGTAGATGACTCGTCTATTGAGAATATTGAGTTGGAAGGTTGTGGAGTAGATTCTTCTTCATTAACGGTACTTATCGGTCCCACCACTTTGGTCTCGGGGGTAAAATTTTCAACGTTATCGCTTTCCCAATAGTACCAATTTGTCATCCTTTCTTCTTCTTCATCATCCATTGATGGATTGATGATTTCGTCGGTAGAGGCTAATGTGTTGATATGTTGTGAAATTGGTAAGACTGAATAAAAAGTATCATCGGGATAATTGGTGATTTCGGAGCTCTCAAATTCATCAAAATTCGATGATATGAGATTTTCTTGCACAATACTCCTCAGATCAACAGGTGTGTAATCTGATAGAGTTTCAGCTTGCCTATTTACAAACTCTCTCATTTGTTCATTTTGAGCATCGAGTTCTTCGAGTTTGATTTTCATATAATCTAAAGAATTTTCAGGCACATAATTTTCCTCGTTTTCTGGTTATTGAGTTTGGATATATTCTTGGGAATAATCCCAATTAGAATTGTATTCTTCATAATCATTCCATTCAGGTTCTATGGGTGCATAATTTTCCATAGGAACGTAATAATAACATTCCCATGTTGAGTGATAATCTTCACATATTTCACAACCAGTTATTGTTTCGTCGTTCGTGATCCAAGATTGACTGATCGAATTATCATCAACACTCGGTTGAGAGTATTGATTTCGTATTTCGTAAAGAGTTTCCAAAATATCTTCGAGACTTTTCATAATGCGCTTATTACCAAATTTTAGCTACAATGTGGTGCATTTACTAATTATCCTATTAGTTATAAAATAAAAAATTATATAAGTTATCAAATTAATTGACTTTTCTGCTTTTGCCCATGTTTCGAATAGCCAATAGATGCAGCAGGGAGCTAGAACCCTTTAAATCGGAAGCTCACAACTCAGCCACTAACAAATCCAACTATTACTACGAAGCAGAAAATTTGGATGTCTATCAATTTAACCGCTTAAAATAATTTTTTTGTTTGGAATTATTAGAGAAGAAGTAGAAAAAATTTCTAAGTCCTAAAAACCAGCGTGTCGAGAAATAAGAAAGAAAAAGATTGCGCGTCGAAAAATGTCGAAAAATAAAAGGTTGAAAAATAAAAAGAAAGTAGCGCGTCGTAACTTAAAAGGTACTAAAAACTATAAATTAAAAGTTGCGTCTAAAAATATTAAAGCTTACAAGTAAAACTATATCCCAAATGGCAATAACTTAAAAAGGTACTAAAACTTAAAAAGGCGTCGCAAAATTCTAAAACACATAAATCTTAGTTTAAAGAAAAAGCACTTAAGGGATTTTACGGCAAAGCCTAAAAATCTAGAAATAAAAATAACTATGGCAAAAACTAAGTTTAAAACTAAATACGAGCGAAAAATACAAAAGATTACGCTAAAACAATTAAAAGGGACAAAATATAAAAATATACTTAAAGTTGTAAAAAGTACAATTTTTATAAAAATATTATTTTTATATTTTTATTTTATAAAAGTATTAATTTATATATAAATAAAACTAATTAAAATTTAAAATACAATTTAATTAAAAATTAAAACTAATTATATTAAACTAATAAAGTAATTAGGGTTTAAAAATAATAATAAATAATATTACTTCGTAATTAAAGCGAAAATAGGGTTTCTGTCAGCGCGTCAGAGCAGCTCCGCGAGTTGCGGTGTTTTAAGCCTGCAAACTCCGCGAGTCGTGGAGTTTGCATTTTCGGTTTTTTTTTTATAACTTAAGTTTTATATTGTTTTTCTAAAAATATATATATTTATACAAAAATAAATTAAAAATATAGAGTTTCGCCGACTTCCCCGGCAGCGGCGCCAAAAACTTGATGTGGTAGCGTGGGGGTACGTGATAGTACTATATTTTACTACGAAATACGTTACAAATTACACAAGTTTTAATTATTTATTTACAAAATGGATATACCTAAACCTTGCTACAACACTATAGGCAGTGTACCTAATCGTAGAGTAGTATAGTTTTTAGTAAGTCCTGTTCGTTCCACAGGGAGCGGGCTTATTGCACACTATATTTTTAAATAACTATATTTGTACAAAATATATAAATATATATATAATAATATATAAAAGGGGGGTTTACCGTTTAATGACCGGTTTGTCGATTTTATATTTTAAGCGAAGCGTATAGTAAATGACGATATTTAAATAACGATAAAATAAATAACAATAATTAAAATGACAATAAATAAAAGTACGAGGAAATATGAAATAAAATATATTATGCTTATTTAAACGTCCGTAATCATGATGTTTGACGTGTTGATTTTTAGTTTATTCCCATGGGTTAATTGTCCTTTGTCCTGGATTATTTAATATGTCCGTCTGGTTTTTGTCCATAACAGTCCATCGGTCATAAATTTAAAGTGCAAGTGTCCTCGTCAAATTATCCTTATACCCAAAGTCAAATATTCCAACTAATTGGGGACTTAAACTGTAACAAGGTTTTAATACTTTGTTTAATAATTACACCAGGTTATCGACTGCGTGTAACCCAAGGTTTTAATACTTTGTTATCAATTATGCCAAGTGTCCTTGTACATAATTTCACCCCTGTTTTAATAATTCCATAGACTATTAATCCATTCCCGTGTCCGGTTAAATGAACGATTATTCGTACATATAAATATCCCGCCCATCGTGTCCGATCGAGTGTATATGGTTATTTATAGGGACGTTTAATTGTAAATCTTTATATTAAAATTAACAAACTATCATTTAGTTAAACAAATATAAAGCCCATTAATAGCCCATAGTCTAATTTCCAAAAGTGTCATTCTTTTGTCCAAACCCCAATTATGGTACAAAGCCCAATTACCCCGTCTTTAATATTTAGTCCAACATCATGATTACTTTGGCTCAAATAAGCATAATAATAACTTAAGTACGAGACATTAATTTAAAAAGGAGAACATAACTTACATTGAGTATTTATCGCGTAGTGTTACACGGACAGAATTTCGACTTCAAAAACCCGTAAAATAACCTTTACATAACCCGAACTAATCTAATATAAAACTACCCTATACTATATATATTATACATATATTTATTTATTTATTTATTACAGAGTATAATTATTATTATTTATATTTTAAACTCGGCAGAATGCATGGCCTTTTATAGGGATTTCTGATTTTTCAATCTCCGCGAGTCGTGGAGTTTTTGGCCTTCAAACTCCGCGAGTCGTGGAGTTTGATTTTCCAGCTCACATCAATTTGGATCTTAGCTTTGCCGACATAATATATAAATAAAGATAATATATAAATAATTTTAAGAATTATTTAAATATTATATTATATTTATGTGCATAGTTGACTTGTAATTTTTAGTCCGTTGCGTCGAGCGTTGAGAGTTGAGTCATGTCCCGGTTCCGGATTTTCGAACGTCCTTGCGTATTATTTTATATCGTGTACTTTGCGTTCCGCAACTTGTACTCTTGTCATTTTTAGATGTTTCTCATCAATAAATTGAACCACTTGGATTGTATCTTGTACATTTGAGCTTTTTCGTCATTTGCGTCTTCAAATCGTCGTTTTCGCCTTTTGTCTTCGCACTTATTTAATATAAACGATTACAACTTAAAATAGGACAATTACAACTAAATAATTTACATATTGGGAGGATATTGCTACTAAATATATGTTCATTTGGAGCACTATCAAGGGGTTCCATGCATAACCATATGTGCTATAAAATGCTTCTCCTGGGTTATACGTAGGATACGGTGGTTGCATCTCTATAGACCAGGGAGGGAATATGGGCGTTGGGGTAGGAATATAGTTTCTACCTATATGTTGGCAATAAGCTATGATTTGGTTTTGATGAACTTGCCAATCTTCAAATGCTCTATGTATAGCATTTTCATACTCTTGTGAAGCTATAAACCTTTGCATTTCTGCCATTTCATTTCCCCCTCCTACATTACCTTGCTGTTGGTTTCTCTCAACCTGTGGATGTCTACCATTATAACGTACTGCGGCGTTATTTCGCCTCTTCAAAACTTTAGCACCATGGTATAAATTTAAACCTATTGTATCTTGGGGTTCTGGTTCTTCGACTAATAATCCCCCCCGACTTATATCCACATTGAGATACTCAGCAATCAAAGTAATAAATATACCACCTCCTATTATGCTATGCGGTCTCATCCCCCTAACCATAGCTGATAAATAATAACCCACACAATATGGTATACTTACAGCGCTTTGTGGGTCTCGAATACACATGTGGTAAAACAAATCCTGTTCATTTACCTTTTCCTTATTCTTACCTCTTTGTGTAATCGAATTAGCTAAAAATCTATGAATTACTCTTAACTCTGCTCTATCTATATCCAAATAAGAGTAATTTCCCCCTTTGAATCGGTGATGGCTAGTCATTTGACTCCATACACCATGTGTATCAAAATTCTCATCTATCTTCCTACCGTTCAATATCAACCCTCTACAATCGGCAGATGCTAACTCCTCAGGCGTATATATACGTAAAGCCTGAGCCATGTCTAGTAAAGACATGTGGCACATCGAACCTCCTAACAAAAATCTAATAAAAGATCGATCGGTTAAACTATCTACCCGATCATTTAATTCTATACTACACAACAATTCTTCACACCATACTTTATATACAGGTCTACGCATGTTGAATAACCGTACCCAATCGTTAAAAGTAGAATTACCATACCTCTGTGCAAGTAATTCCCTAATTGGCCCGGCCAATTCTACAGCTTCTAATGGTCCCCATTCTATGACCCTAGGTACTTCAACAGCTTTAGAATGAAGAGTATGCAATCCTCTTTGGTATTTTGGATAATCTATCCAACGTCTGTCAAATCTCAAGTTCGGGTGCAAATCTTCTAAGTGCATATCAGAAAATGTTATTACTGGATGAGGTATATCTTGCTTGTAGTAGTTATCCACCTCCTGTTGGTCCGCATTCTCAGGAGGAGCATTGCGAGCTTGGGATGAAGATTCACCCCTTTCAGTCTGCAAAACACATCAAACACAATTTTTGTGCATCCAAATATGCATTAGTATCAGCAAAATCATCAATCAAAATAATTACAATAACATGTCCAATTTATATCAAACTTATGCTCATTTTCATATTTTTATCAAATCTACACTTTTTCAAATAAGCATATACGAAAATGTTCTCCAAGTTCATAAGCATTCAACTCAAATAACATGTCAAAATAATCATTACTAGCAATTAAACAAGTTTCAAATGGCATTATCTTTCAAAAATCAAGTTCATGAATTTTAGACTTGAAAAAGTCCACTTTAATTCTCAAAATTATGTTTAGGCTCAAAGTTTGGATCATTTAGCTACCTAAACATGTTACACTACTTAATTTAGCAACAATTCATGACAAAAATGTAGTGACCCGAACTTTTCCATGTTTATATATATATATTAAATGAAATTGTTATTTACATGATTAAGTGTTTCCAACATGTTAAGCAATCAAACTTGTTAAGACTTGATTAATTGAAATAGGTTTCATATAGACAATTGACCACCGAAGTTGACCGGTGATTCACGAACGTTAAAACTTGTAAAAACTATACGATGACATATATATGGTTATATATATAGTTAACAAAATTTTATTATAAGTATGTATCTCATTAGGTATTTTAACAATGAGTTATATACATAAAAATGAGACTATTAATTTAAGAAACTCGAAAACGATATATATAACGATTATCGTTATAACAACGTCTTACTAGGTACATATGAATCATATTAAGATATTGATACACTTGGTTAATTATGTTAAATGATAAGTAAATATATTATTAAGTGTATTAACAATGAAATACATATGTAAAAATAAGACTACTAACTTAATGATTTCGAAACGAGACATATATGTAACGATTATCGTTGTAACGACATTTAACTGTATATATATCATACTAAGATATATTATATATCATAATATCATGATAATATAACAATTTAACATCTCATTTGTTATAATAAACAATGGGTTAACAACATTCAACGAGATCGTTAACCTAAAGGTTTCAAAACAACATTTACATGTAACGACTATAGATGACTTAACGACTCAGTTAAAATGTATATACATGTAGTGTTTTAATATGTATTCATACACTTTTGAAAGACTTCAAGACACTTATCAAAATACTTCTACTTTGTGATGACCCGGGAATTTCTGACCAAATTTAAACATAATCTTATATGATTCGACTCGATAAGCAAAGTCTATTAAACCGAGTCTCATTATGTTTGAACTATTTCATGATAACATTTGACCTTTAACTATTTCCGACGATTCACGAACCTTTAATTGTAACTAAGAATGTAAATATAAATAATTATATATAAATCTAATTATATTAGTATTAATGAACTATTAATTAATTTTGTTATTATAAAAGATAACATTTAATAACTAAAGATTTTCATTTTGAATATATATAGTATATTGTATATAAATGATTCAAACATATTTTACCAACGTTATCAAAATATTAAATGTACAATGTTATACTTTGTAGTTAATTGTTTAATATACATAATTAATCATCTACTCAACATTTAAAACATGATTTTATATATATGGTAGTATACATATATACATAAATATAACTATATATATATGATTTTATACATAATTATTATATTATGTATATGTAGAAATTTATAATATATCTATGATGAAATAATGTACTATTTTAATAAATATATATAATACTTACATATATAAAACATTTATATTTTTCATAATTACATACATAAGTATAATATAATTAGTATGTAAATAAATATTATAATATATTTATATTAAAATGCATAAATATATAATATTCAGTATATGTTACAATACATATTACATAATTATTTAATATTACATAATAATAGATGATATTAATAAATTAAATTTAAATACAAATATAGTTGTTGTAGTAATGTTATTTGTATCGTCAAATATCAATATTTGTATTCATAATATCACTTTATATCATATAAAGATGAAATTGGATGTATATATTAGATTATTATTACTAATATTATTATTATCGATAAAATATTAATATTATCATAATTAGTATGGTATTATTATTATTATTATTATTATCATTTTTACAATTATTATTATCATTAATATTATATTTATCATTATTATTAATTTTATTAATATTATTAGATATTAATAGTATTTTTATTATATATTATTATTATTAATTAAAAAAAAAACAGTAGGGATCTATATTATACGCGTGACCTCTGTATCCTTTATCTCTATTATTTTTTTTTTTGTTTCTTTCCTGCTCCCAACTCGTGAACCTGTGTTGACATTTTCTCCATTTTTATCAACCGATCTCTATTATTACAACATGATTATGTATAATTGCAAATCAAATAAAAAGGAAATCCAATGGGATTAAAAAGCACATCGATATTTTTTTTTTCTTCTTCTCTGCACGCTCCAATTTTTTTTCTCTTAATTCAATTTCGAATAAAGTTTCAAAATCTAAAAATGCAGAAAGGTTAGAAATCTTTCTTTGAATCTATCTGCAAAATCTCAACTCTCAAATCTTTATATCGATCTTGAATTTTGAAGTCAAATTTAGTTTAAAAAAAGTCATCAATAGTTCTTGAGACAAATTCGCGTTCGTGTATATGTTTCTGATCAAATTGACGATTCCAGTAGTTTTTATACATGTTTAGAAAACTATTTCGTGTTATAAACATTATCTATAATGTTATCTATTACGAAATCAATTTTTTTTTGTTCCAAGAACCGACGCTGCAGTAGGCCTTTAGTATATTTTTTTTTTATTTGAGAACCCAAATTATTTTTTTTCTGTAATGTTTTGAAGCTTTAAAGGGAACCCCGATTTTTTTTTTTTCTTCTGGTTATTGATGTTTTGTTGAATCCATGAGACTTGTGGAGAAGAAGAGGAATAGAAGAAAAACAGTTTATATATAAAATTTAAATTCGATATTAGTACAGAGAATCAGAGTTGGTGGGATGGTCGAGAGTGTTTGCGTGTGAGCATGTGGTCACGAGATCGAGTCCAGAGGACGGCAGTTTCTTTTTTTTTGAAACTCTTTTCATGTGAGGTAGTTTTCTTTTCTAATTTTATTATTGTTATTATATATTAATTATTATTAGTATTATTATTATTAGTGTGATTGTTTTGATTGTTATTGTTATTGTTATTATTAGTATCATACTTGTTATCATATTTGAAAGTATTATAGACATTACTATTATTATTATGATAGGTATTAATAATATTATTATTAGTAATAAACTTATCATTTTAGTATTTTAGCATCATTAGGATTATGATTATGATTATCATTATTATTATTATGAAGGAAATAAAAATATATTATTATCATCAATATTAGAATTTGTACCGGTTTATAAATAATAGTATCATCAGTACATTTACAATTAATAATATCATATTTATCAGTATCAACATTAATATTTACTAGTATTATTATGATTATCATTTATCATTTTATAAATATTAGAACCCTTATTATTAACATAAGTATGGTATTAGTATTAATATTATTTTAGAGTTATAATTATTAGTATCATTAACAGTTATCATTTTCATTTTTTTTGCTATTAGTATTATCATTATTAATAAAATTATTATTATTATTAGTAAATCATTATTATCTAAATTATTATTTTAACAAATAAATCTTTTGTACACTATATATATACTTATGGTATATACTAGGATTGTATTAATAATTCACATAGCAAACTAATAAAATTTCATAAATACAATACTAACCACAAATATATGTATATAAATATATTAATGTCACTATTTATATAAACGTAAATCATTATAGATATATATACATAAAATCGATATATATATATAACATATAACTTAAAATATAATATAAGTATACGTTTTAAAATAAACGTTAGAATAAATTCTACAAAACTATAATATATAAATAATATATATTAATAAATGAAATTTTGTAACTTACATTATACGTATTAATATATACACAATTGATATAGGTTCGTGAATCCGAGGCTAACCCTGCATTGTTCAATGACGTCATATATATTTTTACTACAAAATACAGTATCGTGAGTTTCATTTGCCTTTTTACCCTTTATATTTTTGGGCTGAGAATACATGCGCAACTTTTATAACTGTTTTACGAAATTGACACAAGTACGTGAAACTACATTCTATGGTTGGATTATCGAAGTCGAATATGCCCCTTTTTATTAAGTCTGGTAATCTAAGAATTAGGGAACAGACACCCTAATTGACGCGAATCCTAAAGATAGATCTATCGGGCCCAACTAGCCCCATCCAAAGTACCGGATGTTTTAGTACTTCGAAATTTATATCATGTCCGAAGGAGGATCCCGGAATGATGGGGATATTCTTATATATGCATATTGTTAATGTCGGTTACCAGGTGTTCAATCCATATGAATGATATTTTTGTCTCTATGCATGGGACGTATGTTTATGAGAAATGGAAATCTGAAATCTTGCGGGCTATTAAAATGATGGAAACGATTGTTTAAGTTAAACTAATGAACTCACCAACCTTTTGGTTGACACTTTAAAGCATGTTTATTCTCAGGTACGAAAGAAATCTTCCGCTGTGTATTTGCTCATTTTATAGATATTACTTGGAGTCATTCATGGCATATTTCAAAAGACGTTGAATTCGAGTCGTCGAGTTCATCAAGATTATTATCAAGTCAATTATAGTTGGATATATTATGAAATGGTATGCATGCCTGTCAACTTTCGATGTAATGAAAGTTTGTCTTTTCAAAAACGAATGCAATGTTTGTAAAATGTATCATATAGAGGTCAAGTACCTCGCGATGTAATCAACTGTTGTGAATCGTTTATAATCGATATGGACTTCGTCCGGATGGATTAGGACGGGTCTTCACAGTTGGTATTAGAGCGGTGGTCTTAGCGAACCAGGTCTTGCATTAGTGAGTCTAACTGATAGTCGTTAGAATGCATTAATGAGTCTGGACTTCGACCGTGTCTGCATGTCAAAAGTTTTGCTTATCATTTAGTGTCGAAAAATTATTTGCTTATCATCCTTAAAGTCTAAGACACGTCTTACTGCCTTTATTGCATAGACAGTGTATAGTTAAATTCATATCTTAGCGTATCTGTTATTGTTACCTTTGCCTGACAGCTTCCGTAGATTCCTCCGTAGCTTATGGGATTTTAGTATTATATATGCATATGTAAATTATGTATTGCAGGGTACTAATCTACATCCTATAATCTATTTCTTATCGAAAATCCTTCATCTGATCGTACGAGATGAATCCCTCAACCAGTTCGAGTCCATCAGATTTCGATAGCTATTTCGATAGTTATTCCGACAGCTATTTCGATATGGATTTCCACTCGAGCTCCGAAAGCAGAGTAACCGGAATGAATCGATCAATTAGCCATCATCTATTCTGAATGAAATGTAGATGGGTTCGTAGTCGACTTAATCAATGGAAACGCGAAGAAGGCGATCATTTCCACTAACCAAATTCACCTCTTGACAATGAACCTAAAACGTTTACCGGAGAACCTGTTCGAGACACCATTTTCTCTCTCATTTCCAAAGTATCTCATCACGATCATATACTATCTCAGATTCTAAACCTCATTCATCCGCTCGTCCGAACCGACAATCATCCCGGTGTAATAGAAGAAGTTAACGAACTTCGCGCATAAGTTGTAGTCTTGGAAAATATGGTGCAAAACGTACCAGCTTCATCCAAATCACCGGCACCAACAGTACCACCAACAACCCAAATTTCAATATCACATGCCTCAACATCTCAATCTATACCTCGAGTATAATCATCATTCTACATGACGTTCTACATCAGTTATCTTCGTTCGACATGGTGATTATGTAATCTCTAATGTTTTAGAGATTATTTATTCTAGTTCCAACTGAAAACTAAATGAGTTTAATATCATGTTAACTCATTAAATTCATGATTACATCTGAAGAAAATATATATGTATATATGTTTTCATAAAGATTGTAATTAAAAATTCTTTTGTACAAACTGTTAATAATAAAAATATTTTAACGGGTAGGTAATACCCGAGGAATATTTAAATTTCACATTAATAAGTTACACTGTATATTCTTCGAATCTGATTCAACAGTTATTCACTATCCTATTTACAACCACCGGGATACTTATCCGTTCACCAAAGAATAATATTTTCATTCAAATTCAATTTCATATTTGGATTTTGACCTATCAGAATCCAACAAGTGACATAATGAAGAAATAATGGACACAATAAAAATTGATTAGAAACAGACTAATTAACAATATTAAATTTTATCAAGAAACCACGCTAACAAAATCTTAGCTAACTGTTCCTAGCTAACTGTTAATTCCGTATTACATTTTATTTATCGCAATTTATTTATCGCAATTTATTTTATCGCAATTTATATTCTTACAATTTTATTTATTGTCATTTAATTTCTGTTATTTACTTTACGCACTTTATTTATCGTCATTTAATTTATGTTATTTATTTTACGCACTTTAAATATCAGGACACGTATACAAGGTTTTGACATATCATATCGACACATCTATATATATTATTTGGAATCACCATAGACACTCTATATGCAGTAATGATCGAGTTCTCTATACAGGGTTGAGGTTGATTCTATAATAATATATATACTTTGAGTTGTGATCGAGTCTGAGACATGTACACGGGTCACGATACGTATTAATTAATTCAAATATTATATATTAAACTATATATGAATGATTGCACTGTCAACTGTGGACTATCGACTGTGGACTAATAACATTGGACAATTAAAATGAATTAAAATATTGAATATAACATATGAAACTAAACAATTCTTCAAGTTTGCCACTTGATTTCGTCTTAAACCTCATTTGTATCTTCACGATTACATTCTGTGTTCAAACCTTTTATGATTCTTGAAAACACCTCAATCGATAGGATGAATCAACCGCACTTCATCTACGGAAGGAAAGATTTATGCATATAGTTATGCACCTGAGAAACTCTCAGCAATTGAGTAAAAGTTCAACACGTAGCCGCGTCAGATCCTTTGGCATTTATTAACAAAAACAACTTTGCGATCCCTTTTCAAAATTAGCCAATTTTGTCACAGCTCCAACAAGTCAACTTCGACTTTTCGTACGAAACAACCTTATTATAATGTTTATATATGCGTGTGCTCTTTTATTGTTACCAGGTAACCTTTCATATTCCATCATATTACCATCAGCGTTTAATCATCTAAAAACACAATTCTCCTGAAACCACCTCGGATTAATAATCGATGATTCAGATATCATAGCATTAAATGCAGAGGAAACAGAAAAATGGTAGATGGTCTAAACGGACAAAAGTTTGATGATAAAGAAAGGAGTGTTAGGAACGCTCGATAGAAAATTGGGTATTGAAAAACAGATTGAGTTACCCATGAAGGAGACCAAGGACAAATACAAGGACCAAATTCTATATTCAAAGGATTCAGGTAATTCTGGATCCGTTGAAATCTTTAGAGAATATCTTGCTCTGAAGTCATGTTAAAATCTTGCAGAAAATCTTTCTCCATCAACCGTCGAACTTAGAAATTCCAAAATATCATCATCAATATCTTTGATATTTCTGAGGATATTTTCATAAATATTCTCGTCCGAAATTATATACCTCTTCGTGCTTCCTGTGTATCAATATATTGGAAACATTCAATAGAAAATATAGTACCGAAAAGCAGATTATGCGAAACTATGAAGAAAGCCGTGGATAAATCACAAAGAATAAGTTTGACTTCAAAGAATTCAATGTCTGCTAAAGTCTATAGTAAATAACTTGCTCCTTACTCTAAACCCTTGCAGACAATAGTTTCTATCATCCTCTGATCTTAGATATTCTGAGATATTATCGTACCTTTCATTATAAATATCCTCCATATTTCTGGACATATTTTTATAACTATTCTTATCTGAAATCATTAATCTTTTTGTGCTATCAGTATTACATCATATAGAAACTGTTAGTTTCTATATTCTGTAAATTTTCAAGCTTAAAATATGAATGTTATTGAAGTAATGATGGGAACTGATGCATGAGTTAGTATAATATAATGACACTTGATCAACGTGATTATATTACAGTAAGTCATGCTGAGTTTCTAAATGAAACGTGATGATTCACAGATCATAACGTCATCATGTGCCATGTTACATAACTCTTTCATCCTACTTAACTCCGTAACAAATCAAGAAAATGTATTCTTGATGGTTCTATCTTCCGTGATGTTGATAAATTTGAAAATCAAATCGTGCTATCACGTTCCTTCATGCTTAGAACATTATAATCATTCGAAACTCTATATCTATAAATTCTGGACCATTATTCGCTTGACTTGAAGTCGGGAAGAGAAAAAAAAAGCATAGAGCTTTGAAATATAAGGGAGAATATAAAGTCCGATAACAACACATAAATTACAAACCGTGTATATCAATGTTTATCGCAACATAAAGACACGGGAGAATTAAAAATGTTATAATCCCGAGGGCGAAGTAGAAGAAAGCAGATTCCTCTGGTGGAAGTTGGAAAAGGAGAATGATTGTTGCGATAGTAAGGATGAGGACAAGGATCAGAACTGGATTAATCATTTTCAGAATCTTTTGGATGTATGAACTAAGAAAGAAAGTATAAGAATGGTGAGAATAATGGAAAGGAAGAGCTTAATTTATACTGGAAATATCAGACGTAGTAATCTGGGCAGATCACCGTATTTAATTAAAGAGATCTTAATTTCCATAAATCCCGAAGAATCAGATTTTATAGATCTTCAAGATTTTCTTTAAATCCCTTAAATTCTGGAATTCAACTAAGGCAATGTCAAAAGTTAAGACGCGCCTTATTTTCTAAATTCAAACCTGACTACGTCAAAAGTTAAAAACAAATCTTTGTTTCTCATTTCATCCTTTTGTGAATAGCTTCATTCGCACTCTTCGAATAATCGAATTATTTTTATCCATATTACTCAATGATGATAAAACTCAAGTTATCAACTCATATTCGTCAGGAAAACATATTTATTGTTAGCTATGACGACTTCACTCAAATTTCGGGACGAAATTTCTTTAACGGGTAGGTACTGTGATGACCCGGGAATTTCTGACCAAATTTAAACATAATCTTATATGATTCGACTCGATAAGCAAAGTCTATTAAACCGAGTCTCATTATGTTTGAACTATTTCATGATAACATTTGACCTTTAACTATTTCCGACGATTCACGAACCTTTAATTGTAACTAAGAATGTAAATATAAATAATTATATATAAAACTAATTATATTAGTATTAATGAACTATTAAGTAATTTTGTTATTATAAAAGATAACATTTAATAACTAAAAATTTTCATTTTGAATATATATAGTATATTGTATATAAATGATTCAAACATATTTTACCAACGTTATCAAAATATTAAATGTACAATGTTATACTTTGTAGTTAATTGTTTAATATACATAATTAATCATCTACTCAACATTTAAAACATGATTTTATATATATGGTAGTATACATATATACATAAATATAACTATATATATATATATGATTTTATACATAATTATTATATTATGTATATGTAGAAATTTATAATATATCTATGATGAAATAATGTACTATTTTAATAAATATATATAATACTTACATATATAAAACATTTATATTTTTCATAATTACATACATAAGTATAATATAATTAGTATGTAAATAAATATTATAATATATTTATATTAAAATGCATAAATATATAATATTCAGTATATGTTACAATACATATTACATAATTATTAAATATTACATAATAAAAGATGATATTAATAAATTAAATTTAAATACAAATATAGTTGTTGTAGTAATGTTATTTGTATCGTCAAATATCAATATTTGTATTCATAATATCACTTTATATCATATAAAGATGAAATTGGATGTATATATTAGATTATTATTACTAATATTATTATTATCGATAAAATATTAATATTATCATAATTAGTATGGTATTATTATTATTATTATTCTTATCATTTTTACAATTATTATTATCATTAATATTATATTTATCATTATTATTAATTTTATTAATATTATTAGATATTAATAGTATTTTTATTATATATTATTATTATTAATTAAAAAAAAACAGTAGGGATCTATATTATACGCGTGACCTCTGTATCCTTTATCTCTATTATTTTTTTTTTGTTTCTTTCCTGCTCCCAACTCGTGAACCTGTGTTGACATTTTCTCCATTTTTATCAACCGATCTCTATTATTACAACATGATTATGTATAATTGCAAATCAAATAAAAAGGAAATCCAATGGGATTAAAAAGCACATCGATATTTTTTTTTCTTCTTCTCTGCACGCTCCAATTTTTTTTTCTCTTAATTCAATTTCGAATAAAGTTTCAAAATCTAAAAATGCAGAAAGGTTAGAAATCTTTCTTTGAATCTATCTGCAAAATCTCAACTCTCAAATCTTTATATCGATCTTGAATTTTGAAGTCAAATTTAGTTTAAAAAAAGTCAACAATAGTTCTTGAGACAAATTCGCGTTCGTGTATATGTTTCTGATCAAATTGACGATTCCAGTAGTTTTTATACATGTTTAGAAAACTATTTCGTGTTATAAACATTATCTATAATGTTATCTATTACGAAATTAATTTTTTTTTTGTTCCAAGAACCGACGCTGCAGTAGGCCATTAGTATATTTTTTTTTATTTTAGAACCCAAATTATTTTTTTTTCTGTAATGTTTTGAAGCTTTAAAGGGAACCCCGATTTTGTTTTTGTTTTTGGTTATTGATGTTTTGTTGAATCCATGAGACTTGTGGAGAAGAAGAGGAATAGAAGAAAAACAGTTTATATATAAAATTTAAATTCGATATTAGTACAGAGAATCAGAGTTGGTGGGATGGTCGAGAGTGTTTGCGTGTGAGCATGTGGTCACGAGATCGAGTCCAGAGGACGGCAGTTTCTTTTTTTTTTTTGAAACTCTTTTCATGTGAGGTAGTTTTCTTTTCTAATTTTATTATTGTTATTATATATTAATTATTATTAGTATTATTATTATTAGTGTGATTGTTTTGATTGTTATTGTTATTGTTATTATTAGTATCATACTTGTTATCATATTTGAAAATATTATAGACATTACTATTATTATTATGATAGGTATTAATAATATTATTATTAGTAATAAACTTATCATTTTAGTATTTTAGCATCATTAGGATTATGATTATCATTATTATTATCATGAAGGAAATAAAAATATATTATTATCATCAATATTAGAATTTGTACCGGTTTATAAATAATAGTATCATCAGTACATTTACAATTAATAATATCATATTTATCAGTATCATCATTAATATTTACTAGTATTATTATGATTATCATTTATCATTTTATAAATATTAGAACCCTTATTATTAACATAAGTATGGTATTAGTATTAATATTATTTTAGAGTTATAATTATTAGTATCATTAACAGTTATCATTTTCATTTTTTTTGCTATTAGTATTATCATTATTAATAAAATTATTATTATTATTAGTAAATCATTATTATCTAAATTATTATTTTAACAAATAAATCTTTTGTACACTATATATATACTTATGGTATATACTAGGATTGTATTAATAATTCACATAACAAACTAATAAAATTTCATAAATACAATACTAACCACAAATATATGTATATAAATATATTAATGTCACTATTTATATAAACGTAAATCATTATAGATATATATACATAAAATCGATATATATATATAAAATATAACTTAAAATATAATATAAGTATACGTTTTAAAATAAACGTTAGAATAAATTCTACAAAACTATAATATATAAATAATACATATTAATAAATGAAATTTTGTAACTTACATTATACGTATTAATATATACACAATTGATATAGGTTCGTGAATCCGAGACTAACCCTGCATTGTTCAATGACGTCATATATATTTTTACTACAAAATACAGTATCGTGAGTTTCATTTGCCTTTTTACCCTTTATATTTTTGGGCTGAGAATACATGCGCAACTTTTATAACTGTTTTACGAAATTGACACAAGTACGTGAAACTACATTCTATGGTTGGATTATCGAAGTCGAATATGCCCCTTTTTATTAAGTCTGGTAATCTAAGAATTAGGGAACAGACACCCTAATTGACGCGAATCCTAAAGATAGATCTATCGGGCCCAACAAGCCCCATCCAAAGTACCGGATGTTTTAGTACTTCGAAATTTATATCATGTTCGAAGGAGGATCCCGGAATGATGGGGATATTCTTATATATGCATATTGTTAATGTCGGTTACCAGGTGTTCAATCCATATGAATGATATTTTTGTCTCTATGCATGGGACGTATGTTTATGAGAAATGGAAATCTGAAATCTTGTGGTCTATTAAAATGATAGAAACGATTGTTTAAGTTAAACTAATAAACTCACCAACCTTTTGGTTGACACTTTAAAGCATGTTTATTCTCAGGTACGAAAGAAATCTTCCGCTGTGTATTTGCTCATTTTATAGATATTACTTGGAGTCATTCATGGCATATTTCAAAAGACGTTGCATTCGAGTCGTCGAGTTCATCAAGATTATTATCAAGTCAATTATAGTTGGATATATTATGAAATGGTATGCATGCCTGTCAACTTTCGATGTAATGAAAGTTTGTCTTTTCAAAAACGAATGCAATGTTTGTAAAATGTATCATATAGAGGTCAAGTACCTCGCGATGTAATCAACTGTTGTGAATCGTTTATAATCGATATGGACTTCGTCTGGATGGATTAGGACGGGTCTTCACATACTTAACAAAAATGCTTACAATTACATCCTCGTTCAGTTTCATTAACAATTCTACTCGTATGCACCCGTATTCGTACTCGTACAATACACAGCTTTTAGATGTATGTACTATTGGTATATACACTCCAATGATCAGCTCTTAGTAGCCCATGTGAGTCACCTAACACATGTGGAAACCATCATTTGGCAACTAGCATGAAATATCTCATAAAATTACAAAAATATGAGTAATCATTCATGACTTATTTACATGAAAACAAAATTACATATCCTTTATATCTAATCCATACACCAACGACCAAAAACACCTACAAACACTTTAATTCTTCAATTTTCTTCATCTAATTGATCTCTCTCAAGTTCTATCTTCATGTTCTAAGTGTTCTTCATAAATTCCAAAAGTTCTAGTTTCATAAAATCAAGAATACTTCCAAGATTGCAAGTTTACTTCCAAGTTTTCTAAATCCATTCCAAGTAATCATCCAAGATCAAGAAACCTTTGTTACTTACAGTAGGTTATCTTTCTAATACAAGGTAATAATCATATTCAAACTTTAATTCAATTTCTATAACTATAAAAATCTTATTTCGAGTGGAAATCTTACTTGAAATTGTTTTCGTGTCATGATTCTGCTTCAAGAACTTTCAAGCCATCCAAGGATCCTTTGAAGCTAGATCTATTTTTCTCATTTCCAGTAGGAACTTGAGGTAGTAATGATGTTCATAACATCATTCGATTCATACATATAAAGCTATCTTATTCGAAGGTTTAAACTTGTAATCACTAGAACATAGTTTAGTTAATTCTAAACTTGTTCGCAAATAAAAGTTAATCCTTCTAACTTGACTTTTAAAATCAACTAAACATATGTTCTATATCTATATGATATGCTAACTTAATAATTTAAAACCTGGAAACACGAAAAACACCGTAAAACCGGATTTACGCCGTCGTAGTAACACCGCGGGCTGTTTTGGGTTAGTTAATTAAAAACTATGATAAACTTTGATTTAAAAGTTGTTATTCTGGGAAAATGATTTTTATTATGAACATGAAACTATATCCAAAAATTATGGTTAAACTCAAAGTGGAAGTATGTTTTCTAAAATGGTCATCTAGACGTCGTTCTTTCGACTGAAATGACTACCTTTACAAAAACGACTTGTAACTTATTTTTCTGACTATAAACCTATACTTTTTCTGTTTAGATTCGTAAAATAGAGTTCAATATGAAACCATAGCAATTTGATTCACTCAAAATGGATTTAAAATGAAGAAGTTATGGGTAAAACAAGATTGGATATTTTTTCTCATTTTAGCTACGTGAAAATTGGTAACAAATCTATTCCAACCATAACTTAATCAACTTGTATTGTATATTATGTAATCTTGAGATACCATATACACGTATACAATGTTTCGACCTACCATGTCGACACATCTATATATATTTCGGAACAACCATAGATACTCTATATGTGAATGTTGGAGTTAGCTATACAGGGTTGAGGTTGATTCCAAAATATATATAGTTTGAGTTGTGATCAATACTGAGATACGTATACACTGGGTCGTGGATTGATTCAAGATAATATTTATCGATTTATTTCTGTACATCTAACTGTGGACAACTAGTTGTAGGTTACTAACGAGGACAGCTGACTTAATAAACTTAAAACATCAAAATATATTAAAAGTGTTGTAAATATATTTTGAACATACTTTGATATATATATGTATATATTGTTATAGGTTCGTGAATCAACCAGTGGCCAAGTCTTACTTCCCGACGAAGTAAAAATCTGTGAAAGTGAGTTAAAGCCCCACTTTTAAAATATAATATTTTTGGGATGAGAATACATGCAGGTTTTATAAATGATTTACAAAATAGGCACAAGTACGTGAAACTACATTCTATGGTTGAATTATCAAAATCGAATATGCCCCTTTTTATTAAGTCTGGTAATCTAAGAATTAGGGAACAGACACCCTAATTGACGCGAATCCTAAAGATAGATCTATTGGGCCTAACAAACCCCATCCAAAGTACCGGATGTTTTAGTACTTCGAAATTTATATCATATCCGAAGGGTGTCCCGGAATGATGAGGATATTCTAATATATGCATCTTGTTAATATCGGTTACCAGGTGTTCACCATATGAATGATTTTTATCTCTATGTATGGGATGTGTATTGAAATATGAAATCTTGTGGTCTATTGTTACGATTTGATATATATAGGTTAAACCTATAACTCACCAACATTTTTGTTGACGTTTAAAGCATGTTTATTCTCAGGTGAATACTAAGAGCTTCCGCTGTTGCATACTAAAATAAGGACAAGATTTGGAGTCCATGTTTGTATGATATTGTGTAAAAACTGCATTCAAGAAACTGATTTTGATGTAACATATTTGTATTGTAAACCATTATGTAATGGTCGTGTGTAAACAGGATATTTTAGATTATCATTATTTGATAATCTACGTAAAGCTTTTTAAACCTTTATTTATGAAATAAAGGTTATGGTTTGTTTTAAAATGAATGCAGTCTTTGAAAAACGTCTCATATAGAGGTCAAAACCTCGCAACGAAATCAATTAATATGAAACATTTTTAATCAATAAGAACGGGATATTTCAGTTGGTATCCGAGCGTTGGTCTTAGAGAACCAGAAAATTTGCATTAGTGTGTCTTATCGAGTTTGTTAGGATGCATTAGTGAGTCTGGACTTCGACCGTGTTTTCTTTAAAAATGATTGCTTAACATTTTTGTTGGAAACTATATATTATTAACATGTATATATTATGTGATATATTAATCTCTTAACATGTTTGATATTGTGTGATAGATGTCTACCTCTAGCACAAATCCCATTGACTCACCTAATAATAACGAAGAGTCGAATATATATTGGACTGATTCACAAGTTCCCGAAGAAGAACCGGAAGAAGAATCAGAACCGGAAGAGGAGGAACCGGAGGAGGAAATAGAACCGGTGGGGGAAATAATAAAACGGTTAAGTAAAAGAAAATCCTCAACCAACTGACCAAGGTTAATTATGGTCAATGGTGTTTCCGCCAAGGAAGCAAAATATTGGGAGGATTACCAATTCTCTGATGAATCGGATTCCGACGAGAATTTCGATGATGTTATAGAAATTACCCCAACTGAATTTAAAAAGGCAAAAGAAAATAATAAGGGAAAGGGCATAAAAATAGAGAAATCTAATTCCAACCCCGATGAACTTTATATGTATCTTCAACCCCCGAAGTCTTTAAGTTGTAACAATGACCCGGGAACCTCTAAACCACCAGGTTTTTCTAAACCGTTGTGGAAAACGACAGCTAGTATTAGGAGAACATCATATATCCCTAGAAACTTGGCAAAACGAACCAAAACCAAAGAAGAAGAAACGAGCGAGTCGGAATAAGATAGTTGTATTCGTGTGGTGTAATATATGTAATATAGTGTGCTTATGCTTTATAATATATGTAAAAATTGCTTGTATTAATAAGTATTTTTTATGAATCTAACTCTTGTCTATTTTACAGTTTAAAAACACAAAATGGATAGACAACCCAATATTTTAAGAGACCTACCCGGAGACATGATTGATGAAATCTTGTCTAGATTCGGTCAGAATTCCTCGGCACAACTATTTAAGGCGAGATCAGTTTGTAAGACATTCGAAGAATGTTCCAAGAATGTCTTGGTTTATAAGAGACTTTCGTTTGAAAGATGGGGGATATCACATTGGGAAACCCATAAGTTACGATGTGTTTACTTTGACGCATATATTGCGGGGAACCCAAATGCTATTTTACGCAACGGGTTAAGAAATTATTTTGACTCAATGTATCCGAATATAGGACTTCATGATTTAGAAAAAGCGGCTAACATGCAACATAAAGAAGCATGCTATGCTTACGGGTTAGTAATGTTCGCTTCTCACCAAAGTGAGAAAAAGAACATCGGGCTACAACTATTAAACAAAACGTTCCCACAAGTGACGGAGTCGATAATTGGGGTAAGAAATGAGGTTTTTAGGTTATTACGAGACTGTTGGTCATTATGTAACCCTCGTCCCTTTGACGACGTTACAACACGCTGTCTTATCAACGGCCATAACGGTTATGTTCCACAAGACCAAGGATGGGAAGTAGTCCTAGTAAAACCAGAATGCATGACTTGTTTCTGGACGTATGAATTACGTGTCTTTATTGCCTTTGCTGAACGACTTGTGTACTAGCTAGAATTATCTTGACAACTATCTTGTATCAAAGTTATTGTGTGCTATATTTCATGCTTTATGTAAAATAAGCGGTATTGTAAGTTTGTAAAATATTGTATAAAAGTTTGAATGCGAAATATTATTATAATCAGTTTTTCATATAGAATTGTAGTAGTTGAATTGTATATTAGCTACTAAGTATGAACTTAACGGGTAGGTACTACCCGAATTTAAACTTATAAAACGCTAATATGAAGAAAAAGCTTTTATAAATGAGTTCATATTATGCTACGAAATACTATTAACTACTCTTAATATTCTGTATGATTAACTTGTTCCATTTGACTATTTTGAAGGAAATGGCACCGACTACTCGACACACCGTGAATATGAATGAAGAGGAATTCCGTACTTTTCTAGCTTCAAACATAGCCGCAGTACAGGCTGCGCTACATACCAACAATAACCTTGGATCTAGCAGTACAGGAAATCGTGTAGGATGCACCTACAAAGAATTCACTGCCTGCAAACCTTTGGAATTTGATGGAACTGAAGGACCGATCGGATTGAAACGGTGGACCGAGAAGGTCGAATTGGTGTTTGCCATAAGTAAGTGTACTGAAGAGGACAAAGTGAAGTACGCTACGCATACCTTCACAGGTTCTGCGTTAACATGGTGGAATACCTATCTAGAGCAAGTGGGACAAGATGATGCTTACGCACTACCGTGGTCAACATTCAAGCACTTGATGAATGAGAAGTACCGTCCCAGAACCGAGGTCAATAAGCTCAAGACAGAACTTAGAGGGTTACGAACCCAAGGATTTGATATTACCACGTACGAAAGACGATTCACAGAATTGTGCCTATTGTGTCCAGGAGCGTTCGAAGATGAGGAAGAGAAGATCGACACATTTGTGAAAGGATTACCGGAAAGAATCCAAGAAGATATAAGTTCACACGAGCCCGCCTCCATATAACAGGCATGTAGAATGGCTCACAAACTAGTGAACCATATTGAGGAAAGAATTAAAGAACAGACGGCTGAAGAGGCCAATGTGAAGCAAGTCAAAAGAAAGTGGGAGGAAAACGGTGATAAGAATCACCAATACAACAACAGCAGCAATTACAATAATAATCGCAACAATTATCCCAACAATCGCAACATCAATCGCAACTACAACAAACGGCCCAACAACAACAACAACAACAACAACAACAACAACAGCAACTTCAACAATCGTCCCAACAACAATAACAATCGCAACAACAACAACAATCAGAAGCAGCTATGCCAAAGGTGTGAAAAGTATCACTCGGGGTTCTGCACCAAATTTTGCAACAAGTGTAAAAGAAATGGTCATAGCGTGGCGAAGTGTGAGGTCTACGGACCAGGGGTTAACAGAACGAAAGGAACAAATGGTGTCGGAACGAGTAATGGCGGAGCAAGTAGTGTCGGAGCAAGTTATGCCAATGTAGTTTGTTATAAATGTGGAAAACCGGGCCACATTATTAGAAATTGCCCGAACCAGGAGAACACGAATGGACAAGGCCGCGGAAGAGTTTTCAATATTAATGCGGCAGAGGCACAGGAAGACCCGGAGCTTGTTACAGATACGTTTCTTATTGATAATAAATCTGCTTACGTTTTATTTGATTCGGGTGCGGATAGAAGCTATATGAGTAGAGATTTTTGTGCTAAATTAAGTTGTCCATTGACGCCGTTGGATAGTAAATTTTTACTCAAATTAGCAAACGGTAAATTAATTTCAGCAGATAATATATGCCGGAATTGAGAAATTAAACTGAGTAGCGAAATATTTAAGATTGACTTGATACCAGTAGAGTTAGGGAGTTTTGATGTGATAATCGGTATGGACTGGTTGAAAGAAGTGAAAGCAGAGATCGTTTGTTACAAAAATGCAATTCGCATTATACGAGAAAAAGGAACACCCTTAATGGTGTACGGAGAAAAGGGCAACATGAAGCTACATCTTATTAGTAATTTGAAGGCACAAAAACTAATAAGAAAAGGTTGCTATGCTGTTTTAGCACACGTCGAGAAAGTACAAACTGAAGAAAAGAGCATCAATGATGTTCCCGTCGCAAAAGAATTTCCCGATGTATTTCCGAAAGAATTACCGGGATTACCCCCACATCGATCCGTTGAATTTAAAATAGATCTTTTACCAGGAGCTGCACCAATAGCTCGTGCTCCTTACTGACTCGCACTCAGCGAGATGAAAGAACTGCAAAGCCAATTACAAGAACTTTTAGAGCGTGGTTTCATTCGACCAAGCACATCACCGTGGGGAGCTCCTGTTTTGTTTGTCAAGAAGAAAGATGGTACATTCAGGTTGTGTATCGACTACCGAGAGTTAAACAAACTTACCATCAAGAACCGCTACCCACTACAGAGAATCGACGACTTATTTGATCAACTACAAGGCTCGTCTGTTTATTCAAAGATTGACTTACGTTCCGGGTATCATCAAATGCGGGTGAAAGAAGATGATATTCCAAAGACTGCTTTCAGAACACGTTACAGTCATTACGAGTTTATGGTCATGCCGTTTGGTTTAACTAATGCACCAGCTGTGTTCATGGACCTTATGAACCGAGTGTGTGGACCATACCTTGACAAGTTTGTCATTGTTTTCATTGATGACCTACTTATTTACTCAAAGAATGACCAAGAACACGGTGAACATTTGAGAAAGGTGTTAGAAGTATTGAGGAAGGAAGAATTGTACGCTAAATTTTCAAAGTGTGCATTTTGGTTGAAAGAAGTTCAATTCCTCGCTCACATAGTGAACAAAAAAGGTATTAAGGTGGATCTAGCAAAGATAGAAACTGTTGAAAAGTGGGAAACCCCGAAAACTCCGAAACACATACGCCAGTTTTTAGGACTAGCTGGTTACTACAGAAGGTTCATCCAAGACTTTTCCAGAATAGCAAAACCCTTGACTGCATTAACGCATAAAGGGAAGAAATTTGAATGGAAGGATGAACAAGAGAAAGCGTTTCAGTTATTGAAGAAAAAGCTAACTACGGCACCTATATTGTCATTGCCTGAAGGGAATGATGATTTTGTGATTTATTGTGACGCATCAAAGCAAGGTCTCGGTTGTGTATTAATGCAACGAACGAAGGTGATTGCTTATGCATCTAGACAATTGAAGATTCACGAGCAAAATTATACGACGCATGATTTGGAATTAGGCGCGGTTGTTTTTGCATTAAAGACTTGGAGGCACTATTTATATGGGGTCAAAAGTATTATATATACCGACCACAAAAGTCTTCAACACATATTTAATCAGAAACAACTGAATATGAGGCAGCGTAGGTGGATTGAATTGTTGAATGATTACGACTTTGAGATTCGTTACCACCCGGGGAAGGTAAATGTGGTAGCCGACGCCTTGAGCAGGAAGGACAGAGAACCCATTCGAGTAAAATCTATGAATATAATGATTCACAATAACCTTACTACTTAAATAAAGGAGGCGCAACAAGGAGTTTTAAAAGAGGGAAATTTAAAAGATGAAATACCCAAAGGATCGGAGAAGCATCTTAATATTCGGGAAGACGGAACCCGGTATAGGGCTGAAAGGATTTGGGTACCAAAATTTGGAGATATGAGAGAAATGGTACTTAGAGAAGCTCATAAAACCAGATACTCAATACATCCTGGAATGGGGAAGATGTACAAGGATCTCAAGAAACATTTTTGGTGGTCGGGTATGAAAGCCGATGTTGCTAAATACGTAGGAGAATGTTTGACGTGTTCTAAGGCCAAAGCTGAGCATCAGAAACCATCAGGCCTACTTCAACAACCCAAAATCCCGGAATGAAAATGGGAAAACATTACCATGGATTTCATCACTAAATTGCCAAGGACTGCAAGTGGTTTTGATACTATTTGGGTAATAGTAGATCGTCTCACCAAATCAGCACACTTCCTGCCAATAAGAGAAGATGACAAGATGGAGAAGTTAGCACGACTGTATTTGAAGGAAG
Organism: Rutidosis leptorrhynchoides; assembly: GCF_046630445.1. Taxonomy (NCBI): domain Eukaryota; kingdom Viridiplantae; phylum Streptophyta; class Magnoliopsida; order Asterales; family Asteraceae; genus Rutidosis; species Rutidosis leptorrhynchoides. The sequence continues at coordinate 398,389,062 of NC_092336.1, read as the reverse complement.
TCATCTCCAGACATGGAATACCAATCTCTATTATCTCTGATAGGGATGGCAGATTTATTTCAAGATTCTGGCAGACATTACAGCAAGCATTAGGAACTCGTCTAGACATGAGTACTGCCTATCATCCACAAACTGATGGGCAGAGCGAAAGGACGATACAAACGCTTGAAGACATGCTACGAGCATGTGTTATTGATTTCAGAAACAGTTGGGATCGACATCTACCGTTAGCAGAATTTTTCTACAACAACAGCTACCATTCAAGCATTGAGATGGCGCCATTTGAAGCACTTTATGGTAGAAAGTGCAGGTCTCCGATTTGTTGGAGTGAAGTGGGGGATAGACAGAGTACGGGTCCGGAGATAATACAAGAAACTACCGAGAAAATCATCCAAATTCAACAAAGATTGAAAACCGCCCAGAGTCGACAAAAGAGCTACGCGGACAGTAAAAGAAAAGATATAGAGTTTGAAATTGGAGAAATGGTCATGCTTAAGGTTTCACCTTGGAAAGGCGTTGTTCGATTTGGTAAACGGGGGAAACTAAATCCAAGGTACATTGGACCATTCAAGATTATAGATCTTGTCGGACCAGTAGCTTACCAACTGGAGCTACCTCAACAACTCGCGGCTGTACATAACACTTTCCACGTCTCAAATTTGAAGAAATGTTTTGCTAAAGAAGATCTCACTATTCCGTTGGACGAAATCCAAATCAATGAAAAACTTCAATTCATTGAAGAACCCGTCGAAATAATGGATCGTGAGGTTAAGAGACTTAAGCAAAACAAGATACCGATTGTTAAGGTTCAATGGAATGCTCGTAGAGGACCCGAGTTCACCTGGGAGCGTGAAGATCAAATGAAGAAGAAATACCCGCATTTAGTTCCAGAAGATACGTCAACACCTCCAACTGCTTAAAATTTCGGGACGAAATTTATTTAACGGGTAGGTACTGTAGTGACCCGAACTTTTCCATGTTTATATATATATTAAATGAAATTGTTATTTACATGATTAAGTGTTTCCAACATGTTAAGCAATTAAACTTGTTAAGACTTGATTAATTGAAATAGGTTTCATATAGACAATTGACCACCCAAGTTGACCGGTGATTCACGAACGTTAAAACTTGTAAAAACTATACGATGACATATATATGGTTATATATATAGTTAACATTATTTTATTATAAGTATGTATCTCATTAGGTATTTTAACAATGAGTTATATACATAAAAATGAGACAATTAATTTAAGAAACTCGAAAACGATATATATAACGATTATCGTTATAACAACGTCTTACTAGGTACATATGAATCATATTAAGATATTGATACACTCGGTTAATTATGTTAAATGATAAATAAATATATTATTAAGTGTATTAACAATGAAATACATATGTAAAAATAAGACTACTAACTTAATGATTTCGAAACGAGACATATATGTAACGATTATCGTTGTAACGACATTTAACTATATATATATCATGCTAAGATATATTATATATCATAATATCATGATAATATAACAATTTAACATCTCATTTGTTATAATAAACAATGGGTTAACAACATTCAACAAGATCGTTAACCTAAAGGTTTCAAAACAACATTTACATGTAACGACTAACGATGACTTAACGACTCAGTTAAAATGTATATACATGTAGTGTTTTAATATGTATTCATACACTTTTGAAAGACTTCAAGACACTTATCAAAATACTTCTACTTAACAAAAATGCTTACAATTACATCCTCATTCAGTTTCATTAACAATTCTACTCGTATGCACCCGTATTCGTACTCGTACAATACACAGCTTTTAGATGTATGTACTATTGGTATATACACTCTAATGATCAGCTCTTAGCAGCCCATGTGAGTCACCTAACACATGTGGGAACCATCATTTGGCAACTAGCATGAAATATCTCATAAAATTACAAAAATATGAGTAATCATTCATGACTTATTTACATGAAAACAAAATTACATATCCTTCATATCTAATCCATACACCAACGACCAAAAACACCTACAAACACTTTAATTCTTCAATTTTCTTTATCTAATTGATCTCTCTCAGGTTCTATCTTCAAGTTCTAAGTGTTCTTCATAAATTCCAAAAGTTCTAGTTTCATAAAATGAAGAATACTTCCAAGATTGCAAGTTTACTTCCAAGTTTTCTAAATCCATTCCAAGTAATCATCCAAGATCAAGAAACTTTTGTTACTTACAGTAGGTTATCTTTCTAATACAAGGTAATAATCATATTCAAACTTTAATTCAATTTCTATAACTATAACAATCTTATTTCGAGTGGAAATCTTACTTGAAATTGTTTTCGTGTCATGATTCTGCTTCAAGAACTTTCAAGCCATCCAAGGATCCTTTGAAGCTAGATCTATTTTTCTAATTTCCAGTAGGAACTTGAGGTAGTATTGATATTCATAACATAATTCGTTTCATACATATAAAGCTATCTTATTCGAAGGTTTAAACTTGTGATCACTAGAACATAGTTTAGTTAATTCTAAACTTGTTCGCAAATAAAAGTTAATCCTTCTAACTTGACTTTTAAAATCAACTAAACACATGTTCTATATCTATATGATATGCTAACTTAATGATTTAAAACCTGGAAACACGAAAAACACCGTAAAACCGGATTTACGCCGTCGTAGTAACACCGCGGGCTGTTTTGGGTTAGTTAATTAAAAACTATGATAAACTTTGATTTAAAAGTTGTTATTCTGGGAAAATAATTTTTATTATGAACATGAAACTATATCCAAAAATTATGGTTAAACTCAAAGTGGAAGTATGTTTTCTAAAATGGTCATCTAGACGTCGTTCTTTCGACTGAAAGGACTACCTTTACAAAAACGACTTGTAACATATTTTTCCGTCTATAAACCTATACTTTTTCTGTTTAGATTCATAAAATAGAGTTCAATATGAAACCATAGCAATTTGATTCACTCAAAACGGATTTAAAATGAAGAAGTTATGGGTAAAACAAGATTGGATATTTTTTCTCATTTTAGCTACGTGAAAATTGGTAACAAATCTATTCCAACCATAACTTAATCAACTTGTATTGTATATTATGTAATATTGAGATACCATAGACACGTATACAATGTTTCGACCTATCATGTTAACACATCTATATATATTTCAGAACAACCATAGACACTCTATATGTGAATGTTGAAGTTAGCTATACAGGGTTGAGGTTGATTCTAAAATATATATAGTTTGAGTTGTGATCAATACTGAGATACATATACACTGGGTCGTGGATTGATTCAAGATAATATTTATCGATTTATTTCTGTACATCTAACTGTGGACAACTAGTTGTAGGTTACTAACGAGGACAGCTGACTTAATAAACTTAAAACATCAAAATATATTAAAAGTGTTGTAAATATATTTTGAACATACTTTGATATATATGTATATATTGTTATAGGTTCGTGAATCAACCAGTGGCCAAGTCTTACTTCCCGACGAAGTAAAAATCTGTGAAAGTGAGTTATAGTCCCACTTTTAAAATCTAATATTTTTGGGATGAGAATACATGCAGGTTTTATAAATGATTTACAAAATAGACACAAGTACGTGAAACTACATTCTATGGTTGAATTATCGAAATCGAATATGCCCCTTTTTATTAAGTCTGGTAATCTAAGAATTAGGGAAAAGACACCCTAATTGACGCGAATCCTAAAGATAGATCTATTGGACCTAACAAACCCCATCTAAAGTACCGGATGCTTTAGTACTTCGAAATTTATATCATATCCGAAGGGTGTCCCGGAATGATGGGGATATTCTAATATATGCATCTTGTTAATGTCGGTTACCAGGTGTTCACCATATGAATGATTTTTATCTCTGTGTATGGGATGTGTATTGAAATATGAAATCTTATGGTCTATTGTTACGATTTGATATATATAGGTTAAACCTATAACTCACCAACATTTTTGTTGACGTTTAAAGCATGTTTATTCTCAGGTGAATACTAAGAGTTTCCGCTGTTGCATACTAAAATAAGGACAAGATTTGGAGTCCATGTTTGTATGATATTGTGTAAAAACTGCATTCAAGAAACTGATTTCGATGTAACATATTTGTATTGTAAACCATTATGTAATGGTCGTGTGTAAACAGGATATTTTAGATTATCATTATTTGATAATCTACGTAAAGCTTTTTAAACCTTTATTTATGAAATAAAGGTTATGGTTTGTTTTAAAATGAATGCAGTCTTTGAAAAACGTCTCATATAGAGGTCAAAACCTCGCAACGAAATCAATTAATATGGAACGTTTTTAATCAATAAGAACGGGACATTTCAAAAAATCGGCCATAACCTGTTTATATCAAAAAGCCCCAAATTGCTCAAAAACACAAACCCTAGATTACTCAAAATTTGAAGTTTAAGGCTTCTAATCATGTTAAATAGCATCAATCTAGGTTATACAAGCATAATACATAAGCAATTTAAGCATAATTACACTAGAAAATATCAAAATTAAATTAGGGAAAAAATTGCTCAAGAACACCAATTTTCGAATTAAATGGTGTTTAGGTGTAGAAATTTACCGTTTTTCTTGAGTAATTCCTTGATAGCATCCTTCTTAACATGATTTTAGTAAAAGATTTGATGATTAACGGTGAAAAATTGTGAATTTGGGAGGTCTTTTTCGGGTTTTTTCGGGTTTTATTTTCGCAGTATATGTGTGTGTGTGGTTGAGGACTGATCAGTTTACATTTTTATTTTTTTCTGGATTTTGGTCCCTCCGCAAGTCGCGGTGTTTGACCCTTCAAACTCCGCGAGTCGCGGGGTTTGAAATTTAATTTTTTTTTTATATAAACCTTAACTTATAAAACAAATATAAAATAAATTTAAAATTTTAGGACGAGGTCGTTTCGGAACGATGTCCTAGTCCGTCCTTCGACAAAATTTTAAAATTTGTCTTTTTCAAGCGATTGTTTTAAAGCTTAGGTTTTTGGGGGGGGGTTTTTTTTTTTTTTGGCATACTTTAATTCAATAAGATTAAAAATAATGATAATAAAAGTTCTCGTCCCTCCCTCGGGTAAAGCAATTTCGGTTCAAAGACCTAGTCTTCAACTTACGACGAATTTTAAAAATCATATTTTTAACTTAGCGAAATAAAGTAAATTTTTGTTTTTAAATTCACACAAACTTAAATTTAAAATGCATAAAATTCAAAATTAATATTAAAAATTCACACCAAACTTAATTAAAAATTCATATTATAAATTCACACCAAACTTATATTATATTTTTGTTTTCATACAAACTTATATTAAAAATATTAATTTTTCAAATATTGACAAACTTAAATATATTGATTTTACAAAGTTCACAATATTAATTTAAGATTTATATATTAATTTTAAAAACAAAGTAAAAATAAAATTAAAAATCTTTTTGGCTTTTATCCCACTTTAATCAATCAAATATTATCAAAAATATGCGCCCCTCTTTTCGGTAAAGTAATTTCGGTTCAATGACCTAATTTAACTCATGATGAATTTTTGAAATATTTTAAGTTGATTGATTAAAGATATTTATACCTTAAGAATAAACGTTAAATTTCGCAGTGATGTAATAATTTTTTGAATGGTATCAATAATTTCATTCGCCAAACCTAATTTTATTTAATATCAATTTAATACTTTATAGCGAAAAAATTAGCGTTTATTATCAAAAGGTTAAAAATAAAAAATTAAAAAATAAAAACAAAAAAACTGTACAGACTTACCTTGAGATAGTATTCTTAGTGATATGATCTATCCCATTCATAAGATAGTCGGTTTAATTGATTTTCCATGGCTACATAGGCGTAACCTCGAGCATTCAGTGTTTTTTCTTCTAAACATATGAACGGTCCGTCTCTGCATAAAGTAACAAATTCGGTATTTGAATAGATTTGATTATTTGAACATTTACCTCCATGTGACCATTTTCCGCATTTGTGACATCTTTCTAGGTGTCGTGCTCTTCTTTTCGCTGCGGATTTTGATTTTCCTTTACCAAATTGTAACTTATTATCTTCGCATCTGGATTCTTTTCTTACTCCGTCCAATCTTTCTCTGATTACTGATACTATTTCACTCGGAAGTATGTCATTATTACGTTTAGTGAACAAAGTGTGTAGCATTAGACCATGGTTTAGTTCACAGGCAGTCTTCATTTCCTAAAAAAAATAAAAATTCAGAATGGGGGGAGAAGACTAGTTCTTTAGGGTCTGCTAGGGAAAGACCATTCGGGTTCCATTTTCGAGAACTACACGAAAACAGACAATCTAATTCTAACAGAAATACATATTATCCTTTAAACACTTGATTCTCCCCACACTTAGTTAGCTGTGGTATCGAAATTGTGATTAACTTCGTTGTTGACTTCCATCGGACTATCTATGTAATGTTTAACTCTGTGACCATTAACTTTAAATTCAATCCCATTTGAATTTATTAACTCTACTGTTCCGTATGGGAAAACTCTTTTGACTATGAATGGTCCAGAACATCTTGATTTCAATTTTCCAGGAAATAGCTTGAATCGTGAATTGAAAAGAAGAACTCTGTCTCCTTCTTTAAATTCTTTTAAACTTCTGATTCTTTTATCATGCCATTTCTTTGTTCTTTCCTTATAGATTAACGAATTTTCGTATGCTTCATGTCTTAATTCTTCTAATTCGTTTAGTTGACTTAATCGTAGACGTCCGGCTTCATGTAAGTCAAGATTACATGTCTTCAAAGCCCAAAATGCTTTGTGTTCAATTTCTACTGGAAGATGACATGCTTTTCCGTAAACGAGTCTAAAAGGTGTGGTTCCAATTGGAGTTTTGTAGGCTGTTCTAAAAGCCCAGAGTGCATCCTCCAATTTAATGGACCATTCCTTCGGATTTGATCCTACGGTTTTCTCTAGAATACGTTTTAAAGCTCGGTTGGTATTTTCAACTTGTCCACTTATTTGTGGATGATAAGCAGTGGAGATTTTATGAGTTACTCCATATCTTTTAAGAACTTTCTCAAGTTGATTATTACAGAAATGAGTACCCCGATCACTTATTAAAGCTTTCGGTGTTCCAAACCTTGCAAAAAGACATTTTAAAAAGTTGACTACAACTCGTGCATCATTAGTTAGGAGAGCTTGTGCTTCCGCCCATTTAGATACATAATCAATGGCAACGAGAATGTAGAGATTATTATGAGATTTTGGAAATGGACCCATAAAGTCAATACCCCAAATGTCAAATACTTCACATACTTGAATGACATTTTGTGGTATTTCATCACGTTGACTTATTTTTCTGGCCCTTTGACAAGCATCACAGGATTTGCAAAGAAGGTGTGCGTCTTTGTAAATTGTAGGCCAATAGAATCCAGCTTCATAAACTTTTCTTGCTGTTAATTGAGGCCCATAATGCCCTCCTGTTGGTCCTGTGTGACAATGGTTTAAGATTTTACTAGCTTCATTTCCAAATACACATCGGCGTATTATTCCATCGGGACAACTTTTAAACAAATGTGGATCTTCCCAGAAATAGTGCTTTATATCACTGAAGAATTTCTTTCGTTTTTGGTATGATAATCCTTTTTCAAGGTATCCACAAACTAAGTAGTTTGCATAGTCTGCAAACCATGGGATTTCATTATAATCTATCTTCAATAGATATTCATCAGAAAAGTTGTCTTGTATGGCCGATTCATTTAGAACTTCTAATTCGGGATTTTCAAGACGAGAAAGATGATCAGCGGCGAGATTTTCTGCTCCTTTTTTATCTCGGATTTCAATATCGAACTCTTGTAAGAGTAAGATCCAACGGATTAATCTTGGTTTAGCATCTTGTTTCGAAAATAGGTATCTAAGAGCAGAATGGTCGGTATAGACCACCGTTTTAGCTAGAACGAGATATGATCAAAATTTGTCAAAAGCAAAGACAATAGCAAGGAATTCTTTTTCAGTAGTTGTATAATTTGTTTGTGCTCCTTGTAACGTCTTACTAGCATAATATATAGGTTGAAATCATTTTTCAATCCTTTGTCCTAAAACGGCTCCCATTGCAAAATCACTTGCATCGCACATTAGTTCAAACGGTAGATTCCAATTTGGTGTTATCATGATCGGTGCATTAGTGAGTTTTTCTTTAAGAATATTAAAAGATTTGATACTTTCATCTGAAAAGATGAATGGAGCATCCTTTTCTAGGAGTTTATTCATAGGAGTGGCAATTTTAGAAAAATCTTTTATGAAACGTCGGTAAAAACCGGCATGCCCTAGAAAACTCCTAACTCCTCTAATATTGGTGGGATGTGGAAGTTTAGCAATTACATCTACTTTAGCTCTATCCACTTCAATTCCTTCCTTTGAAATTTTATGACCAAGAACGATGCCTTCTTTAACCATGAAATGGCATTTCTCCGAATTAAGTACTAGATTTGATTGTTCGCATCTAATAAGCATTCGTTCCAGATTAACTAGACATGATTCAAATGTATCACCGAAGACTGAAAAGTCATCCATGAAAACTTCCATGCATTCTTCTATCATGTCATGAAAAATCGCCATCATACACCTTTGAAAGGTTGCAGGGGCGTTGCAACGTCCAAATGGCATGCGTTTGTAAGCAAAAGTACCATAAGGGCGTGGTTTTCTCTTGGTCCTCGGGTGCTATTGGAATTTGAAAATATCCGGAAAATCCATCTAGAAAACAATAGTAACTATTTCCGGCTAATCTTTCCAAAATTTGATCAATGAAAGGTAAGGGAAAGTGATCTTTTCTGGTGGCGTCATTTAATTTTCTATAATCAATACACACACGCCATCCTGTTACAGTCCTAGTAGGAATAAGCTCATTTTTCTCATTTGTAATGACAGTCATGCCACCCTTCTTAGGCACGCATTGAACTGGGCTTACCCATGGACTATTAAAAATTGGATATATTAAACCTGCATCTAGCAGTTTAATAATTTCTTTCTTAACTACATATTGCATATTAGGATTTAGTCTTCGTTGGCGTTGCACATACTTTTTATGACCTTCTTCCATAAGGATTTTATGTGTGCAATACGAAGGACTTATTCCTTTAATATCATGAATCTTCCATGCAATGGCTGGTTTATGAGCTTTCAACACAGAAATGAGTTGTGATTTCTCATTTTCAGTAAGAGAAGATGATATTATTACAGGTAATTCAGATTCACCATGTAGATAAGCGTATTCCAAATGGTTTGGAAGTGGCTTTAACTCTAATTTCGGAGGTTCTTCTAGCGATGATTTATATCGATATCTGTCTTCTTCTTTTAGCATTTGAATTTCTTCTGTTGTTGGTTCATATTCATTAGCTATAAGTGTAGCTAACATTTTAGCTTCATCAATTGGTTCATTACCTTCTCCTAAAGAACATTCTCCTGTTCCTTGTAATTCTGGAAATTCTTCTAACAATTCTGCATGTGAGTCTATAGTTTGAATATAATAACATGTATCATCTGCAGATTACGGTTGTTGCATTGCTCTATCAACTGAAAAGGTAACACTCTCATCCTCTATACTTAGGGTCAGTTTCTTACCAAACACGTCTATCATTGCTTTAGCCGTGTTTAAGAATGGTCTTCCTAATATGAGAGGAACTTGAGAATCTTCTTCCATATCCAGAACAACAAAATCTACTGGAAATACTAAAGTACCAACTTTAACTAGCATATTCTCCATTATCCCTCTAGGATATTTTATTGATCTATCGGCTAGTTGTATGCTTATTCTTGTTGGTTTCAATTCTCCAAGGTCTAGTTTAGCGTATAGTGAATACGGCATTAAATTTATACTAGCACCTAAGTCTGCCAATGCTTCTATTGAACTAAGACTACCCAGAAAACATGGAATTGTGAAACTTCCTGGATCAGATAATTTTTCTGGTATCTTATTCAACAGCACTGCTGAACAATTAGCATTCATAGTAACGGCCGAGAGTTCTTCCATTTTCTTTCTATTTGAGATTAGATCTTTCAAGAATTTAGCATATCTAGGCATTCCTGAAATTACATCAATGAAAGGAAGATTTACATTTATCTGTTTAAACATATCCAAGAATTTGGATTGCTCGGCTTCAAGTTTCTCTTTTTTCATTTTACTCGGGTAAGGAAGTGGTGGTTGGTATGGTTTAACATAAGGTTTAGTCTTAACTGTGTTATCTTCAATAACCTTCTCAACTACCGGTTCTTTTTCCTTATCTTGTTCAGGTTGTAGTTCTTGTGGAGTAGGAATAGTTTCATCAGAAGTTACAGGTATTTCAGGTGGTTTAAGTGTTGTACCACTTCTTGTGGTAATAGCTTTAGCTGTTTCATTCCGGGGGTTAGCATTTGTATCACTAGGTAGACTTCCCGGTTTTCTTTCACCTATTAACCTTGCTAGGTTACTTACTTCTTGTTCCAAGTTTTGAATAGAAGCTTGTTGATTTCTAAATGCTTGAGCATTTTGTTCATTAGTTTGTTTCTGAGATGTGAAAAATTACATTTAAGTTTCAACTAGCTTCGTCATCATATCTTCTAAATTTGGCTTTTTATCATCGGTTTGTTGTGGTGGTTTGTTTTGAAAATTAGGTCTTTGCTGATTGTAAGTATTGTTGGATACTTGTTGATTGCTAGGACCTTGTTGGTTGTTGTATGGAATATTTCGGTTATAGTTCTGGTTTTGATTGTAAATCGGTTTTGGCGATTGATAATTATTCTGATAATTATTTCCAGGCCTTTGGTTTATGTATGAAACATTCTCTCTTTGTTCCATTGTTAATTCAATACTGAGACAATCTTTTGTCAAATGTGGTCCTCCACACTGCTCACAACTAATTCGTATTGAGTGTATATCTTTAGTCATCTTTTCCATTCGTCTCTCGACAGCATCTATCTTTGCTGAAATGGAATCTAAGTCATGGCTAGAATCGGCTCTAGCTGCTTTAGATGATCTAAAGATATCTTTTTCTTGGTGCCACTCATGTGAGTGGGAAGCAGTGTTATCAATAATTTTGTAAGCATCAGTTTCTGTTTTCTTCATAATAGAACCACCAGCTGCTATATCTATGTCCTTCCTTGTAGTGATGTCGCATCCTTGGTAGAATATTTGTACTATTTGACAGGTGTCTAAACCATGTTGCGGACATCCTCTTAATAATTTTCCAAATCTGGTCCATGCCTCATATAGAGTTTCATTCGGTTTTTGTGTGAACGTAACAATTTCTGCTTGAAGTCTTACGGCTTTAGATGCAGAAAAGAATTGTTTAAGAAATTTTTCAACTAAAACGTCCCATGTATCGATCACCCCTTCAGGTAACGATTCCAACCAATCCTTGGCTTCTCCCTTTAAAGTCCAGGGAAATAACATGAGATATATCTGTTCATCCTCCACTTCTCTTATTTTAAATAGTGTGCAGATCCTATTAAAGGTACGAAGATGTTCATTTGGATCTTCCTTTGGCGCACCACTAAATTGGCATTGATTAGTCACCATGTGTAGAATTTTTCCTTTGATTTCATAATCTGGCGCATTAATGTCTAGATGAGTAATTGCGTGACCTTGGCCAGTGCGTTTAGCTCTCATTCGGTCTTCCATACTTAAAGGTTCTGTTACTTCCATAATTGAATTTGTAGAATAGGAATCACTAGAGGATTCTGATTTAATAGTTCGTTCCTCAACAATCTCTATTTGAATGATTGGTGGTTCCGGAGGAAAATTTAGTGGTTCAGGATTTATGAATCGTCCTTGAATATTCTCCGGATTCTCAATTGTGAGGTCGGGTTCAAAAAATGGATTATCGACGGCGATAATATTAACTAGATGTCTTGATCTAGTTACAGGTGGTGAACGTACAAAAGGTGGTGAACGTCTTGCTCGGTGCATTCACTGAATATCCTATTAGTTTTTTAAAAGGAAAGAAAAATTATTTAAGTTATCCAATTAATAGACTTTTCTGATTTTGCCCACGTTTCGAATAGCCAAAAGATGCAGCAGAGGGGCAGGATTCGTTTGGTCTCAATATAATTGAGGACTGTTTGGCTCCAATAACCCGGTCCACATACAAATCCAACTATTACTACGAACCAGAAAATTTTGATGTCTCTCAATTTAACCACGTAAAATAAATTTTTGTAATTTTAAGAAATTTAGATAAGAAGTAGAATAAAAATCTATGTCCTAAAACTAGAATAGCGAGAAATAAGAAAGAAAAAGAGCGTGTCGGAAAAAGATCGAAAAAATAAAAATAAGAAAGAAAAAGAGTGACTTATAGAACTTAAAAACACTCGACTAACCCAACCTTATTACTATTACTAACTTAAAATTATAATCGCAAATTGAGATTACTAATTGGAATGATAATTGATACATAGGTAAAAGGCGTCTAAAAATATTAAAGCTTACAAGTAAAACTATATCCCAAATGGCAATAACTTAAAAAAAACTAAAACTTAAAAAGGCGTCGCAAAATTCTAAAGCATCTAAATCTTAGTCTAAAGAAAAAGCACTTAAGGGATTTTACGGCAAAGCCTAAAAATCTAGAAATAAAAATATAACTATGGCAAAAACTAAGTTTAACACTAAAAACTAGAGAAAAACACAAATATTACGCTAAAACAATTAAAAAGGGATAAAATATAAAAATATACAAAAAGTTGTAAAAAGTACAATTTTTATAAAAATATTATTTTTATAATATTTATTTATTAAAACTATTAATTTTACATTAATTAAACTAATTTAACTAAATATATAAATTAAATAAAAAGTAAAACTAATTAATATATTAAAATTAAACTTAATTAGGGTTAAAAGTTAATTAATAAATATAAAACCCGTAATTAATGCTGATTAGGGTTTCTGTCACGTGTGTCAGGGCTGCTCCGCAAGTTGCGGTGCCCGAAGTAGGAAAACTCCGCGAGTCGCGGGGTTCTAAAATTCAACTCAGGTACAGGATTTAATTCGACGCGTTTTTGTTTTTTTCTTTTTTTTTTATATTTTCTGTATTATGCTTTATATTTTCTGTTTTAAATAAAAATATTTATATAATAAAAACTTATATTTAAAAACTAAAATAAAAATAGAACTACTTTATAATTTTATAAATAAAAATCTTAAAACTAGATTTATATATATATATATATATATATATATATAATTTTTTTTTTGGTTTTTGATTTTATAAAACTTAAATATTTAACAAAATCTTAAAAATATTTATATTTTTGTTTTTCTTTTTATATTTTCGAATAATTAAAAAACGTATTTTTACAAAAGCGTATTTTAATAAAAGTAAACTAAAAATAATTTTTTTTTTTAAATTTAGCGTTACGCTTCCGGCTTTTAAGCTAGATTGTCCCCGGCAGCGGCGCAAAAAATAACTTGATGTCAAAGCAGAGGTGTATATAAAATAGCTTATATTTTACAAGGAAATACTATTAAATATTATACAATTTTACACAAGATATTTATTTATTTATAGAATGGATATACTTAAACCTTGCTACAACACTTATAGGCAGTGTACCTAATCGTACAGTAGTGTAGTTTTTAATAAGTCCGGTTCGTTCCACAGGGAAAATTTTTAAACAAAGCTTAACGCTATATTAGTTTACTTTTATAAAAATACAAATATATATATATATAAGTAATATTATTATTATAAAGGGGGGTTTTTACCGTTTAATGACCGGTTTGTCGATTTTAAAACTTTAGTCGCAGTTAAAACCAAATGTAAAAAAAATAAATACAAGACTTAATTTAAAGCGTAAAGTAAATAACGATAATGAAATTACGATAAATAAAAGTGCGATAAAATAAACTTGCGATAATTAAAAGTACGATAATTAAAAGTGCAATTAAATACAATAACAATAAAATAAAATGCGATAATTAGAAGTGCAATTAAATATAAAATAAAGAAAATTAAATATGAAATAAAATAATTATGCTTATTTAAACTTCCGTAATCATGATGTTTGACGTGTTGATTTTAGTTTTATGTCCATGGGTTAATTGTCCTTTGTCCTGGATTATTTAATATGTCCGTCTGGTTTTTGTCCATAACAGTCCATCAGTCATAAATATAAAGTGCGAGTATCCTCGTCAAATTATTCTTATACCCGAAGTTAAATATTCCAACTAATTAGGGACTTAAACTGTAACAAGATTTTAATACTTTGTTTAATAATTACACCAGGATGTCGACTGAGTGTAACCCAAGGTTTTAATACTTTGTTATCAATTATACCAAGTGTCCTTGTACATAATTTCACCCCTGTTTTAATTATTCTAGTGGCTATTAATCCATTCCCGTGTCCGGTTAAATGAACGATTATTCGTACATATAAATACCCCGCCCATCGTGTCCGATCGAGTGTATATGGTAATTTATGGGTACGTCCAATTATAAATCTTTATATTAACATTAACAAACTATCATTTAGTTAAACAAATATAAAGCCCATTAATAGCCCATAGTCTAATTTCCACAAGTGTCGTTCTTTTGTCCAAACCCCAATTATGGTACAAAGCCCAATTACCCAATTTTAGTAATTAGCCCAACATCATGATTACTTCGGATTAAATAAGCATAATAATAACTTAGCTACGAGACATTAATGTAAAAAGGTTGAACATAACTTACAATGATTAAAAATAGCGTAGTGTTACACGGACAGAATTTTGACTTACACCCTTACAACATTCGCTAACATACCCTTATTATTAGGATTTAAAATTAAAATTAAAATTAAAATATAAATTATATATATATTTACGTATATATTGAGAGAGAGATAGATTATTGATATGAAAATGATCAGAATTCGTTTGCTTTTATAGGGAATTGAGTTCAGGGGGTCTCCGCGACTCGCGGCCTTTTCTGCCTTCAAACTCCGTGAGTCGCGGAGTTTGAAATTCCAGCTCACCAACTTTGGAGTCTTTCTTGCAGACGGATTTTTATTATTTATATAATATATAAATAATTATAAGAATTATTTAAATATTATATTATATTTATGTGCATAGTTGACTTGTAATTTTTAGTCCGTTGCGTCGAGCGTTGAGAGTTGACTCTGGTCCCGGTTCCGGATTTTCGAACGTCCTTGCGTACAATTTAATATCTTGTACTTTGCGTTTTAAATCTTGTACTCTTGTAATTTCGAGACGTTTCTTATCAATAATTGGAACCTCTTTGATTGTATTTTGTACTTTTGAGCTTTTTGGTCGTTTGCGTCTTTAATTCGTCGAATCTGTCTTTTGTCTTCACCTTTTAATATTTAAACGAATATCACTTGTAAATAGAACAATTGCAACTAAAAGCTTGTCTTTCTTGGGGAATAATGCTATGAAATATATGTTCGTTTTTAGCATTATCAATAATCATAATCCGATTAAAACTACTTCTATTTTCTTTGTACGATTGCAGCCCCAAACCACCAAAGCAACCACCACTTCATCGTCATCGTTGCTGTCCTCTTTGCTGTTACAGTCAACCGGCAAGATCAACATGAAATCCCTCTCTCTCTTCATCATCTATACCATACTCTTTCTCTCTCACTATTCTCTCTCTTCTCCTTCTACTTTGGCTGTGAACCATCACCCTCCAAAACAACCCTTCTTCTTCTGCCTTTAACCACCATAGGCAGCCACCATCACCGTGAAACTGCCACGCTGCTCCAGCTATTTTTTTTTTCTATTTAAACTATCGGGAACAATCACCTAAACCCACCATCACAAGTACCATCGCATTTCTGTTTTCTATCGAAAATCAACCACTAACACTTGCAATAAAACCCCAACAAATTCCATTACTATTACCGCTGTTATACATATTTTTTTTGCTGTTCGTTCATAAACCTGACCACCACCATTGTTAACCGAACCCTGATGCTATTTAATTTTTATGTCAAATGATTTCACGAAGATGATGATGCGGTAATAAAATGATTATGATGGTGAGTTATGTTAAACAAAGATAATGGCGAATATAAATGATAACAAACATATGATAAGGAAGATGAAATGAAGTTTTTGCCCATTTGTTGTCTGCCACTATGATTTTATTTTATTCAATTAAATCCTACGGTTATTATTCAATTACTGCCACCAGTTATGATTTATTCTTCTTACTGGATCAAGGATTAAGTTAAGTGGATCACTTAACAAGTTTGGGCCGAGTCGTTTATATTATATAGTGGACCATGTACCATTTAAATCAGAAATGTAACAAGCGGTATAATGGTTTGGGCGTGTGGATGGTTAGTGAGAGGTCGCGGGTTCGAGCTTGGTCTGAGGCATTTTTTTTTTTAGGAAAGCTTTAAAGGTAGTTTTTATTATTATTATTATTATTATTATTATTATTATTATTATTATTATTATTATTATTATTATTATTATATTATTATTATTATTATTATTATTATTGTTATTGTTATACGTGTTAAACCTCATTTGTATCTTGACGATTACAATTGAGAGGATGAACCAACCGCACTTCATCTACGGAAGAAAAGATGGATGCATATAGTTATGCACCTGAAAACACACGGAACCTGAGTAAACGTTTAACACGTATCTGTGCTAGCTCCTTTGGCGTTGTTATTACCGAAAATAACTTTGCAATCCCTTTCCAAAGTAGCTAATTTTGTCACAGCTTCAGCAAATCAACTTCGACTTCCATTCGGATTAGTCTTATTATAACCTTGATATATAATTTTGCCTTTCGTCATCGTTACTGGGGAATCGTTTATATTCCACCACATTAGAAGTAAACTTACCATCAACTTCATTACTCATTGATTTATTCTCTCCTAAAAACCATTATATTTGTTCATTAAAACTCTATCATATACTCATCCGCATATTGTAACGAGAATTGCCATACCAATTACTGAGAATTAGCAAGCAGTATTTTGAATCTCGCAACATTTCTACATCAACAGTTATATGTAAACATATAACCTTTATCTCTTAGAATTATGATCTTCCATTCTGAAATTCTGAAAAGCATCCAGTCTACAAATCAATACCCTAAATTTTGAAAAACCTGAATGAAGCAGCAGAAAATGTAGACAACCGTAACAGTCAAAAGATTGACGATAAAGAATAGTGTGTTGGCAAAGCTCAGAAAAAGAGAAGGTTTGAAACTGGAAAACGGATTGAGCAAACCATGAAGGAGGCTGTGGACAAATCACAACGACTAAATCTGCCTTCAAAGATTCCAAATGATTCAGTGTCTGCTGAAGTCTTTAGTGAATACCTTGCCCCTTACTCTAAAACCCTTGCGGAAATATTCTTCATCATCCTCTGATCTTAGATATTCTAAGATATCATTAAATTTTTCATTATAAATATCTTCGATAATTCTAAAGATATTTTCATAACTATTCTTATCTGAAATCATTTATCCCTTCACACTATCAGTGTTACATCATAAAGGAAACTGTTTAGTTTCTATATTCTGTAAACCTTCGAGTTTAAATTATGAATGTTTTTGGAGAAGTGTTGGGAATTGAAGCATGAGTTAGTATAATATAATGACACTTGATCAGCGTGATTATATTATAGTAAGTCATGCTGAATTTCTAATGGGACGTGATGATTCACAGATCATAACGTCATCATGTGTCATATTACACGGCTCTTATATTCTATCTAATATATAAAAATATCAAGAACATATCTTCCTGATAGTTCTATCTTTTCTCTTGAATTCTGGTAATTTAACCAATCAAGATCGTGCTATTACAATTTCTCTCTTAGAACGTTAGCTATATTCATTTCGAAACTTCATACCTACGAATTTTGGACCATTATTCGCTTGACTTAAAGTCGGGAAGAGAAAACAAAAGGATGGAACTCCAAAATATAAAGGAAATGAAGGGAGTAGATTTATAGTGAAATATCAGATAGAGCAATCGAGACAGATCATCGCATTTAACCAAAGAGGATCCTATTTCCTTAATTACGAAGAACCAAATCTTATTACGAAGATTTTCTCTAAATTCCTTGAATTCCGGAAATCAACTGGGACTACGTCACCAGTTAAAGACGAACCTACAATTAGTCATTTAACTCTTTTGTGATAGCTTCACTCGTACTATTCACATAAACGAGTTGTTTTATCCATATTACTCAATAATGATAAAACTCTATTTATCAACTCATATTTGTCATGAAAATATTCTTATTGTTATCCATGACGACCTCGATCAAATTTCGGGGACGAAATTTCTTTAACGGGTAGGTACTGTGATGACCCGGAAATTTCCGAACAAATTTAAACTTAATCTTTATATGTTTCCGACACGATAAGCAAAGTCTGTAATGTTGAAATCTCAAAAATTTTGAACTGTTTCATATATTCATTTGACCTTCGACTATTTCCGACGATTCACGAAAAATTAATTGTAAATAGATATGTGTGTGTATATATATTTACATATATAGATGGTAATTGGAAATATAAATATTATATGTTGTTGTTATTAAAATTAATAAAATAAAAATAGGATATTAAAATAATTATTATTTAAATTTAAAATATATCTATATATATAAATAAAGTAAATTAAAAATAAATATTAAATGATTGTAATATTCATTTGATGTTCCGATTGATATTAAGCAAACTAAATTCAAACTTATATAATTTTAAAATAAACGGTGATCCGAAAATGAGTTCTATAATTTATAAACTTATTAAAAATGTATTTAGGAGCTGTTTGTTAAATTTTAGAACTTTTTATATTTTACCCAGAATTGAGAAACACAGTTGATGTAATTTTTATTTAATAAATTAATGATCAAATTTTATACCATAATGACCAAAATAATTAAAGATAATTACTGTAAAAATTTGGGATTTTTATAAAGACATTTAATTTAAAAATATGGGATTTTTCAGTGGACTTTTATCCGCCACATATTTTTCAATGGAGCACGATTTAATACTCCATTTAAACTGTCAGTAGAGTGATAGTAATTTGATCCATGAACTTGAGATATCAATCATTTTACTGTGTCTTAAAAGTTCTTTAACACATTTCATTTTATTATTAATATTATTAAAGAATTCTATTCTCAATTAGTGGAACATATCTGTAAAAATGATTAATAGATAATGTGGTTACTTTACAGCTATTATATACTCATAACATTTAGATAATAGTTAGGCATATGAAATATATAATCATACACATACTTAGATATAGGTGATAAACACTGCTCGATCATCTTCAACCTTCGGTAGACACCACCCCGGCCACCTCCTGACAACCCTTCTCCACCACTTCAAACCACTTACATATACTAAAACACACATCATACATATCGATATATAACTGTATTTGATCAGAGGTAAACAACAAATTTGATTGATTTTATTATTTATGATCTATACTACTACTATTATTACACTAAAACGCAGACACCTATCATCAAAAGAATCCCTGCATTTGTTCATCTTCATCGAAACCCATTTCTTCTTTGTTGTTGTTTCTTCTTTGTTGTTGTTTCTGCTGTCTTTAGCTACCACAAACAACCACCATCACCATGACCTTAAACCACCACCACCACAGACCCATACACAATTTATCACCAAACCACAACTTTACAAACCATCACTAGCCACCATAAACACTATGATCAACCAACAAGAAGCTGTTTCTGTTAAATTCGAGTACCCAGGTGACCCTTACCAAAACCCATTTGGGTTACAACTGCTATGTACGTTTAATAACATGACCAATTCACTTTGATTATCTACTGTTGTCGTCGGAAACATAATCAAACCACAGCCATAAACTGTCACCTATAACCATCGATTTTTTTTCATAATCATAATTCGATTAAAACTACTTCTGTTTTCTTTGTACGATTGCAGCCCGAAACCACCAAAGCAACCACCACTTCATTGTCATCGTTGCTGTCCTCTTTGCTGTTACAGTCAACCAGCAAGATCACCATGAAATCCCTCTCTCTCTTCATCATCTATACCATACTCTCTCTCTCTCTCTCACTATTCTCTCTCTTCTCCTTCTACTTTGGCCGTGAACCATCACCCTCCAAAACAACCCTTCTTCTTCTGCGTTTAACCACCATAGGCAGCCACCATCACCATGAAACTACCACGCTGCTCCAGCTATTTTTTTATGTTTAAACTATCGGGAACAATCACCTAAACCCACCATCACAAGTACCATCGCATTTCTGTTTTCTATCGCAAATCAACCACTGACACTTGCAATAAAACCCCAACAAATTCCATTACTATTACCGCTGTTATACATATTTTTTTTGCTGTTCGTTCATAAACCTGACCACCACCATTGTTAACCGAACCCTGATGCTATTTAATTTTTCTGTCAAACGATTTAACGAAGATGATGATGCGATAATAAAATGATTATGATGGTGAGTTATGTTAAACAAAGATAATGGCGAATATAAATGATAACAAACATATGATGAGGAAGATGAAACGAAGTTTTTGCCCATTTGTTGTCTGCCACTATGATTTTATTTTATTCAATTAAACCCTATGGTTATTATTCGATTACTGCCACCAGTTATGATTTATTCTTCTTACTGGATCAAGGATTAAGTTAAGTGGATCACTTAACAAGTTTGGGCCGAGTCGTTTATATTATATAGTGGACCGTGTACCATTTAAATCGGAAATGTAACAAGCGGTTTAATGGTTTGGGCGTGTGGATGGTTAGTGAGAGGTCGCGGGTTCGAGCTTGGTCTGAGGCATTTTTTTTAGGAAAGCTTTAAAGGTAGTTATTATTATTATTATTATTATTATTATTATTATTATTATTATTATTATTATTATTATTATTATTATTATTATTATTATTATTATTATTATTATTATTATTATTATTATTATTTTTATTGTTATTATTGTTATTGTTATTATTATTAGTTAGTGTTATTATTGTTAAGATAATTATTATTATTACTATCATTAATACAATTAATATTATTATCATTATTGTTAGTATTAGTAATATCATTATCATTATTATTATTATTATTATTATTATTATTATTATTATTATTATTATTATTATTATTATTATTATTATTATTATTATTATTATTACTATCAATAGTATTAAAAAGATTAATAAAATTTTGTTATTATTATTATTATCATTAGTATTAATATTAATATTATTATCAGTATTATTATGATTGTTACCATTATTACTAGTTTAAGACCCGCGAATTCAAGGGATTATGAAATAAAAGTTGTTGTAATGAACTACCACATTTAAAGAACTTTGTATCTTATATAATTAAAAATAGTATGTGGTGAATTTGAGACACATTATAAAGATAATCACATACACTTCTCATAACATTTCAGTAACTCCCATAAAGAAAAATCATGATTCCCATTGCAGAATTTGTTGTAATTACCCCATTTAGAAGCTTCCAAGTCATCAGTCGTTATATCAGCTGGAGTTCCTAAAAACACAAACACATAAATACACGTGAATGTTATATACACATAATGAATTGTAAAATTAGTACCTAATGAAAAGTCACCTACAAATGAAGGTGGAGATTCAAACACTAATAAATAAACTTTTAGTATATAAAATTTCCAATTCCAAAATCAAAAACAAACAAAAACCAATTACTTCATGCTTTCAAAAGCAATAAGGAATAAGAAAACTACCCGCATCATCATTTTAATAAATTTCTGGATTAACGGGTTTCTTTCGATCAAAAGCAACGTTAGTTATTCAATAGCTTCAATTATTGTAACCATTTAAGTTATATATATTTCACATAAATTTATCGATTTTTTATTTTTAATTAATAACAACAACCAAACCAAATTATCAATCACATTTAATGTTTATTTCCTATATATTTAATATAAAAGGGTAATCTCATGACTGACGCGTTATAACATAAATATATTGCACCAAATGATATAATATATATATAGCTACAAGTTGCATTAAAACGCTACAAGGAATTTGTTTAGACAGAGGTGTTGCACGTACGGGCTAAGATGATGCAAGAACATGCTGAACTTCATGATCAAATTGCTGATGTTGGCTTCAACTTTTTTCTCTAGTTTTCAAGTATGTGCTAAAGCTTTCAGTTGTCAATTCTGCATCAAAGTAAAAAATTTATGTGAAAAAGATAATCTATCTACTTATAAGAGTGATTTGCATTAATATGCGTGTAAACGGATACAAATATGTGGATAAATATATCTCTAAATACGTATAAGCATTGTAGAATTTGGTGACATGTGACCTGTTGGTCAGTCAAACCCATTTAACCTTTCAGCTAAGTTTCATAAAACAAACAGATTTTGAACTATTGAAGAGCCTTTATATGCAACAAAAAAAGTTCAAACAAAGAAAAATAAATTGTTGGGTCCTTACATTCATATTACCCTCACAGTTCTTCCCGTGTGAATTTTGTCCCAAATCAATACACTGAAAGGAGTTCTTTAGGGAGATTCCCATCCCAAACTGTAACAGCCTAATTTAACTTATGAAATTTTCAAATGAGCCCAACTTCCCGATGGCAATAGCCATTTGATCCACGATATTGGGCATACCCAATGAACGATATCATTGTTCTGCACGTGATGTCCACATTTCATAAATGAAAAGTTGTCATTGTAGGCCTTTGTTATTCATGCTACATATAAAGTAGTATAGCAAAAATACCTGTAGCACACAACAAATTTACTTGACATTCCTATTTGTTTACGGATGACATCTACCTCGTTTGTTATATTAATTTTGGAATCTTTAACCTGCAAATAACTTCTTCATACATTCAACAAATAACTTTCTTGAGCACTTACATAATTCTAATTTTACCAATTACTTGTTCCAGATTTAGATTGTGATACATGTGTATGCATTTAAAATCTATATAACATGTTCAAGATTTAGTATGCATATTATCAAATTGAAGCTGGTCTTCATCAAATTGAAGTTCTTAATTTTAGTTAGTACTTCAAAATGCATTAATATTATAATCCAACAAATAATTGGGTCATGAACACGTAATACCATTACTCAAACATCAAATATAACATAATGTATCCAATGAGTGAAGACAATCAGTAATGAACATGTTAAAATTAACAGAGGAAATACCATCTTCAAGCTAATGATCCGAATTTAAACTATAGGCACTCTTGAGATTTGAAGTAACTTATTAAATGAATAAATTAACAAAGTAATAGTAATTATGAAACTGTAAACCAAACAGTATTAAATGTGAATTACGAATAAGACAGTCGTACCATTTCATCCATCAAAATCGGAGAACTATGACTTCAGCGTCGGTGATCTTCCTCCATTCAATATAATCATCGTATCATCAGCGGAGATGTTGCCATTTGATCCGGATATAAGTAATAACAAACCCTAATCAAATCCATAACAATAAATCAACAATTAGTTTTGATATGAAGAAAAGACGCAAAAAAACCATAATTTGATGAAGAAGATGATTTGTTACTGCGGAAAACCTTAGAAGATTTATGAATCATGAATCGATCAATCAAAAACATACTATTAAAATCGTTTGATCTGATCTCTTAAATTAAAACCCACATGCGCTTGATATAATCCCACAAATAGTTTCTATTTTGGTCAAGAAGAGATACAAACATGGTTATTTTTGATTAACTTGTTCATGAACTACCTAAACAGAAGCGTAAATGGAATTGGGATTATCATTTAATATGAGGGGCAAAGGGGCAATTTAGAGAGTTAACCTCATAATTAGCTAATCAAATATATTTGTTAGCTAATTCTCAAAGTGGATGGCCAGATTTCATCTATTGAAATGATCCTACGGTCATTAAGAGTTCCCTTATTTTATGGAGGAGAGATATTGCTCCTCTTTTAATATATTAAAGAGATTATTAATAACAATATTAGTATCATTATCATTAAAAATTATCATTTTCATTTTTGTTATTAGTATTATCATTATTAATAAAGTTATTATTATTATTATTATTATTATTATTATTATTATTATTATTATTATTATTATTATTATTATTATTATTATTATTATTATTATTATTATTATTATTATTATTAGTAAACCATTATTACCAAAACTATCATTTTTTAACAGATAAATATTATGTACATAAAATATACTTATTACATATACTATAATTATATTAATATTTCATATAACTATATATCAAACATATTGTCATTTTTTTCTTATAAATACCTACGTATAACAAACTACTAATTTAAAAAAAATATATACTAATCATATATATATATATATATATATATATATATATTAAAATAACTAAATGAATAGATATTAATCATTTTAATTATATGTACAAAATAAATATATATAACATGTAATTTAAGATAGAATATAAGTATACCTTTTTAAATAGAGTTTAGTATACATTCTATATAACCACATATATATAAATGAAATTATGTATCTTACATCATATGTGTTAATAGATATATAATTGATATAGGTTCGTGAATCCGAGGCCAACCTTGCACTTGTTCAATGATGTCATATGTATTTTTACTACGAAATACAGTATAGTGAGTTTCATTTGCTCCCTTTTTAAATGCTTTTGTAATATATATTTTTGGGACTGAGAATACATACGCTGCTTTTATAACTGTTTTACAAAATAGACACAAGTAATCGAAACTACATTCTATGGTTGAATTGTTATACCGGATATCGCCCTTGTTGAACTTGGTAGCCTAAGAATTGGTGTTTATTATAATTGCCACCAATTGACGCGAATCCTAAAGATAGATCTATGGGCTTTGACACGCCCCAGTCAGAGAATTTGAACTGGTTTAGTACTTCGATGTTTATATGTTTGGAGATATTCTAGATGCATTTTGTTAATATCTGTTACCAGGTGTTCAATCCATATGAATGAATTTTAAACACTTACGAGTGTATGATTATTGAATAAATGAAATCTTGTGGTCCATTAAAATTATGGAAATGATTGATA
Organism: Rutidosis leptorrhynchoides; assembly: GCF_046630445.1. Taxonomy (NCBI): domain Eukaryota; kingdom Viridiplantae; phylum Streptophyta; class Magnoliopsida; order Asterales; family Asteraceae; genus Rutidosis; species Rutidosis leptorrhynchoides. Next base: position 398,363,966 of record NC_092336.1, on the reverse strand, counting down.
ATGATAAACTAATGAACTCACCAACCTTTTGGTTGACACTTGAAAGCATGTTTACTTTCAGGTATTAAAGAAATCTTCCACTGTGCATTTGCTCATTTTAGAGATATTACTTGGAGTCATTCATGACATATTTCAAAAGACGTTGCATTCGAGTCGTCGAGTTCATCAAGAATATTATTAGGTCATTTATTGTTGGATATATTATGAAATAGTATGCATACCGTCAACTTTTGATGTGATGGAAGTTTGTCTTTTAAAAACGAATACAATGTTTTGTAAAATATATCATATAGAGGTCAAATACCTCGCGATGTAATCATATATTATTGTATTTGTCCTTGTGGATTATGATGGGTCGTCTCAACTACATACTTATTGGCACGTTGTAAGGTATTAACGAAAGTAATTAACATGATTTAAGATCCCAGATTATAATATAGCTCAGTACGCACAAATACGCAGTTTCGTGAAAGTAATAAGCACAGATACAAGTCGAAAAATTTGGATCGTTACATTACCCACCTGTTAATGAAAATTTCGTCCCGAAATTTTAAGCTGAGGTAGACGGTAGAGTTGTGAAGAGCTGAGGATACTTCTGCTTCATCTGATCCTCTCGCTCCCAAGTAAACTCAAGTCCTCGTTTGGCATTTCATCATACTCGGACGATTGGAATCTTGTTGCGTTTCAAGGTCTTCACCTCACGGTCCATAATCTCAACAGGTTCCCCACGAAGTGGAGTTTGTCGTCAATTGTAAGCTCCTCGAGTGGTATGATAAGTTCTGGTTCAGCAAGACATTTCTTCAGATTCGACACGTGGAAAGTGGGATGAACAGCACTCAACTGAGTCGGAAGATCCAAACGATAAGTAACGGGTCCAACACGCTCCAAAATTTCAAAAGGACCAATATATTGCGGATTTAGCTTCCCTCGCTTTCCGAAGCAGATTACACCTTTCCAAGGTGTGACTTTCAACATTACGCGGTCACCCACTTGAAATTCGCGATCTTTACGTTTAAGGTCGGCGTAGCTCTTTTGACGATCACGGGCAGTCTTGAGCCTCGCTTGAATTTGGACAATCTTTTCAGTTGTTTCATGGACGAGTTCGGGACCAGTGAGTTGCTTTTCACCTACTTCGGCCCAACAGATAGGAGAACGCCATCTGCAGCCATACAAGGCTTCGAAAGGTGCTGCCTTAATGCTTGTGTGATAGCTATTGTTGTAAGAGAATTCAGCTAGTGGCAAGTGCTTTTCCCAAGCTTTTCCAAAATCGATAACACAAGCACGTAACATGTCCTCCAGGATTTGAATCGTGCGTTCGCTCTGTCCGTAGGTTTGGGGTGATACGCGGTACTCATATCTAAACGTGTTCCCAAAGCTTCTTGTAAAGAACGCCAAAATCTAGAAGCGAAACGGGCATCTCTGTCTGAAATAATTGATAGGGGTACACCGTGACAAGATACAATTTCCTTTATGTATAGCTGCGCGAGTTTCTCCATTGTATCAGTTTACTTCATGGCTAGTAAGTGTGAAGATTTGGTAAGATGGTCAACGATAACCTAGATGGTATCATAACCGCCTACCGTCTTCGGTAGCTTCGTGATGAAGTCCATTGTTATTCCTTTCCATTTCCATTGAGGGATTTCGGGTTGCTGAAGTAACCCAGACGGCTTCTGATGTTCGGATTTGATCTTGGAACAAGTTAAACACTTTCTAACATATGTAGCAACATCCCTCTTCAGGTTTGGCCACCAATATTGCACCTGAGGTCGTGGTACATCTTACCAGCTCCTGGATGAATCGAATACCTCGACTTGTGGGCTTCGTCTAGAATAATGCTTCGTAAATCTCCATAACTAGGCACCCAAATTCTTCTGGTAAAGTATCGGAGTCTAGTCTCCTTAACCTCGAATCTAGAAACGAGAATGTTCAAGTGCTCTTGAGCAATATTCTCCTTTTTTAGAGCCTCCTCTTAGGCTACACGGATCTGGCCATTGAGATTCGTGTGAATGTTGATGTTCAAGGCGCGGACACGAAAAGGTACCATTCTCTCCTTTCGGCTCAAGGCATTGGCTACAACATTTGCCTTGCCAGGATGGTAACGAAGTTCACAATCGTAGTCGTTCAGTGTCTCGATTCATCGTCGATATCTCATGTTCAGTTGCTTCTGATCGAATATGTGTTGGAGGCTTTTGTGGTCAGTGAAGATAGTGCTCTTGGTTCCATACAGATAGTGTCTTCACAGTTTGAGTGCAAAGACAATGGCTCCAAGCTCGAGATCGTGAGTCGTGTAGTTTCGCTCGTAAACCTTCAGTTGTCGGGAGGTGTAAGCAATAAACTTCTTCCGTTACATCAATACACACCCAAAACCTTGTCGGGAGGTATCGCAATACACAACGAAATCATCACTGCCTTCGGGAAGGGATAAGATAGGTGCAGTGGTTAACTTCCGCTTCAGGTTTTGGAATGCCGACTCTTGCTCGGTTTCCGAAACTAACTTCTTCCCCTTGTGAGTTAACGCGGTCAAAGGACGCGCAATCAAAGAGAAACTTTCAATGAACCTAGGATAGTAACCGGCGAGGCCTAAAAATTGGCGGATATGAGTAGGAGTAGTGGGGGTTTCCCACTTGCTGATGGCTTTGATCTTAGCGGGATCAACCTTGATACCCTGATCGCTCATAATATGACCAAGAAATTGAACTTCCTTCAACCAAAATTCACACTTAAAGAATTTGGCATAGAGTTGCTCTTGTCTCAAGAGTTCAAGCACGAGTCAAAGATGTTGCTCATGTTCCTCTTCACTTTTGGAATAGATGAGGATATCATCTATGAAGACGATAACGAACTTGTCCAGGTATGGCTTGCATACGTGATTCATGAGATCCATAAACACGGCAGGTGCGTTTGTTAATCTGAATGACATCACAAGAAATTCATAATGACCATAACGGGTTCTGAACACAGTCTTCATCACGTCGCTCTCCTTCACCCTCAACTGGTGATAATCTGATCGCAAATCGATCTTGGAGTAAACGCTGGATCCTTGCAGCTGATCGAAAAGATCGTCAATCCTGGGAAGGGGATACCGATTCTTGATCGTTAACTTGTTCAGTTCACGATAATCGATACACATGCAGAAAGATCCGTCCTTCTTCACGAACAAAATAGGCGATCCCCAAGGCGATGAACTCGGTCGGATAAATCCACAATCTAGCAATTCCTGCAGTTGACTCTACAACTCTTGCATTTCGGAAGGTGCTAGTCGATAAGGTGCGCGAGCTATAGGTGCAGCTCCCGGCACTAGATCGATCTAGAACTCTACTGATCTCAGCGGCGGTAATCCCAGAAATTCTTCTGGAAAGACGTCGAGAAATTTGTTCACAATTCGTACATCATCCACATTCTTCTCCTCAGTTTCTAGCTTCTTCACATGCGCCAGAACAGTAAAACGCCCCTTTTTCATAACCTTTTGTGCCTTCATGCAACTAATAAGGTTCAGCTTCGGGCGACATCTCTCTCCATAAACAATTAGTGGCTCACCATCTTCGCATGGTATACGAAGAATCTTCTATCCACAAACGACTTCTGCTCTTACCTTGGACAACCAGTCTATACCGACTATCAAATCAAAGCTCCCCAACTTAATGGGTATCAAATCAATCTTGAAATCCACACCAGATAAGTTTTCAATACTTCCTCGGCCAATTTGGTCAACTTTCTCAAGCTTTCCATTGGCTACCTCAACAAGAATACTCTCCTCCAAAGGAACTAACGACCAGTCTATCTTAGAGCAAAAGTGTCTACATACATAACTCCTATCGGCACCAGTATCAAACAGGACAGAAGCTAATAGGTTATTGATTGTGAATGTACCTGTAACCAAGTCAGGATCCTCGCGGGCATCTCTGGCATTCATGTTGAAGACTTTTCCACGTGCTGGCCCGCCATCCTTCTTCTTGTTGGGACATTCATTCCTGAAGTGGCCCTGCTGACCGCACTCATGGCACTTCCTTGGTCCATTTGGGTTTGTCCTCACATCTGGGGTGGTGCTCTTATAATCTCAGCCGATGTGTCCAACCCTTTTACACTTCTCACACACTACGTTGCAGTGTCCAATGTGATGCTTGTAGCATATCTTACACTGAGGAAGGGTACCTTTGTAGTTAGGGTTAGAGCTAGGGTTTAGGTTAGAGTTCCTCCAGTCGTTGTTTCCCTTAAAATTCTCATACCTCTTAGCTGGATTCTGATCAAAAAACCCTTATTGCCGTCCCACTTACGTTTCCCATTACTAGCTCTCGATTCTGATTTCACCTTCTCTGGTTCTTGGCGGGTAATTTGATTCATCAGGGTATGCGCCATGCGCATAGCTTCCGGGACATTCGCTGGCTTCGATGAAGTGACATTTCCCTGAATTTCCTTGGGGAGTCCCCACAGATACCATTCCATGCGTTTGAACTCAGGAGTAACCATTGTGGGGCACATCAAGGATAACTCCGAGTACCTTCAGTTATAGCCATCAAGGTCAGTTCCTACAACTTTCAGTTCCCAAAACTCTGCTTCCATTTTCTGAATTTCGGTTCTGGGGCAGTATTCCTCGATCATAGCCCTCTTAAACTCCTCCCAGGGTATTGCATAAGCTTCGTCGATTCCCTGGGCCTGGACAAACATATTCCACCAAGTCAAAGCACCATCCGACAGCGTACATGATGCGTACTTGGTCTTATTCACTTCGGAGCAGTTACTCACACGGAATACAGATTCTAACTTTTCAAACCATCTCGTCAGCCCAACTGGCCCTTCTGTTCCACTGAAATTATGGGGCTTGCAGCTCTGGAAGTCCTTGTAAGTGCATCCATTTTGAGCATTCCGGTTCGCCATTGGTGCTGGTGCAGGGTTGGCATCTGCCATAGCTGTGGCTACTCGAGCAGTTATCATCTCCTCAATCTGAGCTACGGTGGGGATTTCTCTTGGACCTCTTCCGTTTGCCATCGATCTTCCAACAAAAATTTCGACTTAAGTCAAAATCCATTAATCATCAACACAACGTACGGTAAACAACATGGAAGCAACATAGTACACGATAACTAAGCATGGAAAACTAGTAACAGATAGCACAAAAACCAACATGTAATAACTTAAAGTAAACGCCACACAATAATTTAAACAACAGTAATTCCATTCATAATAAGAAAATTTCATAAAACGGCATGAGGTTCGTACAATACATGAATGAAAAACAGAAAACTACTAACAGAATACATAATGAAGTCTAATACAACAGTCTTATGGTGATGGTGGGTAAATGATGTCCATCAGGTGGGACATCTGGTCCTCGAGCTCAGTTACCCAAGCACGGAGGGCATGCACTTCCCTCGTCAGCTCCTCGACGACGGAAGATGCTGGTGGGACAGGCGGTGCAGGTGGCGCCGGTGGTGCAGATGGTCCAGATGTAGAACTATAAGTAGACGGCACAGTGCGGGTGACCTTACGCACGAATGGATCAGCAGGATACGGTACAATCCGCTTACAGGCTGTGACCCTAACCAACTGTCCATGTGCATTCATGAACGGCTTACCTCCATTAATCCCTGGAATAACAGTACCATCGTAACGGTACCCCCTTCTTTGGTGGGGTAGAGGGTGGCTGCACGGGCTCCTCCTCGGGGTCCTCCTCAGAATCCTCCTCGGGATCCTCCTCGCTGGTGTCATCGGATGATGAACCATCTGAATCGTTCGAAGGTAGTGCAAGTACATCGCGGGCGGGAGAAAGCATCTGGCTGGTGGTCATGAGTCGATATCTACCAGGTGTAATCAGTACGACTCTTCTGTCAGCGGTGCATCTAACCTAATGTTCACGGTCATTACGGAAAGGACCGTCTCCGTTTACCCCAGGGATCATATTACCACCGGAATGGTGCTGTGGCCCCGGGAGTCTAGGGCTGGGTGGAGCTGGAATCTCCTCAAGATCCTCGTCTCTGTCTGAGATGTCCATTAGGTCAAGTGCGTGTCTACTATCTCCAGAAGACGAATCGTCGGAGTCTCCGGAGGGTAACGGTGAGTCAGCAACAATAGTAGGCGAGGTAGCAGACGTATCTGAGTCACTCTCGAAGTCAAAGGTCTTGGGCGGCATGTCAGTAAGACATATAGCAAGCACGTAATCAGGCATAGTAACTACGGCAACCTAGATCGTCTACATCAGTACATAGCATGGCAATAATAACAGTATCAAACAGAAGTAACATGCAATCAAAAGCAGATAGTAGCATGCAGTAGTGAGAATAAGCAGTAGCATACAGCAAGTTTACATGGCAGTAAAAGTAAGCAGTAACATGCAGCAGTTCTGCAGAAACAAGTAAACAAGCAAGTTGTAGATTAGTCCTATTAGTGAATCCTACTCGACTCGGTCAAGACACACTAATGCAACCTAATTCCATACAACCAATGCTCTGATACCAAATGTGACGCCCCGTACAAAATCAATGTGTATGGATCATCAACAACAGGATCATTACATGGTTACAACGCTACATGCTGTTTAAAACAAGTTTTGCATTCATGAAAAGATAACTTCAATTGTTTTACAAAAGATAACGTGACACAAAGGTCGTTACAAAGCCAATATTCAAAATAACATAAGTTGCGAATGCAAAGTAAAAGTTCCATGATTGAGACATCTCTAAGTAATGCAGATGGAAGTCTAACACAGCAAGTCTGTAACAGCAGGTCTATAACACCAAGACTATACAGCAAGTCTAACAGCGGAAGCAACAACGTCTAAGCACCTGAGAAATACACGATTAAAAAGTTAACACGAGTGTTGGTGAGCTATAGTTTGTTTATAATCAGTAATGTAATGTAGACCACAAGATTTCGTATTCAAAACAGTATGAAAAAGTTTATGATTAACCGTGGGCACCCGGTAACTAACTTAACGTATTACTACCCCCTAAAAGTACACTTGGCGAGTGCGTCTGTTTACGAAGTATTAAACACCCGTTGAATGCTAGTGCGACTAGCCCGAGTGGGGATGTCAAACCCTATGGATCCATATCTAAGATTCGCATTCACCGGTTCATAAATCAATGACTAAACGTTATCGAGCTAAGGGGAATCTTTGTGACGTTATGTCACCCACACATATATAAAGTTTAAGTACTCGTGTCTAGTATGAAATGCATGTATTCTCAGTCCCAAAAATAGTTAAAGTAAAAAAGGAGCTATAACTCACAGTGAATAAGCAGTAAGAGTCGATATGAAAAGTATGCATGTAGTAAGTCGGTCCGAAAGGTCGTCAACCTAAGTCAAAGGTTACTAAGTCAGTATATTGTCCCCAAAATTTTAAAAGTGAATAAATTAATTCTTAAGTATCATCATCGTCATCATCATTCGTATAAGATAAAGTAAGTTTCCATCAAGAATAGAGATCGAAACAAAAGGCTGACATCGGACAGCTACTACGACGTCTATGCAAACCGAAAAGACACGTGGTCAGTGGCCAAGGCTCCGTATGTGAGTTCTCTAACCTCTGTCCAATTTTCAAATTTTAACTCAATGTCGTTTGACCGTGGCGACGGTTCCAGCGCGAGTAGGTCAGAATTTTCAGCACGTCGTTACAAAGGCGTTGTGACTTTCGGGCGGCTATAAATCCTAAACCGTATATCGGATTTAGGCGAGTCTTGACCGAAAAGTTATCTAATCGAAACGAACTATCCGAAAATCAATTTTCAAGAAGTCCCAGGAGTCTGATCAGACCCCGAAAAACAGTAAACAAGTGCTCCGGTGGATTTCTTGGTGCTTGATGCTCATCACGGTTCTCATCCTTGATGCGTGTAAGCTTCAAGTGTACAACTCTTTGATGACTTAGCATCACTTTGACCAATTTTCAACCATAAACACACAACTAAGAGTAAAAGCTAACATTCTACAAGTTTTGAACATCAAGGTTGCCTCTTTATTGCATAAACACCATAAAGCTTCAACATTTGTCCTTTTGACACGAGTTTTATGCATCTTCATCATATGAGATGATGAAGACTTGATCTTTATCATCACAACAATCACAAAAATGTTCCAAGTAAGTGAGATCTACAATGATACCTTAGATCTCAAGTATTAAGAAAACCCTAAGCTAGAAAACTTGGATCTTTACAAGATTAATGAGACCATAAGCTAGAAAGCTAAGATCTAGTAAAAGTAATGAGACCATATGCTAAAAAGCTTAGATCTTTAACAAAATAATGAAACCATAAGCTAAAAATCTTGGATCTTTAATGTTCTTGAAGATCCTTAAAGTAAAAAGCTAGATCTACAAGTTACATGAAGATCATAAACACAATTTTTGATCTTTTTAACAAAATAAAGAGATCATAAGCTAAAAAACTTAGATCCAACAAATTAAATGAAGATTCAAAGCTAGAAAGCTTGAATCTTTCATGTTCTTGAAGGATTCAAATCAAAGTTTGAATCTACAAGATATAACAAGATCAAGAAGCTAAAAATCTTGATCTTATGATGATGATGATGATGTCGTGTACATGAAGAAGAGAAGAAGAAGAAGAAGAAAATTTAAAACTTACACTTTTTAGAGCGAGAAAGACTAGAGAGAAAATTAGAGAGTAAGTGTGTGTAAAATGAGAATGAGATCAAGTGTAAAATGGGTGAGAATAGCTTGGTATTTATAGTGAGGATTGGTGGTGGTGACCGTGGGTATGGGGGGAAGACAAGGGAGACACCATTTTGCTTTTTGGTTAGTAGTGGTCTAAAGGTGGTGCTTATGTTAGGATCTCATGCAACATGTATGGTAATGGTGAACAAACATGCTAGTATGTTGGCTCTTATTAATGGATATTTGTCTTTCATATTAATGGGTCATTAACTTATTAAAATTAGGCTAATTAAATGGTCCATTAGCTAGAGTAGGGTGGGCTAAAGTCCAATAAGGTAGAAAGTCCAACAAGACTAACTAGTGAGCATAAGTAAATTACTAAGCGTAATTAAGTAACCAATAACCCAAGTAATTGTCATTGTAAAAATAACAATTAGTATTACGTAGTCATAATATTCCAATTATGACCAAAGTCAAACGTGTATCAAAATACATAGCTCGTTTTAAACCTCAAGTGACACTAACGGTCATAAAAGCATTCGGGGATAAGTTAAGTAACTATGTACTTAATGGCACGTTGTAAGGTATTAACGAAAGTAATTAACATGAATTAAGATCCCAGAATATAATATAGCTCAGTACGCACAAATACGTAGTTTCGTGAAAGTAATGAGCACTGATACAAGTCGAAAAATCAGGTCGTTAAAATTAAGGTGGATTAGTTAACATCCACCCGAACCACTATAAATCCTTGTGTCTATGTTCCTTACATTACTTCATTTATCATTTCAAACATATACACCACACACATCAAGTTTGAGTTGAATTGGTTGATCAAAGTTAATCAAAATTGGTGATCAATCGAAAAAGTGTTAAAGACGCATTAAGTAACTATTCACCCCCCCCCCCCCCCAGTTACTTACATGTTTATTGATAGATGATTTGATGTAGTGTTGGCCGTAGTGGTAGGGATGACTTGGACTTAGGATTCTCGAATTTTCTTATCTAAAATATAGGTGTGATCTATGATATTTTATTACGTCTGGCCAACGTAAACACATTTTGGTAGATCACCCGAAAGTTTCAGTAAGATAAGATGAGAATTAGGATAAGTGACTACTTGATTAGATGCTGATACGTGTTGTGTGACTAGTAGTTGATGGGATTTTGTGGTCATGACCTATGACTTTGACCAGATTTCAAGGACGGAATCTCTTTAAGGGGGTGTATTTGTAACATCCTCAGATCGGGCATAGCTGTAAGATTACTATGTTACCCCTAAGATTGATTAAGTGTGTTCTATATGCTTTTAATTTAATTATATGTTTATAATTAATTAGTGATACTATTAGATTCATTTTGTGACAAAGGTCACAGAACAGGTTTGTTTGTTAGATTTGCAGCCCGCTAGGGCCATCTAACGAGGTGCGTAAGAGTTCAGATAATAGTTAAATACTCGTGTGTTAGGGAGTATGAGTTTTAACCCACCCATTTAAGCCTTGTTATAGACTTTTCGTCTTATTTCCAAATATTAGAACCGTACCTAAATTCTTGCTCCTTGAAACCCTAACTTGAATCAAGATTGAAATTAGGATTGTGTGACTCTAGAAACTGATTTCAAGCATCATTGTAAGCATATCTCCAGGTTTTTATTCGATTACATGCTCTGATTTTCTCTGAAATTGAGTTTTCATAAAATGGGTTTTGGTTGAGTTCATGCTTAATTCTTGATCTAAATGTGTTAGCAATGCTTAATTATTGTTAGAAATGGTTTGTATATGTGTTATATGATACTTTTGAAGTAGTTTCGAGTAGTTATCTTTTTGTTGCCATCGAAAGAGAAACAATTGTTAGCATTACGAATAAAGCAGATATGGATTATTTTCAACAAACGAGTTATCAAAGGATACATTTATGTTGGAAAGTTGAATATTTTTTATGTGATGACCCGTCTAAATCCATTTGGACGAATACATCATTCATCGATTTCATTGCGAGGTACTGACCTCTATATGATACGTTTTGTAAACAATGCATTCTTTTTAAAAGGTACTCTATCAATTGAATATATATATCCAAGGTTTTCGTCATCTGATGATTTCTAAGTATAGACAATCACCGTAAATAATAGTTTTTAACAATACATCTGTTGACAATACAGTCAAAATAAGATACATGATGATGATTTTGTGAATGCAAAGTTTTCTCGAATAAAGCATGTATGACTCCATGCACATAGCTTGTATATCATATAAGTAAATGGCAGAAGACTTCTAGGAACCTGAGAATAAACATGCTTAAAAGTGTCAACACAAAGGTTGGTCAGTTCATAGTTTTAATGTTGCGCATAATCTGTATATAAAGGTGGACCACAAGATTTCAGTTGTTTCATCCGAAACGTTTATCAAAGGTTTGTCAATAGATTCTACGTAACAGAGCACCCTGGTAACTAAACTTAATGCTATAATAATAATAATAACCCTTGTTATTTTAATACACGCAAACCAACGTGTCATAAACTCAAATAACATACGTCCGTTAAAAGGCTAGTGCTACTAGCTCGGACGGGGATGACAAGCCCTATGGATCCATATACAGTTATTCACGCCCACCATTCCACATCCTATGTACTGGCAGCTACTAGTTACCAAAGCTAGGGATTTTCAGTTTAACTCAGTGTAGAATTAAGTATGTACTTGTGTCCATTGCGTTTAAAATAAATTGCATATATTCTCAGCCCAAAAATATATTGCAAAAGCAATTAAAAAGGGAGCAATGAAACTCACATATCAATATTTGAAAGGACCTGTTCATATACATTATAAATGATTCACAATAGTTGATTTCATTGAGAGGTACTTGACCTCTATATGATACATTTTACAAACATTGCATTCATTTTTAGAAGACAAACTTTCATTACATCGAAAGTTGACGGCATGCATACCATTTCACAATGTATCCAACTATAATTGACTTAATAATAATCTTGATGAACTCAACGACTCGAATGCAATATCTTTTGAAATATGTCATGAAGGACTCCAAGTAATATCTCTAAAATGAGCAAATGCACAGCGGAAGATTTCTTTCATACCTGAGAATAAACATGCTTTCAAGTGTCAACCAAAAGGTTGGTGAGTTCATTGATTTTTCATAATCAATCATTTTCAATAATATAATAGACCACAAGATACTCATAATTAGAAAATAATATGTGCATGTCTATTCCTGCTGTAAAATCATTCATATGAAGAATACCAGAACCTTTTAAACAACTCACCAACAGTAGCTAATGCGTAGTGCAATGACAAAATTATCTCACCGTGGTAGTTAATACAATATAATTCTTACAACGGGGGCTAATGCGTACGCAATGCAAAATCATCCCTCCGAGGGTAGCTGAAACGGGGGCTAATGCGCACGCAATGCAAAATCATCCCTCCGTTACCAACTACAAAGTCGACTATAATACAATACAATATATCGGGGGCTAGTGCGTGCGTGCAATGCAAAATCATCCCGCCGATGGTAGTTAAAACGGGAGCTAATGCGTACGCAATGCAAAATCATCTCTTCGTTAACTACTAAATCGAACCTCTGAATCCAAATAATTCTATCATAGAATGTAGTTTTGAATATTTGTGTCTATTTCGTCAATCATTTATAAAAACAGTTCATGTATTCTCAGTTCAAAAAAATATATCTCAAAAGCATTTAGAAAACAGTTATAAAAACAGAGCATGTATTCTCAGTCCCAAAAATGTAAAGAGTAAAAGGAAATCAAATGAACTCACAATACTGTATTTTGTAGCAAAAATACATATGACGACATTGAATAACTGAACAATGCAGGGTTGGCCTCGAATTCACGAACCTATATCATTTGTATATATATTAAAATATATAATCGTAACTGAACAAATTTATTTATTATGTCTTAATTTATATATTATGTATATTTAATTTATACATATATTCAAAATGATTAATACTTATATAGTTATATTAATATATCCATATTTATATTCATAATTGTTTAGTGTTATATTTAAAAATCAATAGTTTGTTATTTGTAAATATTTGTAAAAATAATATTAATATGCTTGATATATATAGTTATGTGAAATATTAATATAATTATAGTATATATAATAAGTATATTTTATGTACAAAATATTTATCTACTTAAAAAGATAGTTTTTGATAATACTAATGATTTACTAATAATAATAATAATAACTTTATTAATAATAATACTAATAATGATATAGTTAATACTGATACTTATAATAATAATAATAGAAATCTTATTAATAATGATAATATTAATAATCATGATAATAATAATACGTAATGATAATAATGATAATAAGAATGATAATACTAATACTAATGTTATTGATAACAATAATAATAATGATAATCCTAGTACCCATAATAATAATATTTGTTTTAGTATAGTAATAATAATAATAATAATAATAATAATAATAATAATAATAATAATAATAATAATAATAATAATAATAATAATAATAATAATAATAATAATAATAATAATAATAATAATGATAACAATTATACTACTAATAATAACAATAATCATAATGATAACTATTAATAATAATAATAATAATAATAATAATAATAATACATAACAATAATAATAATTTTGGTATTGAAAACTTCCTTCCAAAGCCCTTTAAAAAAAATGCCCCGTACCGGGTTCGAACCCGTGACCTCCCGCTCACCCCCAAACACTCTCAACCATGGATCTGTCAGCATTTTTCTATTTTAGTATATAACTGACATGTATTTAATGCTTTTTCTATTTTTTTTATCTTTTTCCAAAACAAAACCATTAACCTAATCATAACAATTCACGATCATAATCATCTTTCTATATCTATGATTTTATGTATCATGTCATCGTCTTCACTCTCCATCATATTTATCATCATCTTATCAAATTTCTCGTCAATCTTTCATCATCACTTTTCTATTATCAAATCACGCATCATCGTCTTTCTTTTTAAAATAGAAACGGATGCTTATAGCTGCTGTAGCAGCAGTTTTGGTGACCTCGTCGTTGGGTTGCTCAAAACAGGAAAACAGGAGTCGAAATTTACAGTATCAAGTGGGTTTGATCAAAAACAAATAGGATGATGACAGGAAAAAAATAATATACGAAGGTGGTCTGGGTTTGTCCTTGGCTTGGCTTGGCTCGAACAGAAATCTAAAACTCAAAGAAGCGAAACAAAAGCTTGCAATTTCGTGGCCCATTAGGATAAAGAAATGATAGCCCAATGAGTAGCTCATTTGATATCGGCCCACTCGATAGGTTTTAATGGATTTGAGCAGCGAGGGAATACAGGAACAAATCATACCCTTATTATATCAAGTGGGGTTATTGAGCTGGCAATTTTTAACAGGAGGTATAGTATGCAAATAACACAAGTGGGTCACTTGTTTTGGTGGGTGTCGGCCACTGATAATGCTAAAAACGAACATATATTTCATAGCATTATCCCTCAAGAAAGACAAGCTTTTAGTTGCAATTGTTCTATTTACAAGTGATATTCGTTTAAATAATAAAAGGTGAAGACAAAAGACAGATTCGACGAATTGAAGAGGCAAACGACCAAAAAGCTCAAAAGTACAAAGTACAATCAAAGTGGTTCAAATTATTGGTGAGAAACGTCTCAAAATTACAAGAGTACAAGCCGCAAAACGCAAAATACAAGATATTAAATTGTACGCAAGGACGTTCGAAAATCCGGAACCGGGACCAGAGTCAACTCTCAATGCTCGACGCAACGGACTAAAAATTACAAGTCAACTATGCACATAAATATAATATAATATTTAAATAATTCTTAAAATTATTTATATATTATATATATTTATTTAAAACCGTCGGCAAGAAGAAAACAAGCACATGTGAACTCTCCCAGCTGGCCATGTGATCGCATGGCCTGGAAGAATAATTTCCATGCGATCGTATGGCTCCTGTAGCAGGCCACACTCCTATAAATTTCGCATGTTCTGGCCGATTATCAACACATCTTTTTCTTTTTCATCTATCAACGTATATATATATATATATATATATATATATATATATATATATATATATATATATATATATATATATATATATATGTATATATATATGTATATATATATATATATGTATATATATATATATATATATATATGTATATATATATATATATATATTAATTATAATTATAATTTTAATTTTAATTTTAATAATAAGAGTTTGTTAGCGAATGTTGTAAGGGTGTAAGTCGAAATTCTGTCCGTGTAACGCTACGCTATTTTTAATCATTGTAAGTTATGTTCAACCTTTTTAAATTAATGTCTCGTAGCTAAGTTATTATTATGCTTATTTAAGCCGAAGTAATCATGATGTTGGGCTAAAATATTAAAATTGGGTAATTGGGCTTTGGACCATAATTGGGGTTTGGATAAAAGAACGACACTTGTGGAAATTAGACTATGGGCTATTAATGGGTTTTATATTAACTTAACGATACCTCGTTAATTTAATATAAAGGTTATAATTTGACGTATCTATAAATAACCACATACGCTTAATCGGTACGGTGGGCGGGATATCTATAAATACCAATCATTGTTCATTTTACTGGACACGGAACTGGATTAATAGTTAATGGACTAGTTGAAACAGGGGTGGATTACATTCAAGGGTAATTGGTGTAATTGTTAACAAAGTAATAAAACCTTGGATTACACGCAGTCGATAACCTGGTGTATTCATTAAACAAAGTAATAAGACCTTGTTACAATTCGAATCCCCAATTAGTTGGAATATTTGACTTCGGGTATAAGGATAATTTGATGAAGACTCTCGCACTTTATATTTATGACTGATGGACTATTATGGACAAATCCGTATGGACAAATCCGTATGGACATATCGAATAATCCAGGACAAAGGACAATTAACCCATGGTAATAAAACTAAAATCAACACGTCAAACATCATGATTACGGAAGTTTAAATAAGAATAATTCCTTTATTTCATATTTAATTTTCTTTATTTCATATTTAATTGCACTTTTAATTATCGCACTTTTATTTACTGTCATTGTATTTAATTGCACTTTTAATTATCATACTTTTTAATTATCGCAATTTTATTTTCGTTATTTACTTTACTCTTTAATTTAAGTTATATTTATTTTTTTAATATTTTACATTAGGTTTAACTGCGACTAAATTTTTAAAATCGACAAACCGGTCATTAAACGGTAAAATCCCCCTTTTATAATAATAATACTACTTATATATATATTTATATTTATACAAATATAGTTTTAAAAATATAGCGTTAAACTTGGCGAGTTCCCTGTGGACGAACCGGACTTACTAAAAACTATATTACTGTACGATTAGGTACACTGCCTATAAGTGTTGTAGCAAGGTTTAGGTATATCCACTCTATAAATAAATAAATAACTTGTGTAAAATTGTATCATATTTAATAGTATTTTGTAGTAAAAAAAATATAACTATTTTGTATACACCTCTATGCACATCAAGTATTTTTGGCACCGCTGCCTGGGACACTAAAATGCCAAAAGCGCAACGCTATAAAAAAAGATCCTTAGTTTACTTTTGTAAAAATACGCTTTTGTAAAAAATACGTTTTAATTATTAAAAACACAAAAATATAAAAAGAAAAACAAAATATATATATTTTTAAGAGTTTGTTAAATATATATATAAAACTATAGAGTTTCTTTATTTTTATTTTTAGTTTGTAAAAATATAAGTTTTTATTTAATAAATATTTTATATAAATATTAAAACAGAAAAAAAAAATATAATAAGTAAAAGAATCGGGCTACACTGTAACAGCCCAATTTGTAACCTGAATATTTGGGCCATGCAATCACATGGATCCGTAGGCAAAAAGTCATGCGACCGCATGACAGGTTTTGACACGCCCAAATTGACCTAATTCTGCATTAATTATGGGAATAATTTTATTATTATTAATTAATAACCCTAATTAGGTTTAGTTTATTTAATTATTTAGTTTTAGTTTTATTTATTTAATTTGTATTTTTAGTTTTATTTAGTTTTAATAAAATATAAAATTAATACTTTTATAAATAAATAATATAAAAATAATATTTTTATAAAAATTGTACTTTTTACAACTTTAAGTTTATTTTTTTATATTTTGTATCTTTTTATTTGTTTTAGCGTAGTATTTGTATTTTTCGTTCATATTTAGCTTTAAGTCATAGTTTTTGCCATAGTTATTTTTATTTCTAGATTTTTAGGCTTTGCCGTAAAATCCCTTAAGTGCTTTTTCTTTAGACTAAGATTTAGGTGCTTTAGAATTTTGCGACGCCGTTTTATAAGTTTTAGTACCTTTTTAAGTTATTGCCGTTTTGGAGATAGTATTTCTTTTAAGCTTTAATACCTTTAGACGCAACCTTTAATTCTTAGTTTTAGACTTTTAAGTTTCGACGCGCTACGTTCTTTTTATTATTTTTCGACCTTTTATTTTTTGACGTTTTCGAAGCAATCTTTTTCTTTCTCATTTCTCGACGCTCTAGTTTTTAGGACTTAGAATTATCTATTTCTTCTCTAAAATTTCAAAACGAAAAATTATTTTAAGCGGTTAAATTGATAGACATCCAAAATTTTCTGGTTCGTAGTAATAGTTGGATTTGTTAGTGGCGAGTTGTGGGCTTCCGATTTAAAGGGTCCTGGCTACCTGCTGCATCTATTGCCTATTCGAAACGTGGGCAAAATCAGAAAAGTCTATTATTTTGATAACTTATATAATTTTTATCTTTTATAACTAATAGGATATTCAGTGAATGCACCGAGCAAAACGTTCACCACCTTTCATACGTTCACCACCTGTAACCAGATCAAGACATCTAGCCAATATTGTCGCCGTTGATTTTTCTTTAGAATCGTCATCAAGTTGACCAAGTACTCCAATTCAAATTTCTGATAATCCATTTTTTGAACCCGACCTCACAATTGAGAACCCGGAGGATATTCAGGAACAATTCAGAGATCCTGAACCACTAATCTTTCCTCCGGAACCACCAATCATTCAAACGGAGATTTTCGAGGAACAACCCATTAAATCAGAATACTCTAGTGATTCAGATTCAACAAATTCAATCATGGAAAATCTGGAACCTCTAAGTATGGAAGACCGAATGCGAGCTAAACGCACTGGCCAAGGTCACGCTATTACTCAACCTGACATAAATGCGCCAGATTATGAAATCAAAGGATAAATTCTACACATGGTAACTAATCAATGCCAATTTAGTGGTGCGCCGAAGGAAGATCCAAATGAACATCTTCGTACCTTTAATAGGATCTGTACACTATTTAAAATCCTAGAAGTAGAGGATGAACAGATATATCTCATGTTATGTCCCTGGACTTTAAAGGGAGAAGCCAAAGATTGGTTAGAATCGTTACCTGAAGGGGCGATTATTACATGGGACGTTTTAGTTGAAAAATTTCTTAAACAATTCTTTCCAGCATCTAAAGCCGTGAGACTTCAAGGGGAAATTGTTACGTTCACACAAAAGCCAAACGAAACTCTATATGAAGCGTGGACAAGATTTGGAAAGTTATTAAGAGGATGTCCGCAACATGGTTTAGACACTTGTCAAATAGTACAAATTTTCTACCAAGGATACGACATCACTACAAGAAAAGACATAGATATAGCTGCTGGTGGTTCCATTATGAAGAAAACCGCAGCTGGAGCTTACAAAATTATTGATAACACTGCTTCCCACTCACATGAGTGGCACCAAGAAAAAGATATCGTTAGATCATCTAAAGCAGCTAGAGCCGATTCTAGCCATGACTTTGATTCCATTTCTGCAAAGATAGATGCTGTCGAGAGACGAATGGAAAAGATGACTAAAGATATTCACTCAATACGAATTAGTTGTGAGCAGTGTGGAGGACCACATTTGACAAAAGATTGTCTCAGTATTGAACAAACAATGGAACAAAGAGAGAATGTTTCATATATAAACCAAAGGCCTGAAAATAATTTTCAGAATAATTATCAACCGCCAAGACCGATCTACAATCAAAATCAGAATTATAACCGAAATGTTCCATACAACAACCAACAAGGTCCTAGCAATCAACAAGTATCTAACAATACTTACAATCAGCAAAGACCTATTTTTCAAAACAAACCACCACAAATCGATGATAAAAAGCCAAATATAGAAGATATGATGTCGAAGCTAGTTGAATCTCAAACGCAATTTTTCACATCTCAGAAATAAACCAATGAACAAAATGCTCAAGCATTTAGAAATCAACAAGCTTCTATTCAAAATCTTGAACAAGAAGTAAGCAACCTAGCAAGGTTAATAGGTGAAAGAAAACCGGAAAGTCTACCTAGCGATACAAATGCTAACCCCCGGAATGAAACAGCTAAAGCTATTACCACGAGAAGTGGTATTATACTTAAACCACCTGAAATACCTGTAATTTCTGAGGACACTATTCCTATTCTACAAGAACCACAACCTGAACAAGATAAGGAAATAGAACCGGTAGTTGAAAAGGTTAATGAAGATAACATAATTAAGGCTAAACCTTATGTTAAACCATATCAACCGCCACTTCCTTACCCGAGTAAAATGAGAAAAGAGAGACTTGAAGCCGAGCAATCCAAATTCTTGGATATATTTAAACAAATAAATGTAAATCTTCCTTTCATTGATGTGATTTCAGGAATGCATAGATATGCTAAATTTCTGAAAGATCTAATCACAAATAGAAAGAAAATGGAAGAACTCTCGGCTGTTACTATAAATGCTAATTGTTCTGCAGTACTGTTGAATAAGATACCAGAAAAATTATCAGATCCAGGAAGTTTCATGATTCCATATTTTCTGGGTAGTCTTAGTTCAATAGAAGCATTGGCAGACTTAGGTGCTAGTATAAATTTAATGCCATATTCATTATACGCTAAACTAGACCTTGGAGAATTGAAACCAACACGAATAAGCATACAACTAGCCGATCGATCAGTAAAATATCCTAGAGGGATAATGGAAAACATACTAGTTAAAGTTGGTACTTTAGTATTTCCAGTAGATTTTGTTATTCTGGACATGGAAGAAGATTCTCGAGTTCCTCTAATATTAGGAAGACCATTCTTAAACACGGCTAAAGCAATAATAGACGTGTTCGGTAAGAAACTGACCCTAAGTATAGAGGATGAGAGTGTTACCTTTTCAGTTGATAGAGCCATGCAACAACCGCAATCTGCAGATGATACATGTTATTACATTCAAACTATAGATTCACATGCATAATTGTTAGAAGAATTTCCAGAATTATAAGGAACAGGAGAATGTTCTTTAGGAGAAGGAACTGAACCAATTGATAAAACTGAAATGTTAGCTACACTTATGGCTAATGGATATGAACCAACAACAGAAGAAATTCAAATGCTAAAAGAGGAAGACAGATATCGATATAAATCATCGATAGAAGAACCACCGACATTAGAGTTAAAGCCACTTCCAAACCATTTGGAATATGCTTATTTACATGGTGAATCTGAATTACCTGTAATAATATCGTCTTCTCTTATTGAAAATGAAAAATCTCAACTCATTTCTGTGCTAAAAGCTCATAAACCAGCTATTGCATGGAAGATTCATGATATTAAAGGTATAAGTCCTTCGTATTGCACACATAAAATCCTTATGAAAGAAGGTCATAAAACGTATGTGCAACGCCAACGAAGACTAAATCCTAATATGCAAGATGTTGTTAAGAAAGAAATTATTAAACTGCTAGATGCAGGTTTAATTTATCCAATTTCTAATAGTCCATGGGTAATCCCAGTTCAATGCGTACCTAAGAAGGGTGGCATGACTGTCATCACAAATGAGAAAAATGAGCTTATTCCTACTAGGACTGTAATAGGATGGCGTATTTATATTGATTATAGAAAATTAAATGACGCCACCAGAAAAGATCACTTTCCCTTACCTTTCATTGATCAAATGTTGGAAAGATTAGCCGGAAATAGTTACTATTGTTTTCTATATGGTTTTTCCGGATATTTTCAAATTTCAATAGCACCCGAGGACCAAGAGAAAACCATGTTCACGTGCCCTTATGGTACTTTTGCTTACAAACGCATGCCATTTGGACTTTGTAACGCCCCTGCAACCTTTCAAAGGTGCATGATGGCGATTTTTCACGACATGATAGAAGAATGCATGGAAGTTTTCATGGATGACTTTTCAGTCTTCGGTGATACATTTGAATCATGTCTAGTTAATCTTGAATGAATGCTTATTAGATGCGAACAATCAAATCTAGTACTTAATTGGGAGAAATGCCATTTCATGGTTAAAGAAGGCATCATTCTTGGACATAAAATTTCAAAGGAAGGAATTGAAGTGGATAGAGCTAAAGTAGATGTAATTGCTAAACTACCACATCCCACCAATGTTAGAGGAGTTAGGAGTTTTCTAGGGCATGCCGGTTTTTACCGACGTTTCATAAAATATTTTTCTAAAATTGCCACTCCTATGAATAAACTCCTAGAAAAGGATGTTTCATTCATCTTTTCGGATGAATGCATCAAATCTTTTAATATTCTTAAAGAGAAACTCACTAATGCGCAGATCATGATAACTCCAAATTGGAATCTACCGTTTGAACTTATGTGCGATGCAAGTGATTTTGCAATGGGAGCCGTTTTAGGACAAAGGATTGAAAAATGATTTCAACCTATTTATTATGCTAGTAAGATGTTACAAGGAGCACAAACGAATTACACAACTACTGAAAATGAACTCCTTGCCATTGTCTTTGCTTTTGACAAATTTTGTTCATATCTCGTTCTAGCTAAAACGGTGGTCTATACCGATCATTCTGCTCTTAGATACCTATTTTCGAAACAAGATGCCAAACCACGATTAATCCGTTGGATCTTACTCTTACAAGAGTTCGATATTGAAATCCGAGACAAAAAGGGAGCAGAAAATCTCGCCGCTGATCATCTTTCTCGTCTTGAAAATCCTGAATTAGAAGTTCTGAATGAATCGGCCATACAAGACAACTTCCCTGATGAATATCTATTGAAGATAGATTATAATGAAATTCCATGGTTTGCAGACTATGCAAACTACTTAGTATGTGGATTCCTTGAAAAAGGATTATCGTACCAAAAACGAAAGAAATTCTTTAGTGATATAAAACACTATTTCTGGGAAGATCCACATTTGTTTAAAAGTTGTCCCGATGGAATAATACGCCGATGTGTATTCAGAGATGAAGCTAGTCAAATCTTAAACCATTGTCACACAGGACCAACAGGAGGGCATTATGGGCCTCAACTCACGGCAAGAAAAGTTTACGATGTTGGATTCTATTGGCCTACACTTTTCAAAGACGCACACCTTCTTTGCAAATCCTGTGATGCTTGTCAAAGGGCCAGAAAAATAAGTCAACGTGATGAAATGTCACAAAATGTCATTCAAGTATGTATAGTATTTGACGTTTGGGGTATTGACTTTATGGGTCCATTTCCAAAATCTCATAATAATCTCTACATTCTCGTTGCCATTGATTATGTATCTAAATGGGGGAAAGCACAAGCTCTCCCAACTAACGATGCACGAGTTGTAGTCAACTTTTTAAAACGTCTTTTTGCAAGGTTTGGAACACCGAAAGCTTTAATAAGTGATCGGGGTACTCATTTTTGAAATAATCAACTTGAGAAAGTTCTCAAAAGATATGGAGTAACTCATAAAATCTCAACCGCTTATCATCCACAAACAAGTGGACAAGTTGAAAATACCAACCGAGCATTAAAACGTATTCTAGAGAAAACCGTAGGATCAAATCCGAAGGAATGGTCCATGAAATTGGAGGATGCACTCTGGGCTTTTAGAACAGCCTACAAAACTCCAATTGGAACCACACCTTTTAAACTCG
This sequence comes from Rutidosis leptorrhynchoides, assembly GCF_046630445.1. NCBI lineage: Eukaryota > Viridiplantae > Streptophyta > Magnoliopsida > Asterales > Asteraceae > Rutidosis > Rutidosis leptorrhynchoides. The sequence goes on along the minus strand of NC_092336.1, from coordinate 398,341,332 downwards.
TTTACGGAAAAGCATGTCACCTTCCAGTAGAAATTGAACACAAAGCATTTTGGGCTTTGAAGACATGTAATCTTGATTTACATGAAGCTGAACGTCTACGGTTAAGTCAACTAAACAAATTAGAAGAATTAAGACATGAAGCATATAAAAATTCGTTAATCTATAAGGAAAGAACGAAGAAATGGCATGATAAAAGAATCAGAAGTTCAAAAGAATTTAAAGAAGGAGACAGAGTTCTTCTTTTCAATTCACGATTCAAGCTATTTCCTGGAAAATTGAAATCAAGATGGTCTGGACCATTTATAGTCAAAAAAGTTTTCCCATACTGAACAATAGAGTTAATAAATTCAAATGGGATTGAATTTAAAGTTAATGGTCACAGAATTAAACATTACATACATGGTCCGATGGAAGTTGACAATGAAGTCAATCATAATTTTACCACTCAAGAAAACCCTCAAAATGAAAACATAAATATGTTATCAACAACATATGAAAAATCAAAATTGGAAAATAGGGAGGATTCAAATTGGAGTGATGAAGAAGAATTCTTATACAAACCTCCTATTCCAAGAAACAAAGAAAAATATGAACAAGAAGTTCAAATAGAAGTGAAAGAACCAAGAAAAGAATACCCGAAAAAGGTTTACAAACCAACTCGACTTACTAAAGTAGGAGACCCGGGCGAATTTATCATTTCTTGCTTGCTTAATGATGGTGCTATATTTAATGAACTCGCAGATTTAGGAGCAAGTGCAAATATTATGCCTCTTTCCTTATACAAAAGATTAGGTATGTGTAAATTAAAACCAACCAAAATAGGTGTTCAATCATTTGACCTAACCATTAAACACCCGGTTGGAATAGCAAATAATTTACTTGTTAACGTGGGAAGTTTGACCTTTGTTGCAAACTTCATAGTTATTAATATGGAGGAAAACCTTGATATTCCTCTAATTTTAGGTCGCCCATTTTTAGCAACCACCGAGGCATTCATTGATGTAAGAGAAGGTAGAATGACACTTAGGGATGGTGATAAATCGGTCACCTTTGTGAACCAAAAGTCTAGATCTCCACCAACCAAAACTGTTAAACCAATAAAAACGCATAAGTGTGGGGAAGATGAAGAAACACTTAATGATGATCCGATAACAAAGAACCCCGTTGATGATACGAAATTAGATGAACCCGTTTTTAACAGTTCAACGAAAAAACTTTATAAACGGATTCACGATGCTAGGATTAAGAGAAACTTTAAGTTATGTAACCGATTAGTATCCAATTTATCGCCAAAAGAAAAGGCGATGTTAGTTGAATTTGTGAAAGTTACGGAGGAAATCAATAAATGGATTGAAGCAAAAGTCAGAGATATACAAGTTGTTGATAAACCAATTGACAATGAAGTTAATTACAAATTCGATACCACAGCTAACTAAGTGTGGGGAGGTTTGAATCTATTTAGGGTTATTTATATTTCTGTTAGAGTTAGATATTCTGTTTTCGTGTAGTTTTCGAAAATGGAATCCGTATGGTCTTTCCCTAGCAGACCCTAAAGAACTAGTCTTCTCCCCCCATTCTAAATTTTTATTTTTTTTAGGTTTTACGAGATGAAGAATTCCTTTGATCTGAACCATGGTCTAATGCTACATGCTATGATTACTAAACGTAATAATGACACACTTCCGAGTGAACTGGTATCATTCATAAGAGGCAAAATGGACGGAGTAAGAAAAGAACTTAGAAAAGATCATCATAAGATACATTTTGGTAAAGGAAAATCAAAATCCGCAACAAAAAGAAGAGCACGACACCTTGAAAGATGTTATAAATGCGGAAAATGGTCACACGAAGGTAAAGGTTCAAATAATCAAACATATTCAAACACCGAATTTGTTACTCTATGCAGAGAAGGACCGTTTATATGTTTAGAAGAAAAGATATTGAAGATTCGAGGTTATGCTTACGTAGATATGGAGAACCAAATCACACGACTCTCATATGAGTCAGCTAAAGCAGGTCTCTGAGAATTCTTTCTCACAGGTAAGTATGTACAGTTTTTATTTTTTTTATTGCTTTTAACCTTTTGATAATAAACGCTGAATCGTTCACTATAAAGTATTAAATTGGTATTCAATAAAATTAGGTATGCGTAACCGAAATTATTGATATCATACAAAAATTTATTACATCACTGCGAAATTTACCGTTTATTCTTAAGGTATAAATATCTTTAATCAATCAACCCAAAATATTTCAAAAATTCGTCAGGAGTAAAACTAGGTAATATAGCCGAAATTACTTTACCGAAAAGAGGGGCGTATATTTTTGATAATATTTGATTGATTAAAGTGGGATAAAAGACCAAAAAGATTTTTAATTTTTAATTTTTACCATGTTTTTAAAATTAATATATAAATATTAAATTAATATTGTAAACTTTTTAAAATCAATATATTTAAGTTTGTAAATATTTGAACTTTTTAAAATCAATATATTTAAGTTTGTAAATATTTGAAAATTTAATATTTTTAATATAAGTTTGTATAAAAATGATATTTATTTGAATTTTTAATTTTATGCATTTTAAATTTAAGTTTGGTGTGAATTTAAAAACAAAAATTTACTTTATTTCACTAAGTTAAAATTTTGATTTTTAAAATTCGTCGTGAGTTGAAAACTAGGTCGTTGAATCGAAATTGCTTTACCCGAGGGCGGGACGAGAACTTTTATTATCATTATTTTTACTCTTAATGAATTAAAGTATGCCAAAAACATTAAAAAACCCAAAAATCTTTACTTTTAAAACAACGCTTTGAAATAACAAAATTTTAAAACTTTGTTGAGAGACGGACTAGGACAACGATTCGAAACGTCCTCACTCCTAAACAGAAACAAATTTTTAAAATTAATTAATTATTTATTTTAAAAAGTATAAGGTTTTTATTTAAAATAAAAAAAAACCAGACCCCCATGCGACCGCATGTGGATTGGCCTTCAATTCCATGCGGTCGCATGGAGACCAAAATCTGGTCAGGTTACAAAAGTTCCAGCGGGTCTGTCTTCAACACAAAACACACACACATACCCGAAAATTCTCCCAAACACACTCAAAAATTCGCAATTTTTCACCATAATTCGTCAAATTTCTTGCTCTAATCATGAATTTGATAAGAAGTTTATCAAGAAGGGTAACAATTTCACCCCTAAACTTCTTTAAATTTGATTTTTATTGTTCTTGAGCTATATTTTACCTAATTTGATTTTGTTAATTTCTAGTGTAATTAGTGTTAAATTGTTAGTATATTATGCATGTATAACCTAGATTGATGCTATCTAACATGATTTGAAGCTAAAAACTTCAAAAATTTTAGGAATCTAGGGTTTGTGTTCTTGAGCAATTTGGGGCTTTTTGATATAAATAGGTTATGGCCGATTTTTGTCATGAATTATTGCTAAATTAAGTAGTATAACATGTTTAGGTAGCTAAATGATCCAAACTTTGATCCAAAACATGATTTTTGAGAATTAAAGTGGACTTTTTAGGTATAAAATTCATGAACTTGATTAAATTGATGTAAATGCCGTTTGAAACTTGTTTAATTGCTAGTAATGGTTATTTTAACATGTTATTTGAGTTAAATGCTTATGAACTTTGTAAACATTTTCATATATGCTTATTTGAAAAAGTATAGAATTGTAAAAATTGTGAAAATGTGTATAAGTTTAATTTTGATTAAACATGTTATTGTAATTGTGTTAATCTGTTATTTTGCTAACACTGATGCATATTTGGATGCACAAATTTTGTGTTTAATGTATTTTGCAGAGATTTACTAATACTGATGGTGCATCGTCATCATCATCTAGACAACCTGCTCCAGAACCTGAACCAGAAATGCAATATGAACCGGAGCAACAACAGGAACAACAACAATAACCTGATCAACACGTACCTTATTATGATCCGCATCAAGAATATGTTGATGCTTATGTAGTATTTCCGATGCATCCAATAGTACAACACCCAACGATTCATGAAGAACAGTTGCATCCCAATTTGAGATTTGATCGAAGCTGGAAAGATTACCCAACATATCAAAGTAAACAATTCAAACTGGTACCGAAAAATGTAGAAGTACCAAGGGTAATCGATTGGGAGCCTTTGGAAAGGGTCCAACTAGTTAACTCAGTTAGACAGCATTTGATCCAAAGGTATGACAGCTCTTCTTTTCCCGATTGGGAACGTTTATTCACCATTCGTAGGCCTGTATATAAGGAATGGTGCGTTGAGCTTATGAGTACTATTTCACTTAATGCGGATGTAGATAGGTTAGATGATAGAAGTTTTCTTAGATTTATACTTGGCCGTAGGATGTACAGGATGTCCATGCTGGACATGGCCAGGGCTTTACAGATATATACGCCCACTGAATTACTATTACCCGATTGTATGAATTTGATTTATCATGGTGAAAGGGTAGATAGGAATTTTGATGCTAACACCGTCTGGAGGCGTATGTCAGATTTTAATGTTTTTGGGTGGGCAGGAACACACACCTACTTTCATATTCATAGAGCCGAGCTTCGTATAATTCATAGATTTCTGGCTAACTCGATTACACAGAGAGGTCACAACAAAGAGAAAATGACCTTACATGATTTATTCTACCTAAAGTGTATTCGAGACCCAAGAGGCTTTGTTAATATCCCCTACTGTGTTGGTTTTTATTTGTCTAAGATGGTGGAAGGAATACAGGAAGGGGGAATAATAGGAGGAGGTATTTTTGTTACTCTCATTGGAGAGTATTTGGGTGTAGATAGGGATCAAGGGGGTCCACTTTTAGTATGTAGGGAACAGGTTGAGCCTTTAGGATTGAGGGTCTATCAGGGTGCTAAGGTATTAAAGAGCAGACGCAATCAGGTAATACCATCTGTTGGTAATCATCCTCAGGTAGAAAGAGGTTCAGATGAGGAAATGGAGGAAGCAGATGACATTAGGGATGTCATTAGGGAGGCTATGACTGACGTCTACCAGCGTGTAGATGAGGTAGAAATGGCAAACGAGGAGAGACATAGACAGTACGAGCAGTGGAAAGCCCGGAATGATTACGAGCATTCTAGGCAACGACAGCATGATAGATGGGACTATCATCAGCGTCAGATCATGAGCCGGCTATCACCTCAGGATCACTACATACCGACCCGACCCGCTTACTATCCTCCACACCAGCCCGAGATGAGACCACCATATACTCTCTACGACCCTAACCAGGCCTACCAGTACACCTATCACCAACCATGAAACCCGACCAACGACATGAACTGGAACCCCTATCCAGATTGATTTAGTTCCCGTTGGTGATTTCTATGATTTTTATCTTTTTATTATTTCTATTTATTTATGTTTAAACATACAAATATTGATACTTTTGTGTAAGTTTAATATTTTTATTATGTTGTACTAATATTTCATATTTGATTTGAAAGTGGGATTTTAAGTCCTATTTCAAATTACCATGCATGTTTATATTTGTATGTATGTATATTGTCAATTGTATACAACAGGGTAAAACAGCGCATTTTCAAAGACTGGCATTAAGTTCAGCAAAAGCTACTAATTTTGCCGACAAAACGAAAAATAAATGTGATGTAACAACAAGACGGAATGAACAAATGATGTGCACCATTTATCATTCAGCAAACAAACGCCAATATGTTTGGAAACTTTGGTAAAATTTAATCATTTTTCTACGCTAGTCACCCTCAATAATTTAAATTGTTACTGATTTCTTGCAAATGAGGGCATTGCAAGATCTTAAGTGTGAGAAGGGATTAAATTCTTTCGGATTTAAAAAAAAAATTAACTTATACACTTGGTTACCATTAAAAATACTAGTAATGCAGTAGTTGTATTAGAATCTAGTGCTCTCTGATAATAAAGAACAGCCCTAGTCTTATATACTGACTACCCAATTCTAGTAAAATTTTTCAAAATTTTCAATTAAATGAATTCAAAATCATGTTTATACATATTTATGAACGATAAAACTAGGTTTTAACACCGAAATTATTATTACCTCGGAAAGGACATAAATTGAGAAACAAACTTAAATGTTAGAATTCATTTAAAATGGAATAGAGGACAATAAAAAGGCAAAGAAAGGAAAAATAAAAGCCAAGTGTGAGAAAAATTTACCAAGTTATTTAAAACATATATCACATATTTTTGTACAAATAACTTAAGATACTTTTGTTTTGGACAATTTTATCAGTTTTACCCAATTTCTTGTAATATATTTGAAAGAAAGATGGATCTACATGATGAATCAATTCCATCATTAAAAGGAAGTACAGTCTTCTGAAAAAGACACGCGCTTCTTGATTTAGGTCAAGAAGTTGTCGTCCAGACCAGCTGTAGGTTGATGAAAAATCTAGAAAAGTCATCTCTAAAATCAGCAGGAAATCCACGAACCTCAGCATCAAACAGGGTGGCCAAGTGGTCAGACTTATCCTAACCATGAGAGGATCTGTCTCGTAAAATGGGGAGGGCGCCGTGCAAATTAGCTTGATAAGACTAATGAATCAGACCCTCAGAAAAGGATAATCTCCTTAAAAGATTAAAAATCAGCTTTTAAGACTGATACTACTCAATCCTTGAGATTGACTTTTAAAGATTGAGAATTCAAACTCATGGAATTCGATGATATCTAAACTCGAGCTTGAACGAGAAAATATTTTGATCAAAATTACAAACCGATTTGTTTTCTGAAAACCCATTTTTAATGCGTTCATTACCATTGAACGTAAAATCCTAGGAATTCACCTGGAATTCATTAGGTCACCTGAACCAAATCGGGTGTCAACCGTAAGAATGGTGGTTGCATAGCATGGTCAAAGACAGGACCTTGTGCCAGACCGAAAAACCATAGGGTGAGCTTTACTATTGCTCCTACCAAGGATAGTAATTGCATCCGACACGTTATAGACCATAATTAAAAGCATGTCACGGGACATTGCCTTAACAGTTGCTTGTTCAATGCTTTCCTTTATAACCGGACGGTAGTTTACCAAAAGGTAATATACGGAGCTAGTAAACTGGACGTGTTGCTTTCCCAATACAAGGTTAGCAAGTGGGTGACACAAAACCATAAGTTTTGAGCTAAAATTTTCAAATCTTAAACCCACCAAACCCACAAAAACATTTTGCAAACACCGGTAAAGGGTTATTCCGAAAAACTTATCTAGGGTAAAAGCTAGATTGTATTTTCAAAAGATCAAATATTTTCATAAAGATCCAATTTCCTTAAGGATCTAAATTTTCATAGTCATGTGGGACTGTAAACCACATCGTTACTACCATTGTTTATACCGTCGTATAGAAATCACTGATGTACAATGTGTGAAGAATAAAGAAGTGATTCTATTATTTTTATTTCAAGACTATATTGCTTGAGGACAAGCAACGCTCAAGTGTGGAAATATTTGATAATGCTAAAAACGAACATATATTTCATAGCATTATCCCTCAAGAAAGACAAGCTTTTATTTGCAATTGTTCTATTTACAAGTGATATTCGTTTAAATAATAAAAGGTGAAGACAAAAGACAGATTCGACGAATTGAAGACGCAAACGACCAAAAAGCTCAAAAGTACAAAATACAATCAAAGTGGTTCAAATTATTGGTGAGAAACGTCTCAAAATTACAAGAGTACAAGCCGCAAAACGCAAAATACAAGAAATTAAATTGTACGCAAGGACGTTCGAAAATCCGGAACCGGGACCAGAGTCAACTCTCAACGCTCGACGCAACGGACTAAAAATTACAAGTCAACTATGCACATAAATATAATATAATATTTAAATAATTCTTAATATTATTTATATATTATATATATTTATTTAAAACCGTCGGCAAGAAGAAAACAAGCACATGTGAACACTCCCAGCTGGCCATGCGATCGCATGGCCTGGAAGAGTAATTTCCATGCGATAGCATGGCTCCTGTAGCAGGCCACACTCCTATAAATTTCGCGTGTTCTTTCCGATTATCAACACATCTTTTTCTTTTTCATCTATCAACGTATATATATATATATATATATATATATATATATATATATATATATATATATATATATATATATATATATATATATATATATATATATATATTAAATATAATTTTAATTTTAATTTTAATTTTAATAAAAAGGGTATGTTAGCAAATGTTGTAAGGGTGTAAGTCGAAATTCTGTTAGTGTAACGCTACGCTATTTTTAATCATTGTAAGTTATGTTCAACCTTTTTAAATTAATGTCTCGTAGCTAAGTTATTATTATGCTTATTTAAGCCGAAGTAATCATGATGTTGGGCTAAAATATTAAAAATGGGTAATTGGGCTTTGGACCATAATTGGGGTTTGGATAAAAGAACGACACTTGTGAAAATTAGACTATGGGCTATTAATGGGTTTTATATTAACTTAACGATACCTCGTTAATTTAGTATAAAGGTTATAATTTGACGTATCTATAAATAACCACATACGCTTAATCGGGTACGAGGGCGGGATATCTATAAATACCAATCATTGTTCATTTTACCGGACATGGAACTGGATTAATAGTTAATGGACTAGTTGAAACAGGTGTGGATTACATTCAAGGGTAATTGGTGTAATTGTTAACAAAGTAATAAAACCTTGGATTACACGCAGTCGATAACCTGGTGTATTCATTAAATAAAGTATTAAGACCTTGTTACAATTCGAATCCTCAATTAGTTGGAATATTTGACTTCGGGTATAAGGATAATTTGATGAAGACTCTCGCACTTTATATTTATGACTGATGGACTATTATGGACAAATCCGTATGGACATATCGAATAATCCAGGACAAAGGACAATTAACCCATGGTAATAAAACTAAAATCAACACGTCAAACATCATGATTACGGAAGTTTAAATAAGCATAATTCCTTTATTTCATATTTAATTTTCTTTATTTCATATTTAATTGCACTTTTAATTATCGCACTTTTATTTGCTGTCATTGTATTTAATTGCACTTTTAATTATCGTACTTTTTAATTATCGTAATTTTATTTTCGTTATTTACTTTACGCTTTAATTTAAGTTATATTTATTTTTTTAATATTTTACATTAGGTTTTAACTGCGACTAAAGTTTTAAAATCGACAAACCGGTCATTAAATGGTAAAATCCCCCTTTTATAATAATAATACTACTTATATATATTTATATTTATACAAATATAGTTTTAAAAATATAGCGTTAAACTTGGCGAGTTCCCTGTAGACGAACCAGACTTACTAAAAACTATACTACTGTACGATTAGGTACACTGCCTATAAGTGTTGTAGCAAGGTTTAGGTATATCCACTCTATAAATAAATAAATAACTTGTGTAAAATTGTATCGTATTTAATAGTATTTTGTAGTAAAAAAAATATAACTATTTTGTATACACCTCTTCGCACATCAGCCACAAGGAAAAAAAAGAAAAGGAAGTGCCATCATGATCCTCCTTTATTTAATCCTTCGGTTGTAGCTGAATTAACGAAGTGAAAGAGGGAAAACAATTCCGAGTAACATTCACTTCGTTCGTTTGCTCAGGAAACAACAAAAAAAATACAATAACAGGTGGCGGTTTTTGGTTGTTGTTATGGTGGAAATGATGGTTGACGGATGGTGGTGAAAGTGGTGATATTCATGATGAAAGAAACTAGAAATAGAAGAAGAAAGAAACAATAGTAGCGACGACATGAATCAACTGGTGTTCGGTGATGGTTTTTGAATCGAAAAAATAATTGTAGCAAGGTAAAGGGTGCTAGATAGTTGTCTGGATTTCCAACAGAGACACAACAACGGTGGTAGCCAATTGAAATTTAGAGGAAGTGATTTTATTGATGTGGGTTTACGAAAAGAAAATGAACTAGATAAAGATGGTGGTTGATTGTTGTAGTTGATTCTCGGTTCTAAAACAGAAACAAAGAGGAGAAATGGATGCGTGTAGGTGTAACTCATGTAATATAAACATATGTATATATAAATATAGAGAAAGAGTGGTTTGATTGTTCTATGTTATTGTTAAAAGCCAAAACAGAAGAATCAGAAAAGATTAAGTGATCGACAGGTAGAATCAATCCAGGAAGGAACAAACAAAACTATATTAAGTGCATGTGAGTTTAATACAGCTACAAGATTCGTTACTTTTTGTTTTGTAGCTTGATTGGTACGATAAAATCTTCAATTAGTAGCAGAGGAATAAAGAAAAAAATCAAAGCAGATAGAGATGGGTAACGTAATTTGGATACATCTGATTTTGATTTCGAATCTTATAACAGAATTGGAGAGAAGAAAATCAACTCAGTTACAGAGTGAAAACGATTTGAAATAGAATACGATATTTTCTGTAGTTATAATTGTATTTAACTGTTTTTACATGTATATATATATCTGTATACGTATTTGTATATATATATATATATATATATATATAACTTTCTTTTGTATATGTATATGTATTTATTTATATATATATATATATATATATTTGTATAGCTGTATATAGTCTGTATCTATATCTGTATTTTAGGTAAATATAATAATATTAATTATACATCATTAATGTTTAATATTAATTTTAATAATAATAATGGAACTAATAATAATAAATAAATTAATAATAATGATAATAATATCAATAATTCTAATAAATATATTAATAATAATGATAATTAATAATGATAATAATAATCATAAAATGAGAATTTTAATAAATTTAATGATAATAATCATAATAAATATGATAATAATAATTTTATTAATAATGCTATTATTTTCACTACTTACGTTTATATATATATATATATATATATATATATATATATATATATATATAAACCATTGTTCGTGAATCATCGGGCACAGTCAGAGGATAATTGGTCATATGAATTAGTTCAAAATTTTTGAGACTCAGTTTAATAGACTTTGCTCATCGTTTCGAATTCATATAAAGATTAAGTTTAAATTTGGTCAGAAATTTCCGGGTTGTCACAATATTGTGGTTCAATATTGTAGGAAAAGTATGCAGACACAACAGTAATAACAAGTGCAAGGTTGGCCTTTGATTCACGAACAATACCCCCGAATATTACCCATAACCTCCTTAGCTATAACCCATTTGAAAACCGATAAAAACACCTGTGCATCACCTCGTCGTATTATTTTATCATTTGTTTATTAAAAAATAATAATAATGATATATATAAATACTAAACTATTATGTTGTGAAGAGATGAAAATAACATGTTGAAAAAAAAAATCCGAGATAACGTACAAATGATTTGATAACTAATTTAGAAAAGTTAAAAATTAAAATGGAATAGTTTAGCTTGTTAAATGGAGTGTTTGTAGATCTTGAAGAAAATAAGTCGTGAGCTGGAGTAAACGAATGATTGATATATTATAATATATCATGAAAATAATCAATAAGTTGGGTGTGTGTTTTTGTAGCCAGTAAACTAAAAGTGTAAGTCTTATATATAACTTAGTCGGTCCCCATTATAATATAAAATGAACGTGTAATGAACTTTAGCCTTTAAATTTTTGGACAATTTGGTCGACATCCATAATATAATCCGTGATCTTTTGTCTATTAAGACCCGTGTATATGTTAGTCAAAAAGGAAAGAATATATATATATATATATATATATATATATATATATATATATATATATATATATATATATATATATATATATATATATATATATATATATATATATATATATATATATATATTATGAAGGATAAGACATGCATGTGTGATATAAATATTAAATATATTACATTATTAACTTGAGTGAAAACAAACACAGTAGTATTGCATCAAAATCAAATGGGTTTGCAGAAGTCAAAAAGTGGAAATTATGTATGTGTTTTATGTCGATATGCAAGTGGTTAAATGAGTGGGAGAAAGTAGAAGTAGGGTATATCAGTGACTAATGAGAAATGTGTGGTAAAAAGTGTGCCAATGTCTAAACTACTTTATACATTTGTTTTAAGAAAAACTGATCACCCAACAAGTAATAAGTAAAATTTATAGTTTATATAACTAAAAATATAATTATATTTCTAACAAAATTTATAGATATATATGTGTGAGTTATAACAAGGTCGAGTGAAAAAAAAAATATTAGTAGTACATGCGTGCATGTTGTGTGTGTATGAAATAGTAGTATTAGTGTCCTAATTTTAAGGACACGTCATGAAATTTTATAGCTATATAATTAGCTTTAGTTGATGAATAAAACGAGTAGTACAACCAAAAATGTAGTTCATTGTTATTATTATGCTTCATTATTTTAATATTGCTTACCAATAACATAGTCTCAATTTTCTTTCTGTTAGTATTTTAACCTTAGATTAGTTAAGAGGGGTCTGTGGTTTGACAAAAGAGGAAAGCAGAGATAGAAAATATCTCTAATATGCATGAACAAGAAGAAAATAACAAAAGTATATTTGTCACTTTTGACATTTTAAAATACACGTGAATGTTACTTGTTTATATCTTACCGACAATTTTATTATTGGTGATAGTTCGTAGTCCATTGCTAAACAGTTTACAGATAAAAGTCTTCAGAAAAATCTCATCTTTTAAATTAAATCCATATTTTTTTTTATTTCAGTCATTAACCGTGTAAAACCAGTTATAAAAAGTTGATCGATTATTAGCGCTCAATCCCAAGTAAAATGTACAGAGTGTTAAAACTCAACTTAAAATCTTTAAATATATTTTTAGCAACTCTAAAATTTATATAACTTAATTAAAGACCAACGTCTATTATTAAATTTTCATAATCTTGTATGTTAACTTGTTTAATATCAATCGAATGACAAACGAGTGCTATTATCGTTTACTTAATAAATTCGAAACCATATATATATAATCAATATACTTTATATATATTGTAAGACCCGAATATTTGTTGTGTACACATGTGTAAATAAGCTACTTGAAGTGGGGTTCTTGTTGTTCATTTAAAAAGAAGTCAGAATCTGGCCTGGTGATATTGCGTGCCGCGCAGCTTTCTGGCGCGCCGCGCCACTTGCCTGCGACAGATTCCCCTTTCTTTTTAAAATTAGATATTTTGAGGGTATTTTGGTAAAAACACTTAAGGGCCGAATTAAATGCCTTAGATCAGTTTTGGGAGCTTCATTACTCCATTCACAACCACCAAATCTTCTCCACTTCAATTTTAGAGAGAGAGTGCACTTCAAGAGAGAGAAAGCTCCATTAAAAGAAGAAGGAGGTTGAATCGGGTCTAGGTGCGTGTTTTAAAGTCGTTCATCTAGTCGCTAGCTACGTAGTGATTGTGTTAGTAAGTTCTAAAACCCAATTTCTTACTTTAATTGTATTAAGGGTTAGGGTTTGGGTTAGTTAGCACACAAAACCCATTTGCTAGTAAATTGGGGGTTTTGGGTGAATTTGGGTCATGTGGACTCAAAGGTAACTAATTAGGGTTTTCAAAGTGTTAATTTATGTTTATGAACCTAATTAGTTAGTTAAAGTACTAGAACACTTCAATGATATGTAAATGGGTGTTAATTGGGCATGGATGACCCAAATGGGTGTGTTGACCTTGAAATGGGTCAAATGGGTCTTTAATGACCTAAGTGGTCTTGCATGTATGAAAATGAGTTAACTTCGTGATTTAAAAGTGTTTTAAACCCATCTTGGTTAATGATTAGGGTTTTGGTATGTGTTGACCCAAAATTAGGGTTAAGGGTTCAAATGGGTTGAAATTTCGCCTTGGGTCAAAATGGCTTTGGAATGGTGAAAGGATCGGTTGACCAACTTGAGTTTGCGTTTGATTATATGTATAATGTGATAGGTACGTTACTTTGAGGTTTCGCAAGCTCGGGTATCTTTTCACAAGACTTTGAGGTGAGTGGAATAATTATATGCGTATGTATATAATGTATCTATTTGTTGTAGCGTGAAAGGTGTAGTGTCGAGGTGTTAAGACACCACGTTTCACGTGAAGAGTGTAGCATCGAGGTGTTAAGATGCCACTCGGGTGTAGCATCGAGGTGTTAAGATGCCACCTAGGAGTGTAGTGTCGAGGTGTTAAGACACCACTCCGTAAAATAATGAGTGTTGCATCGAGGTGTTAAGATGCCACTCGGGGTGATGTGCCGAGGTGTTAAGGTGTCACCCTAGGGGTTAGTGGTGCGAGGTGTTAAGTGCCCTAACGGATGTTATGAACACCGATGGCGTTTTCGCGAGCGCCGTTCCCTTGTACTATTGGTCGACCATGGTTATTTGTGTTGTAAGCATATTATATTATTCGAGTTATATTCATATGCAGTTGTTATGCTAGCTTGTGGTATTGGAGATTTATAGCTTGCTATTGTGACGATAAGCTAAATGTGTATGCTAGCGTGTTTGCGGTTTGGTGTGTAAGTGTATGCAAGTAGGTATAATTATATATGTATTCGTATAATTATTGCATTCACTAAGCTTTGCTTACCCTCTCATTGTTTACTATTTTTATAGGTTCGGTTTTGGACAAGGGTAAGGGCATCGTTTTGGACTAGAGATCCCGCTTGATGCTAGGGGACGCTTTTGGCTTTAGTAGCTCTTGGAGTTTGACCGATAGTTGGGTAGTTTAATCCCAAACGCCATGCTCATTGTGCAGTTTGGAACTTAAACTTTTTGGTGGTCGAAACTCGTAAATTGTATTAAACTCGTAAAACGTCCGATGTGGGCCCTGCTTGTAAAACATTGATTTTATATTTGAAACGGGTTAGTTTTACATATTTGGATGTATGGTAAAAAGTATTTCGTCTAAAAGTGTCGGGAACTAGTCAATCTTTTTCGCATTTTGAGACTTTCCGGATAGACCCGAATGGCGCGCCGCGCCAGTTCACTGTGCAGCAAATTTTTTTTTTATTTTGTATTTTCACGTGGTTTGTTCGCGGGTTGGTTTGGGTTGTTACAAGTGGTATCAGAGCATGGTCTAAGAGATTTAGGTGACTTGAGATAGGCGCCTAGACTTAGACTTTTTGTGTGTGCGCTATGCGGGACTTGTAGGACTTTGGGTCGGATCGGGATTGGTTTGTGCATAGGTTTATGTAACTAATCATGCGCTATTTGTTATGTATGTTTAGCGAGCATCGAGCGAGATGGACGTTGTACTAGCAAGTTAATGCGACGTGCTCGCGTAACAATGATTAGCTACCATTGTTACGGGCGCAAATCGTGTCAAACAAGTAATGTATGATGATTGTTGAGCGAGATGGAGTAGTGTGGTATATGTATGTCGTTCCTTTTCGTTTCGTTGTTTAATCTATATTCATTCTTTAGAATGAAGACGGAAGATGGAACCGGAACGGACGCGCCTATTCATGAGGGGAACGATGAGTTAACATTAAGGATTGAGGCGGAGTTTGAACGCTATATCTTGATTTTCGCCAACAAGGTTAAGCAAGTTCTCCAAGAGTCGTTCGAGGGAATAGTGACCGAGATGGTTCAAGACTGAGTGCCTAAGGTCGTGAAGGAAGAGTTAGAAAAGAGGTTTCCTAAACCTCAAGGTGACGGTGACGAAGGAGCAGCTATGGGGATTGAATCTCATGCTTCAAAATTTGCTGATCACTCTTTGGGTAAGAGAAAGTTAGAATCAAGAGGTGCTCCTAGTAAAAGGGCGAGAAGTACACCCGGAGGTGTTGAAAAAGTGAAGAAGAGGAGTAAGACAGGTTATGGGCCTACGTGCTTTCGGTGTGGAGGACGGGGTCATTTTGCACGGGATTGTACGAGTGTACCTTTAAGCACGATCAAGTGCTTTATTTGCCAAAAGAAGGGACACCGTAAGTCGGAATGTTCCGAATCGTTTGTAGATCGGGTTAGGAGGTTAGAGCGTGACTATCTGATGATCAGTGGAGAGCAAGGGTCCAACGATGATGTTTCAGGTATTTTCGTCTTTGGTACAAATATGCCTTATTATTGTTTATTTGTGCCGATGGATTCGTGTATGTATTAGGGACTTAAACTTTGCTTCGAGATCTATTTAGACTCAAGTGAACTCAGTGAAGATTTGATTTGTTGATGGTTTTGATGATAGTGCACCAAGGTAGCGCCTGAGTCGTTGACTAGTGGAAACGCGCCCTGGGGACGAATGCATAGTGGTAATACGTAGTATTGATGCGGGTGACATTCCTAATGGAAACACCCTATGATGACATTTATATTGACGGACGAGGGCGTAAGACTTGATGCAATCAAGCATTTCTTAGTGATAGGGTAAATGAATCCACTAAGCCATGAGAACAAACTTTGGCGTTAGGTTGTGAGCGCGTGTTCGCGTTTGTAGTGAAGTGGGTGAAACCCTTAAGAGCATGTGTGTATCGTTGACCGGATGCTTTCGTAGTGGTAACGGGTAGAAAGGATTTGATAGTTGGAAAAGTCTACCTTGCGGGTAGCGGTAATTTCATTCTAAAAGGATACGTGTTATGTTGACATTGTGTCATCACTTTAGTGGCGCAATCGGGTGACGGTAGACGTTAGTATTTATTATTATCGAATTTAGCTCTCGAGAATTCAGGAAGAGGGACCGACGCCAAGTATGGTCGTGTACGACGGTAAATGGCGAAATCGTTTGACTTTGTAATCTTGACGATTTGATTTAGGAACGAGGTTCTACGTTGGGAAGTTGGTAGTGTTACATCAAAGAAATTGTGTCGACTTTATTAGGATTTATATTCCTACCGAGGAAGCGTAATGGGATTTGAGAAAGGGTACGATGCCTCGTTGTCGTATACTTTGGGTAGTAGTTACAAAATAGCCATTTTGTGTACTACGAGGAAATTAGATATATGTGTTTATTTGGGGTCATCTCTCTGTTGACCGCGTTTGACTTGTGATAGGTGATGAGGGATATCCGGAAGGATTAACTCTTCGTTACCACCCTTGGTTGTGATGGATGGCAAGCGGCTCTCGGGAAGAACCGTTACTTGTATATTTACGATTTTAATTGCCCGTAGGAATTGTGCACATAGCCGTTTTGTGCACATGGTTGTGAGTAATAGTCGGTTTTACTCACACATTGGTATTAATAGTGCGGTAGCCGTGTTTCACACTCATATTATTGGTAGTGTTGCAATAGCCGTTTTTGCGCACTACGGATATATCACGATAGCCGTTTTTGTACACCTTGAGTTTTGTATTGAATAACCTTCTTATTGTTAGTATTGAAAACTACTGGTTGTATACGCCGGTGGTTCGGTCATGAGGACCATGTTGTGTGACTAGTGATACAATAGCCGTGTTCTGATCAAATACTTGTGGTAGATGCGTATTAGCCGTGTATGCGTACTAAGAGGGGTGTTAGGTGGAAGGTGTTATCCGTAAGGATTCATTTTTACTTGGCCTTCATCTTTTGGGTTGTTGACATTAGGTTGAGACTTGGTGGTTGTTAGCATTGTACTTGGTAAGGGTATGCTAGGGGATTGATATCTTGGCACGAGATCGGTTAAGTTCTTCCCGATATAAGGGATTGAGCAAACTTTGTGCTCGGAATTGTGGACTTTAGTAAATTGCGGGTGACAATTTGGTTATTAATGTTGACTCTTAGAGAATGATTGCCTAGAGAAGTTGGAAGAATACGTGACGACTTCGCGTATTCTAAGTGATCATTATAGACTTCGGATGTTGTGTGTATTGCACGTTTCGGAATGCGTGCAAGTGTGTATTTAGTTATTGGAATAATCTTCGAATTAATGATTAATTGACGATTCAATTTCAATGGCGGTTTTGTGATTGTGTGGCGAGTGTTGTACGCTCTTGACGGCCACTCTTTTCTTTTATGATTTTGGGGGTGTACGCGGTGTGCCGTTCTAGAGGCATTTTCGTTAATCGCGTTCGTGTGCGAGTAGAGTCTTGGTGGTTAACTATCCTTATGTATGTAGGTAACCGAGTTAATGGTTAGGACCAAGTTGGAAAGGTGTAAGCCTTGGTGTTCCAAGCGCCTCCGTAGTGTTGAGATGGAATATAAGTAGACTAGCTATGCGGCCTAGGTGGATAGTGACTAGCAGGTGCAGCTAGGAAGTCATGGGTGTCGAGCCGTAAGGTCCGTTAGATTTGTGTGACCGCGTGTAGTTAGGTGACGTGTGACATCAGGAGTAGACCCCGTAAGGGTCGAGTCTGGGAGACTCGGTGTTAGTAATCAGAGTTGGATAACACAACGTCAGGTGCCTCCTTATACCTACTAGTGTAACTTTTGACCCCGATGATGTGATTGCTTTGATTTTGGTTACCGGTGAGAAACTCGAATTTACAACGGTGGTATAGTGTGATGTTTAGCGAGCGTTGACACTCAAATGATTTGAAAGACCGAGGTTCGAATATCTTATAGCGAGTCCTTGGAAGGATTATTTAGTATGACCAACGCCGGAGAATGCGGAAAAGTTCCTATCTAGTAGACGTGATGAGCGAACTGGTGTCGCTCATTTAGGAAAGGAAAGCTTCGATGGTCTTCAAAAAAGTCCCAAGTTGGACTTTGGGGTTAATTGCGAAGGTAGTTAGCAACATGAGACGGTATGGCGAAGTTCCCGATAGAGGGATACGAGAGATTTTCGGAAAGTGTTGGGATGATTCCCGAATATTCCACGATTGTTAGATGTGACGACAATGATTGTCGATGGATTGTACTACTTTTAGGACGATTGTGGAGTGTAGGGTACGAGTTTGGATACTCGGCGTAGGAGCAAGCAGTTGTGGTTGTTTTGTCGGGTTGATTACCCGATATCGTTGTTATGATAAAATGATAAGGCTTTTGGAAAAAAATATTATGGTGTTTCCACGGTATACTTCCGAGTGAGTGGTGAGAATTTTGATCGAATGGAAATGAGAACCCGGATGGGTGATTGCTACATGTGCAATTCTGCATTGGAGACGGAAATGTTCAAGGTAGAAATGTTTAACTTCTAGTTTTGGTGCGGATCACGAGGACGTGATCTAATCTAAGTGGGGGAGAGTTGTAAGACCAGAATATTTGTTGTGTGCACATGTGTAAATAAGCTACTTGAAGTGGGGTTCTTGTTGTACATTTAAAAAGAAGTCAGAATCTGGCCTGGTGATATTGCGCGCCGCGCAGCTTTCTGGCGCGCCGCGCCACTTGCCTGCGACAGATTCCCCTTTCTTTTTAAAATTAGATATTTTGAGGGTATTTTGGTAAAAACACTTAAGGGCCGAATTAAATGCCTTAGATCAGTTTTGGGAGCTTCATTACTCCATTCACAACCACCAAATCTTCTCCACTTCAATTTTAGAGAGAGAGTGCACTTCAAGAGTGAGAAAGCTCCATTAAAAGAAGAAGGAGGTTGAATCGGGTCTAGGTGCATGTTTTAAAGTCGTT
The DNA here is from genome assembly GCF_046630445.1 of Rutidosis leptorrhynchoides. Classification (NCBI taxonomy): domain Eukaryota; kingdom Viridiplantae; phylum Streptophyta; class Magnoliopsida; order Asterales; family Asteraceae; genus Rutidosis; species Rutidosis leptorrhynchoides. The sequence continues at coordinate 398,321,887 of NC_092336.1, read as the reverse complement.
CATCTAGTCGCTAGCTACGTAGTGATTGTGTTGGTAAGTTCTAAAACCCAATTTCTTACTTTAATTGTATTAAGGGTTAGGGTTTGGGTTAGTTAGCACACAAAACCCATTTGCTAGTAAATTGGGGGTTTTGGGTGAATTTGGGTCATGTGGACTCAAAGGTAACTAATTAGGGTTTTCAAAGTGTTAATTTATGTTTATGAACCTAATTAGTTAGTTAAAGTACTAGAACACTTCAATGATATGTAAATGGGTGTTAATTGGGCATGGATGACCCAAATAGGTGTGTTGACCTTGAAATGGGTCAAATGGGTCTTTAATGACCTAAGTGGTCTTGCATGTGTGAAAATGAGTTAACTTCGTGATTTAAAAGTGTTTTAAACCCATCTTGGTTAATGATTAGGGTTTTGGTGTGTGTTGACCCAAAATTAGGGTTAAGGGTTCAAATGGGTTGAAATTTCGCCTTGGGTCAAAATGGCTTTGGAATGGTGAAAGGATCGGTTGACCAACTTGAGTTTGCGTTTGATTATATGTATAATGTGATAGGTACGTTACTTTGAGGTTTCGCAAGCTCGGGTATCTTTTCACAAGACTTTGAGGTGAGTGGAATAATTATATGCATATGTATATAATGTATCTATTTGTTGTAGCGTGAAAGGTGTAGTGTCGAGGTGTTAAGACACCACGTTTCACGTGAAGAGTGTAGCATCGAGGTGTTAAGATGCCACTCGGGTGTAGCATCGAGGTGTTAAGATGCCACCTAGGAGTGTAGTGTCGAGGTGTTAAGACACCACTCCGTAAAATAATGAGTGTTGCATCGAGGTGTTAAGATGCCACTCGGGGTGATGTGCCGAGGTGTTAAGGTGTCACCCTAGGGGTTAGTGGTGCGAGGTGTTAAGTGCCCTAACGGATGTTATGAACACCGATGGCGTTTTCGCGAGCGCCATTCCCTTGTACTATTGGTCGACCATGGTTATTTGTGTTGTAAGCATATTATATTATTCGAGTTATATTCATATGCGGTTGTTATGCTAGCTTGTGGTATTGGAGATTTATAGCTTGCTATTGTGACGATAAGCTAAATGTGTATGCTAGCGTGTTTGCGGTTTGGTGTGTAAGTGTATGCAAGTAGGTATAATTATATATGTATTCGTATAATTATTGCATTCACTAAGCTTTGCTTACCCTCTCGTTGTTTACTATTTTTATAGGTTCGGTTTTGGACAAGGGTAAGGGCATCGTTTTGGACTAGAGATCCCGCTTGATGCTAGGGGACGCTTTTGGCTTTAGTAGCTCTTGGAGTTTGACCGATAGTTGGGTAGTTTAATCCCAAACGCCATGCTCATTGTGTAGTTTGGAACTTAAACTTTTTGGTGGTCGAAACTCGTAAATTGTATTAAACTCGTAAAATGGCCGATGTGGGCCCCGCTTGTAAAACATTGATTTTATATTTGAAACAGGTTAGTTTTACATATTTGGATGTATGGTAAAAAGCGTTTCGTCTAAAAGTGTCGGGAACTAGTCAATCTTTTTCGCATTTTGAGACTTTCCGGACAGACCCGAATGGCGCGCCGCGCGGCCATCCTGGCGCGCCGCGCCAGTTCACTGTGCAGCAAATTTTTTTTTTATTTTGTATTTTCACGTGGTTTGTTCGCGGGTTGGTTTGGGTTGTTATATATATATATATATATATATATATATATATATATATATATATATATATATATATATATATATATATATATATATATATATATATATATATGTATATATATATATGTATATATATATATGTATATATATATATGTATATATATATGTATATGTATATGTATATATACATATATATATATATATACATATATATATTCTAATAATAAATTTTATTATATCTTATATTTTTCTAACAATTAAATCGTATATTATTTTCAATTCAAATTATTATATATATATTTATACATTTAAATATATATTTATCTCTTTATAAATAGTTTTTCGTGAATTGTCGAGAACAATCGAAGGTCAAATGGATTTGTGAAAACAGTTCAAAAATTTTGAGACGCAACCTTACAGACTTTGCTTATCATGTCAGAAACATTAAATCATTTAAAGATTAAGTTTAAATTTGGTCTGAAATTTCCGGGTCATCACAGTACCCACCCGTTAAAGAAATTTCGTCCCGAAATTTGACAGAGATCGTCATAGTTGACAATAAGAATGTTTTCATGACGAATACGAGTTGAAAACTAGAGTTGTATCATCTGTGAGTAATATGGATAAAACAATTCAATTTTGTGAAGTGTATAAGTGAAGCGATCGCAAAGGAGTGAAATGAAGAAATAACAGTTCTCCTTAACTTTTAATATAGTTACAGTTGATTTTCGGATTTCAAGGGATTTAGAGAAAATCTACGTAATCTATATAAGATTCGATTCTTCGGTGATTAAGGGAATTATGAATTTTCTTTGATTAAATGCGTAATCTGCCTCGATTTCTATGTCTGTTATTTCGCTATAAATCAACCTCTTCTGTTCCATTATTTTCATCACTCCTACATCTTCTTCCTCATTTCGTACTTTCAAAAGATTATGAAAATGCTTCATCCAGTTCTGATCCTTGATCTCATTCTGACTGTTACCACAATCATCCTTCTATTTCAACTCCCACCAGAGGAATCGGTTTACTTCTACTTCGCACTTGGGGTAGTGGTTTTCATAATCCTTCCTTGCATTTGTCTTTCCATAATTATTGACATCTATGGTTAATGATTCCTTCTGTTTGCTGTGATTTATACTCCTATATCTCGAAGCTTTATGCTATTATTTTCTCTTCTCTACTTTGTATGAAGCAAGTAAGGTCCAGAATTCGTGGGTATGAAGTTTCGGATGAACATAACTAATGTTCTAAGAAAGAAATGGTAATCGCACGATATGACTTGTTAAATTACCAGAAGATCACGGAAAAGACCGAATCATCAAGAAAAAATATTTTCTTGATATGTTTAGAGGTTAAATAGAATGAAAGAGTTATGTAACATGGTTCATGATGAGGGTATGATCTGTGAACCTTTATCACGTTCCATTATAAACTCAACATGACTTACTGTAATATAACCACTTTGGCCCGACGTCATTATATTATACTAACTCATGCTTCAATTCCCAACACTTCTCCAAAAACATTCATAATTTAAACTCGAAGGTTTCAGAAGTTTAGAAACTAAAACAATTTCTTTTATGATGTAACACAGATAGTGCAAAGAGTTAAATAATCTCGGACAATGATAGTTATGATGGTATCTTCAGAAATATCGAGGATATTTATACTAAAAGATTCGATGATGTTTTAGAATTTTAAAATATCTTAAATCAAAGGATGATGCATAAACTTTATCTGCGAAGGTTTAGAATAAGGAGTAAGGTGTTCGCTAATGATTTCAGCAGACACTGAATCATTTGGATTCTTTAAAGGTAGATTTCGTCTTTGTGATTTATCCACAGCCTCCTTCAAGGTTTGCTCAACCATTTTTCAGTACCAAAATTTTCTCATTTTCTGAGCTTTTTCAGCACACTATTCTTTATCATCAAACTTTCAACTGTTAAAGTCGTTTGTAGTTTTTTTACTGCTTCATCAGCATTTTTCAAAAATTCAGAGAACTAGTTCGCAGTTTGGGGTGTTTTTCAGAAACTTCACATTCGAAGTATGTAAGTCTAGGAGATAGACGTTATATGTATATATATATATATATATATATATATATATATATATATATATATATATATATATATATATATATAACTGTTGGCGTAGAATCATTGCGAGATTTGAGAATAGTGATTCAAGCTTTTTGGTATGGCAACTACCATTACAAGATGCAGATGAGTATATGATGGGGTTTCAATGAATAAATATAGTGACTTTTCCGAGAGGCTTAAGTCAATGGTTACTGAAGTTGTTGGTACATTTACTGTTAATATGGTGGAACATAAAAGGTTCCCCAGTAACAAGAACGTATATATCAAGGTTACAAATCTGAAAGGTCGAAGTTGACTGGTTGGAAGGGTGATAACACTGGATACCTTGAAAAGGAATTGCAAGGTTATTTTCGGTAAAAATAATGCAAATAAATCACAGATTTATGTTAAATCTTTACTTAGGTTCCGGGAGTTTTCAGGTGCATAACTATATGCATAAATCTTTTCTTTTCGTGGGTAACGTATGGTTAGATCATGTAGTGACCCGAACTTTTCCATGTTTATATATATTAATTGAGATTGATATTTACATGATTAAATGTTTCCAACATGTTAAGCAATCAAACTTGTTAAGACTTGATTAATTGAAATATGTTTCATATAGACAATTGACCACCCAAGTTGACCGGTGATTCACGAACGTTAAAACTTGTAAAAACTATATGATGACATATATATGGATATATATATAGTTAACATGATACTATGATAAGTAAACATATGATTAAGTATATTAACAATGAACTACATATGTAAAAACAAGACTACTAACTTAATGATTTTTAAACGAGACATATATGTAACGATTATCGTTGTAAAGACATTTAATGTATATATATCATATTAAGAGATATTAATACATGATAATATAATAATTTAATATCTCATTTGATATTATAAACATTGGGTTAACAACATTTAACAAGATCGTTAACCTAAAGGTTTCAAAACAACACTTACATGTAACGACTAACGATGACTTAACGACTCAGTTAAAATGTATATACATGTAGTGTTTTAATATGTATTTATACACTTTTGAAAGACTTCAATACACTTATCAAAATACTTCTACTTAACAAAAATTCTTACAATTACATCCTCGTTCAGTTTCATCAACAATTCTACTCGTATGCAGCCGTATTCGTACTCGTACAATACACAACTTTTAGATGTATGTACTATTGGTATATACACTCCAATTATCAGCTCTTAGCAGCCCATGTGAGTCACCTAACACATGTGGGAACCATCATTTGGCAACTAGCATGAAATATCTCATAAAATTACAAAAATATGAGTAATCATTCATGACTTATTTACATGAAAACAAAATTACATATCCTTTATATCTAATCCATACACCAACGACCAAAAACACCTACAAACACTTTCATTCTTCAATTTTCTTCATCTAATTGATCTCTCTCAAGTTCTATCTTCAAGTTCTAAGTGTTCTTCATATATTCTACAAGTTCTAGTTACATAAAATCAAGAATACTTTCAAGTTTGCTAGCTCACTTCCAATCTTGTAAGGTGATCATCCAACCTCAAGAAATCTTTGTTTCTTACAGTAGGTTATCATTCTAATACAAGGTAATAATCATATTCAAACTTTGGTTCAATTTCTATAACTATAACAATCTTATTTCAAGTGATGATCTTACTTGAACTTGTTTTCGTGTCATGATTCTGCTTCAAGAACTTCGAGCCATCCAAGGATCCGTTGAAGCTAGATCCATTTTTCTCTTTTCCAGTAGGTTTATCCAAGGAACTTAAGGTAGTAATGATGTTCATAACATCATTCGATTCATACATATAAAGCTATCTTATTCGAAGGTTTAAACTTGTAATCACTAGAACATAGTTTAGTTAATTCTAAACTTGTTCGCAAACAAAAGTTAATCCTTCTAACTTGACTTTTAAAATCAACTAAACACATGTTCTATATCTATATGATATGCTAACTTAATGATTTAAAACCTGGAAACACGAAAAACACCGTAAAACCGGATTTACGCCGTCGTAGTAACACCGCGGGCTGTTTTGGGTTAGTTAATTAAAAACTATGATAAACTTTGATTTAAAAGTTGTTATTCTAAGAAAATGATTTTTATTATGAACATGAAACTATATCCAAAAATTATGGTTAAACTCAAAGTGGAAGTATGTTTTCTAAAATGGTCATCTAGACGTCGTTCTTTCGACTGAAATGACTACCTTTACAAAAATGACTTGTAACTTATTTTTTCGACTATAAACCTATACTTTTTCTGTTTAGATTCATAAAATAGAGTTCAATATGAAACCATATCAATTTGATTCACTCAAAACGGATTTAAAATGAAGAAGTTATGGGTAAAACAAGATTGGATAATTTTTCTCATTTTAGCTACGTGAAAATTGGTAACAAATCTATTCCAACCATAACTTAATCAACTTGTATTGTATATTATGTAATCTTGAGATACCATAGACACGTATACAATGTTTCGACCTATCATGTCGACACATCTATATATATTTCGGAACAACCATAGACACTCTATATGTGAATATTGGAGTTAGCTATACAGGGTTGAGGTTGATTCCAAAATATATATAGTTTGAGTTGTGATCAATACTGAGATACGTATACACTGGGTTGTGGATTGATTCAAGATAATATTTATCGATTTATTTCTGTACATCTAACTGTGGACAACTAGTTGTAGGTTACTAACGAGGACAGCTGACTTAATAAACTTAAAACATCAAAATATATTAAAAGTGTTGTAAATATATTTTGAACATACTTTGATATATATGTATATATTGTTATAGGTTCGTGAATCAACCAGTGGCCAAGTCTTACTTCCCGACGAAGTAAAAATCTGTGAAAGTGAGTTATAGTCCCACTTTTAAAATCTAATATTTTTGGGATGAGAATACATGCAGGTTTTATAAATGATTTACAAAATAGACACAAGTACGTGAAACTACATTCTATGGTTGAATTATCGAAATCGAATATGCCCCTTTTTATTAAGTCTGGTAATCTAAGAATTAGGGAACAGACACCCTAATTGACGCGAATCCTAAAGATAGATCTATTGGGCCTAACAAACCCCATCCAAAGTATCGGATGCTTTAGTACTTCGAAATTTATATCATATCCGAAGGGTGTCCCGGAATGATGGGGATATTCTTATATATGCATCTTGTTAATGTCGGTTACCAGGTGTTCACCATATGAATAATTTTTATCTCTATGTATGGGATGTGTATTGAAATATGAAATCTTGTGGTCTATTAATATGATTTGATATATATAGGTTAAACCTATAACTCACCAACATTTTTGTTGACGTTTTAAGCATGTTTATTCTCAGGTGATTATTAAGAGCTTCCGCTGTCGCATACTTAAATAAGGACGAGATTTGGAGTCCATGCTTGTATGATATTGTGTAAAAACTGCATTCAAGAAACTTATTTTGTTGTAACATATTTGTATTGTAAACCATTATGTAATGGTCGTGTGTAAACAGGATATTTTAGATTATCATTATTTGATAATCTACGTAAAGCTTTTTAAACCTTTATTGATGAAATAAAGGTTATGGTTTGTTTTAAAATGAATGCAGTCTTTGAAAAACGTCTCATATAGAGGTCAAAACCTCGCAACGAAATCAATTAATATGGAACGTTTTTAATCAATAAGAACGGGACATTTCAGTTGGTATCCGAGCGTTGGTCTTAGAGAACCAGAATTTTGCATTAGTGTGTCTTATCGAGTTTGTTAGGATGCATTAGTGAGTCTGGACTTCGACCGTGTTTACTTGAAAAATGATTGCTTAACAAATTTTGTTGGAAACTATATATTTTTAACATGTGAATATTATGTGATATATTAATCTCTTAACGCGTTTGATATTATGTGATAGATGTCTACCTCTAGAACAAGTCCCATTGACTCACCTAATGATAATGAAGAGTCAAATGTAAATTGGAATGATTCGTGGACTGATTCACAAGTTCCCGAAGAGGAACCGGAAGAAGAGTCGGAACCGGAAGAAGAATCGGAACCGGAAGAAGAATCGGAACCGGATGAAGAAATAGAACCGGTGGGGGAAATAATAAAACGGTTAATTAAAAGAAAATCCTCAACCAACCGACCAAGGTTAATTATGGTCAATGGTGTTTCCGCCAAGGAAGCAAAATATTGGGAGGATTACCAATTCTCCGATGAATCGGATTCCGACGAGAATTCCGATGATGTCATAGAAATTAGCCCAACTGAATTTAAAAAGGCAAAAGAAAATAATAAGGGAAAGGGCATAAAAATAGAGAAATCTAATTCCAACCCCGATGAACTTTATATGTATCGTCAACCCCCGAAGTCCTTAAGTTGTAACAATGACCCGAGAACCTCTAAACCACCAGGTTTTTCTAAACCAATGTGGAAAACGATGGCTCGTATTAGGGGAACATCATATATCCCTAGAAACTTGGCAAAACGAACCAAAACCGAAGAAGAAGAAACAAGCGAGTCGGAATAAGATAGTTGTATTTGTGTGGTGTAATATATGTAATATAGTGTGCTTATGCTTTATGATATATGTAAAAATTGCTTGTATTAATAAGTATTTTTTTTATGAATCTAACTCTTGTCTATTTTACAGTATAAAAACACAAAATGGATAGACAACCCAATATTTTAAGAGACCTACCCGGAGACATGATTGATGAAATCTTGTCTAGAGTCGGTCAGAATTCTTCGGCACAACTATTTAAGGCGAGATCAGTTTGTAAGACATTCGAAGAACGTTCCAAGAATGCCTTGGTTTATAAAAGGCTTTCGTTCGAAAGATGGGGGAACCCAAATGCTATTTTACGCAATGGGTTAAGAAATTATTTTGACTCAATATATCCGAATATTGGACTTCGTGATTTATAAAAAGCGGCTAACATGCAAAATAAAGAAGCATGTTATGCTTACGGATTAGTAATGTTCGCTTCTCACCAAAGTGAGAACAAGAACATCGGGCTACAACTATTAAACAAAACGTTCCCACAAGTGACGGAGTCGGTAATTGGGGTAAGAAATGAGGTTTTTAGATTGTTACGGGACTGTTGGACATTAAGTAACCCTCGTCCCTTTGACGACGTTACAACACGATGTCTTATCAACGGCCATAACGGTTATGTTCCACAAGACCAAGGATGGGAAGTAATCCTAGTAAAACCAGAATGCATGACTTGTTTCTGGACGTATGAATTACGTGTCTTTATTGCCTTTGCTGAACGACTTGTGTACTAGCTAGAATTATCTTCACAACCATCTTGTATCAAATTTATTGTGTGCTATATTTCATGCTATATGTAAAATAAGCGGTATTGTAAGTTTGTAAAATATGGTGTAAAAGTTTGAACGCGAAATATTATTATAATCAGTTTTTCATATAGAATTGTAGTAGTTGAATTGTATATTAGCTACTAAGTATGAACTTAACGGGTAGGTACTACCCGAATTTAAACTTATAAAACGCTAATATGAAGAAAAAGCTTTTATAAATGAGTTCATATTATGCTACGAAATACTATTAACTACTCTTAATATTCTGTATGATTAACTTGTTCCATTTGACTATTTTGAAGGAAATGGCACCGACTACTCGACACACCGTGAATATGAATGAAGAGGAATTCCGTACTTTTCTAGCTTCAAACATAGCCGCAGTACAGGCTGCGCTACATACCAACAATAACCTTAGATCTAGCAGTACAGGAAATCGTGTAGGATGCACCTACAAAGAATTCACTGCCTGCAAACCTTTGGAATTTGATTTAACCGAAGGACCGATCGAATTGAAACAGTGGACCGAGAAGGTCGAATCGGTGTTTGCCATAAGTAAGTGTACTGAAGAGGACAAAGTGAAGTACGCTACGCATACCTTCACAGGTTCTGCGTTAACATGGTGGAATACCTATCTAGAGCAAGTGGGACAAGACGATGCGTACGCACTACCGTGGTCAGCATTCAAGCACTTGATGAACGAGAAGTACCGTCCCAGAACCGAGGTCAATAAGCTCAAGACAGAACTTAGAGGGTTACGAACCCAAGGATTTGATATTACCACGTACGAAAGACGATTCACAGAATTGTGCCTATTGTGTCCGGGAGCATTCGAAGATGAGGAAGAGAAGATCGACGCGTTTGTGAAAGGATTACCGGAAAGAATCCAAGAAGATATAAGTTCACACAAGCCCGCCTCCATACAACATGCATGTAGAATGGCTCACAAACTAGTGAACCAGATTGAAGAAAGAATTAAAGAACAGACTGCTGAAGAGGCCAATGTGAAGCAAGTCAAAAGAAAGTGGGAGGAAAACGGTGATAAGAATCACCAATACAACAACAATAGCAATTACAACAATAATCGCAACAATTATCCCAACAATCGCAACATCAATCGCAACTACAACAAACGGCCCAACAACAACAACAACAACAACAGCAACTACAACAATCATCCCAACAACAATAATAACCGCAACAACAACAACAATCAGAAGCAGCTATGCCAAAGGTGTGAAAAGTATCACTCGGGGTTCTGCACCAAATTTTGCAACAAGTGTAAAAGAAATGGTCATAGCGCGGCGAAGTGTGAGGTCTACGGACCAGGGGTTAATAGAACGAAAGGAACAAATGGTGTCGGAACGAGTAATGGCGGAGCAAGTAGTGTCAGAGCAAGTTATGCCAATGTAGTTTGTTATAAATGTGGAAAACCAGGCCACATTATTAGAAATTGCCCGAACCAGGAGAACACGAATGGACAAGGCCGCGGAAGAGTTTTCAATATTAATGCGGCAGAGGCACAGGAAGACCCGGAGCTTGTTACGGGTACGTTTCTTATTGACAATAAATCTGCTTACGTTTTATTTGATTCGGGTGCGGATAGAAGCTATATGAGTAGAGATTTTTGTGCTAAATTAAGTTGTCCATTGACACCTTTGGATAGTAAATTTTTACTCGAATTAGCAAATGGTAAATTAATTTCAGCAGATAATATATGTCGGAATCAAGAAATTAAACTGGTTAGCGAAACATTTAAGATTGATTTGATACCAGTAGAGTTAGGGAGTTTTGATGTGATAATCGGTATGGACTGGTTGAAAGAAGAGAAAGCAGAGATCGTTTGTTACAAAAATGCAATTCGCATTATACGAGAAAAAGGAAAACCCTTAATGGTGTACGGAGAAAAGGGCAACACGAAGCTACATCTTATTAGTAATTTGAAGGCACAAAAACTAATAAGAAAAGGTTGCTATGCTGTTCTAGCACACGTCGAGAAAGTACAAACTGAAGAAAAGAGCATCAATAATGTTCCGATTGCAAAAGAATTTCCCGATGTATTTCTGAAAGAATTACCGGGATTACCCCCACATCGATCCGTTGAATTTCAAATAGATCTTGTACCAGGAGCTGCACCAATAGCTCGTGCTCCTTACAGACTCGCACCCAGCGAGATGAAAGAACTGCAAAGCCAATTACAAGAACTTTTAGAGCGTGGTTTCATTCGACCAAGCACATCACCGTGGGGAGCTCCTGTTTTATTTGTCAAGAAGAAAGATGGTACATTCAGGTTGTGTATCGACTACCGAGAGTTGAACAAACTTACCATCAAGAACCGCTACCCACTACCGAGAATCGACGACTTATTTGATCAACTACAAGGCTCGTCTGTTTATTCAAAGATTGACTTACGTTCTGGGTATCATCAAATGCGGGTGAAAGAAGATGATATTCCAAAGACTGCTTTCAGAACACGTTACGGTCATTACGAGTTTATGGTCATGCCGTTTGGTTTAACTAATGCACCAGCTGTGTTCATGGACCTTATGAACCGAGTGTGTGGACCATACCTTGACAAGTTTGTCATTGTTTTCATTGATGACATACTTATTTACTCAAAGAATGACCAAGAACACGGTGAACATTTGAGAAAGGTGTTAGAAGTATTAAGGAAGGAAGAATTGTACGCTAAGTTTTCCAAGTGTGCATTTTGGTTGGAAGAAGTTCAATTCCTCGGTCACATAGTGAACAAAGAAGGTATTAAGGTGGATCTGGCAAAGATAGAAACTGTTGAAAAGTGGGAAACCCCGAAAACTCTGAAACACATACGCCAGTTTTTAGGACTAGCTGGTTACTACAGAAGGTTCATCCAAGACTTTTCCAGAATAGCAAAACCCTTGACTGCATTAACGCATAAAGGGAAGAAATTTGAATGGAATGATGAACAAGAGAAAGCGTTTCAGTTATTGAAGAAAAAGCTAACTACGGCACCTATATTGTCATTGCCTGAAGGGAATGATGATTTTGTGATTTATTGTGACGCATCAAAGCAAGGTCTCGGTTGTGTATTAATGCAACGAACGAAGGTGATTGCTTATGCGTCTAGACAATTGAAGATTCACGAACAAAATTATACGACGCATGATTTGGAATTAGGCGCGGTTGTTTTTGCATTAAAGACTTGGAGGCACTACTTATATGGGGTCAAAAGTATTATATATACCGACCACAAAAGTCTTCAACACATATTTAATCAGAAACAACTGAAAATGAGGCAGCGTAGGTGGATTGAATTATTGAATGATTACGACTTTGAGATTCGTTACCACCCGGGGAAGGCAAATGTGGTAGCCGATGCCTTGAGCAGGAAGGACAGAGAACCCATTCGAGTAAAATCTATGAATATAATGATTCATAATAACATTAATACTCAAATAAAGGAGGCGCAACAAGGAGTTTTAAAAGAGGGAAATTTAAAGGATGAAATACCCAAAGGATCGGAGAAGCATCTTAATATTCGGGAAGACGGAACCCGGTATAGGGCTGAAAGGATTTGGGTACCAAAATTTGGAGATATGAGAGAAATGGTACTTAGAGAAGCTCATAAAACCAGATACTCAATACATCCTGGAACGGGGAAGATGTACAAGGATCTCAAGAAACATTTTTGGTGGCCGGGTATGAAAGCCGATGTTGCTAAATACGTAGGAGAATGTTTGACGTGTTCTAAGGTCAAAGCTGAGCATCAGAAACCATCAGGTCTACTTCAACAACCCGAAATCCCGGAATGGAAATGGGAAAACATTACCATGGATTTCATCACTAAATTGCCAAGGACTGCAAGTGGTTTTGATACTATTTGGGTAATAGTTGATCGTCTCACCAAATGATCACACTTCCTACCAATAAGAGAAGATGACAAGATGGAGAAGTTAGCACGACTATATTTGAAGGAAGTCGTCTCCAGACATGGAATACCAATCTCTATTATCTCTGATAGGGATGGCAGATTTATTTCAAGATTCTGGCAGACATTACAGCAAGCATTAGGAACTCGTCTAGACATGAGTACTGCCTATCATCCACAAACTGATGGGCAGAGCGAAAGGACGATACAAACGCTTGAAGACATGCTACGAGCATGTGTTATTGATTTCGGAAACAGTTGGGATAGACATCTACCGTTAGCAGAATTTTCCTACAACAACAGCTACCATTCAAGCATTGAGATGGCGCCGTTTGAAGCACTTTATGGTAGAAAGTGCAGGTCTCTGATTTGTTGGAGTGAAGTGGGGGATAGACAGATTACGGGTCCGGAGATTATACAAGAAACTACCGAGAAGATCATCCAAATTCAACAACGGTTGAAAATCGCCCAAAGTCGACAAAAGAGCTACGCTGACATTAAAAGAAAAGATATAGAATTTGAAATTGGAGAGATGGTCATGCTTAAAGTTGCACCTTGGAAAGGCGTTGTTCGATTTGGTAAACGAGGGAAATTAAATCCAAGGTATATTGGACCATTCAAGATTATTGATCGTGTCGGACCAGTAGCTTACCGACTTGAGTTACCTCAACAACTCGCGGCTGTACATAACACTTTCCACGTCTCGAATTTGAAGAAATTTTTTGCTAAAGAAGATCTCACTATTCCGTTAGATGAAATCCAAATCAATGAAAAACTTCAATTCATTGAAGAACCCGTCGAAATAATGGATCGTGAGGTTAAAAGACTTAAGCAAAACAAGATACCAATTGTTAAGGTTCGATGGAATGCTCGTAGAGGACCCGAGTTCACCTGGGAGCATGAAGATCAGATGAAGAAGAAATACCCGCATCTATTTCCAGAAGATTCGTCAACACCTTCAACAACTTAGAATTTCGAGACGAAATTTATTTAACGGGTAGGTACTGTAGTGACCCGAACTTTTCCATGTTTATATATATTAATTGAGATTGATATTTACATGATTAAATGTTTCCAACATGTTAAGCAATCAAACTTGTTAAGACTTGATTAATTGAAATATGTTTCATATAGACAATTGACCACCCAAGTTGACCGGTGATTCACGAACGTTAAAACTTGTAAAAACTATATGATGACATATATATGGATATATATATAGTTAACATGATACTATGATAAGTAAACATATGATTAATTATATTAACAATGAACTACATATGTAAAAACAAGACTACTAACTTAATGATTTTTAAACGAGACATATATGTAACGATTATCGTTGTAAAGACATTTAATGTATATATATCATATTAAGAGATATTAATACATTATAATATAATAATTTAATATCTCATTTGATATTATAAACATTGGGTTAACAACATTTAACAAGATCGTTAACCTAAAGGTTTCAAAACAACACTTACATGTAACGACTAACGATGACTTAACGACTCAGTTAAAATGTATATACATGTAGTGTTTTAATATGTATTTATACACTTTTGAAAGACTTCAATACACTTATCAAAATACTTCTACTTAACAAAAATTCTTACAATTACATCCTCGTTCAGTTTCATCAACAATTCTACTCGTATGCACCCGTATTCGTACTCGTACAATACACAGCTTTTAGATGTATGTACTATTGGTATATACACTCCAATTATCAGCTCTTAGCAGCCCATGTGAGTCACCTAACACATGTGGGAACCATCATTTGGCAACTAGCATGAAATATCTCATAAAATTACAAAAATATGAGTAATCATTCATGACTTATTTACATGAAAACAAAATTACATATCCTTTATATCTAATCCATACACCAACAACCAAAAACACCTACAAACACTTTCATTCTTCAATTTTCTTCATCTAATTGATCTCTCTCAAGTTCTATCTTCAAGTTCTAAGTGTTCTTCATATATTCTACAAGTTCTAGTTACATAAAATCAAGAATACTTTCAAGTTTGCTAGCTCACTTCCAATCTTGTAAGGTGATCATCCAACCTCAAGAAATCTTTGTTTCTTACAGAAGGTTATCATTCTAATACAAGGTAATAATCATATTCAAACTTTGGTTCAATTTCTATAACTATAACAATCTTATTTCAAGTGATGATCTTACTTGAACTTGTTTTCGTGTCATGATTCTGCTTCAAGAACTTCGAGCCATCCAAGGATCCGTTGAAGCTAGATCCATTTTTCTCTTTTCCAGTAGGTTTATCCAAGGAACTTAAGGTAGTAATGATGTTCATAACATCATTAGATTCATACATATAAAGCTATCTTATTCGAAGGTTTAAACTTGTAATCACTAGAACATAGTTTAGTTAATTCTAAACTTGTTCGCAAACAAAAGTTAATCCTTCTAACTTGACTTTTAAAATCAACTAAACACATGTTCTATATCTATATGATATGCTAACTTAATGATTTAAAACCTGGAAACACGAAAAACACCGTAAAACCGGATTTACGCCGTCGTAGTAACACCGCGGGCTGTTTTGGGTTAGTTAATTAAAAACTATGATAAACTTTGATTTAAAAGTTGTTATTCTAAGAAAATGATTTTTATTATGAACATGAAACTATATCCAAAAATTATGGTTAAACTCAAAGTGGAAGTATGTTTTCTAAAATGGTCATCTAGACGTCGTTCTTTCGACTGAAATGACTACCTTTACAAAAATGACTTGTAACTTATTTTTCCGACTATAAACCTATACTTTTTCTGTTTAGATTCATAAAATAGAGTTCAATATGAAACCATAGCAATTTGATTCACTCAAAACGGATTTAAAATGAAGAAGTTATGGGTAAAACAAGATTGGATAATTTTTCTCATTTTAGCTACGTGAAAATTGGTAACAAATCTATTCCAACCATAACTTAATCAACTTGTATTGTATATTATGTAATCTTGAGATACCATAGACACGTATACAATGTTTCGACCTATCATGTCGAAACATCTATATATATTTCGGAACAACCATAGACACTCTATATGTGAATATTGGAGTTAGCTATACAGGGTTGAGGTTGATTCCAAAATATATATAGTTTGAGTTGTGATCAATACTGAGATACGTATACACTGGGTCGTGGATTGATTCAAGATAATATTTATCGATTTATTTCTGTACATCTAACTGTGGACAACTAGTTGTAGGTTACTAACGAGGACAGCTGACTTAATAAACTTAAAACATCAAAATATATTAAAAGTGTTGTAAATATATTTTGAACATACTTTGATATATATGTATATATTGTTATAGGTTCGTGAATCAACCAGTGGCCAAGTCTTACTTCCCGACGAAGTAAAAATCTGTGAAAGTGAGTTATAGTCCCACTTTTAAAATCTAATATTTTTGGGATGAGAATACATGCAGGTTTTATAAATGATTTACAAAATAGACACAAGTACGTGAAACTACATTCTATGGTTGAATTATCGAAATCGAATATGCCCCTTTTTATTAAGTCTGGTAATCTAAGAATTAGGGAACAGACACACTGTGATGACCCGAAAAATTTCTACTAATTTAAACCAATTCTCTTTATGATTTAATATTATGTAAATATACATATATGTATGTATATATATATATATATTATAAGATGTACAAGTAAAAACGACTTTCCTACAGTAAAACATTAATTGCTACAGTAAAAATGAATTTGCTACAGTAAAACACTATTTGCTACAGTGAAACCGTATTTTGCTACAGTGCTACAGTGCTACAGTGATTTGCTACAGTAAAACACTATTTGCTACAGTAAAACACTATTTGCTACAGTAAAACACTATTTGCTACAGTAACACTATTTGCTACAGTAAACACTATTTGATGTCGACGAACTAGCAAACAAAACGGAAAAGGCGGCCATGCGATCGCATGGCAAAAACACTGAAAACTCATGCGATCGCATGAGCTACAGTAAATCGAAAAGTAATATAAATACGCAGTTCGTTCGACGAATTTTTTTCAAATTAAACTCTCAATATTTATATTTATATTATAATTATAATTTTAAATTTAAGTTTAATAATAATAAGTTATATACGAGGGTGTTTTAATTCGGGTTTCAAACCGCTTTAAGCTAAGGAAATATTAGGTATTATTCGGGGTATTGTTCTTGAATCCAAGGCCAACCATACAGTCGTCTACCATCATTACGTCTACGCAATTTGCCTACAATATTGAATCGCAATATTGAACTGTGAGTTTATAGTCTCCCTTTTTAAATACTTTAAATATTTTTGGGCTGAGAATGCATGCAATTTATTTTAAACGCGATAAGACACAAGTACATACTAAATTCTACACTGAGTTAAACCGAAAATCCCTTAGCTTTGGTAACTAGTAGCTGCCAGTACATAGGATATGGACTGGTGGGCGCGAATAATTGTATATGGATCCATAGGGCTTGACATCCCCGTCCGAGCTAGAGCGCTAGCCTTTTAACGGACGTATGTTATTTGAGTTTAAGACACGTTGGTTTGCGTGTATTAAAACGAATGGGGTAATTATCACTATAGCGTTAAGTTTAGTTACCAGGGTGCTCTGTTACGTAGAATCTATTGATAAACTTTTGATGAAATCTTGTGGTCTATCTTTATACATGTTTATGACTCGAGCAATTAAACCTATAACTCACCAACATTCGTGTTGACTTTTTAGCATGTTTTATTCTCAGGTCCTTAGAATGCTTCCGCTGTGATGTGCTTGTTGCCTGCATGGAGTCTCTCATGCTTTGTACAAAGTTTATTGCATTCAAAATAAAACTGCGTTGTGTAATAAATAACTGGACTGTGATGTCAACCTGTAAATTAAAGACTTATGTATTTCGGGGTTTTGCTTACACCTAAGCACTCGCCCATATGTTTATAACTTTCTATGTTTAGAAAGTCACTTATTTTAATGAATGCAATATTTTATCAAAACGTATCATATAGAGGTCAAAACCTCACTGTGGAATCAATGATTAACGTGCCGCGTCAATAGCGATTTTGACGGGTCGTTACACACCCTAATTGACGCGAATCCTAAAGATAGATCTATTGGGCCTAACAAACCCCATCCAAAGTATCGGATGCTTTAGTACTTCGAAATTTATATCATATCCGAAGGGTGTCCCGGAATGATGGGGATATTCTTATATATGCATCTTGTTAATGTCGGTTACCAGGTGTTCACCATATGAATGATTTTTATCTCTATGTATGGGATGTGTATTGAAATATGAAATCTTGTGGTCTATTAATATGATTTGATATATATAGGTTAAACCTATAACTCACCAACATTTTTGTTGACGTTTTAAGCATGTTTATTCTCAGGTGATTATTAAGAGCTTCCGCTGTCGCATACTTAAATAAGGACGAGATTTGGAGTCCATGCTTGTATGATATTGTGTAAAAACTGCATTCAAGAAACTTATTTTGTTGTAACATATTTGTATTGTAAACCATTATGTAATGGTCGTGTGTAAACAGGATATTTTAGATTATCATTATTTGATAATCTACGTAAAGCTTTTTAAACCTTTATTGATGAAATAAAGGTTATGGTTTGTTTTAAAATGAATGCAGTCTTTGAAAAACGTCTCATATAGAGGTCAAAACCTCGCAACGAAATCAATTAATATGGAACGTTTTTAATCAATAAGAACGGGACATTTCAGATCATCCTCTCGATTGTTTCTTAATTGAGGGGTTTTCAAGAATCATGAAGGGTTTTGAACGCATATTGTAATCGTCTATATATATATGATGTTCTAGAATTTTGAATGATACGAATATTTTTATTGGTGAGAGATGAATAGTAGTGATGTTCTAGCACAATTTTGAAGTCAAAGTATTGCTTTGAAAGATATATGGATCTAAGAGTGGTGTCACCTGTTAAATCTTGACTTAGATTCTGTTTTGTCAAAATCAGAATATGTAACTGAATTTGTACGAAATGATTGTATATCGCTGTGAAGGTAGTGAGTATAGTTAATGATTTTTGAATCAAAATTAAAAATGTACAGCGTAACATATCAATTGTGAACTTATATCTTTCCCGGGTATTACCTACCCGTAAAAAAAATTTCACATATAATATTTTGTACAAAAGAATTTTTATTACAGTCTTTATGAAAATATATGTATGTATATTTTCTCTAGATGTAATACGGATTAAATGAGTTAATATACTATTACTCACATTTGATTTTCGGCTTGAACTAGAAATGAATAATCTCTAAAACATTAGAGATTACTTAATCGCCGTAGAATATTTCTCCAATGAAGTTATGAATCAATACTTCATCGTTTATTGTTGTTGGTACTCCTTGGTACCTATGGCGCGTATGATGTTGATGCTCAAAGTACAGATTTTATATGTGATATTGAGGTGTGGGATGCGGATGTGGTTGTTGGTGGTGGTAATGATCCTGTTGGTGTTGATGATGGTGGTACTGTTGATGCCAGTGATGCTGCTGGTGTTTGTGGTATTGAGGCTTGTGATGTGGATGTTGTTAGCGGTAATGGTGTTGTTGATGGTGCTTGTAATCTTTGCACCATATTCTCCAAAGCCGTCATGCGAGAGCGAAGCTCGTTGACTTCTTCTATCACGCCGAGATGATTGTCGGTTCGGACGAGCGAATGAATAAGATTCAGAATCTGAGATAGTATATAATCGTGATGAGATACTCTGAAAATGAGAGAGAAAAGGGTGTTTTGAACAGGTTCGCCTGTAAGTGCTTCAGGTTCTTCGCCAATAGGTGAATGTGGCGGATGGAAGGGATCACCTTCTTCTTGTCTCCAATGATTAAGTAGATTATGAACCCATCCCCAATTCATCCAGAATAGATGATGGCTAATTTGATCCATTCTGGTTGCGCTGCTTTCGGAGCTCAGGTCGAATTCCATATCGGAATATATGTCGGAATCTAAGGAATTTGAACTAGATGCGGGATCCATCTTGTATAATTAAGGAAATGATTTTTTTTTTTGATATGAAATAGATTATAGGATTTAGATTGGTATTCTTCAACACATAATTTACATATGTATATATAATACCAAAATCCCATAAATCACGGAGAAATTTTCGGAAGATGTCAGGCAAAGTTTATAGTAACAGATATGCCAGGATATGAATTCGTCTGTACACTATTAATGCAATAAATGCAGGAAAATGCGTCTAGACTTAGAAATGATAAGCAGGTAATTTCTGACAAGAAATGATAAGCAAAACTCGGTAAAAACAGATACGGTCATAGTCCAGACCCACTAATGCATCCTAACAATTACCAGTTAAACACACTAATACACATTCTAGTTCCCTATGACCTTAAGCTCTGATGCCAACTGTGATGACCCGTCCAAATCCATTTGGACGAATACATCATTCATCGATTTCATTGCGAGGTACTGACCTCTATATGATATGTTTTGTAAACATTGCATTCTTTTTAAAAGGTACTCTATCAATTGAATATATATATCCAAGGTTTTCGTCATCTGATGATTTCTACGTATAGACAATCACCGTAAATAATAGTTTTTAACAATACATCCGTTGACAATACAGTCAAAATAAGATACATGATGATGATTTTGTGAATGCAAAGTTTTCTTGAATAAAGCATGTATGACTCCATGCACATAGCTTGTATATCATATAAGCAAACAGCGGAAGACTTCTAGGAACCTGAGAATAAACATGCTTAAAAGTGTCAACACAAAGGTTGGTCAGTTCATAGTTTTAATGTTGCGCATAATCTGTATATAAAGGTGGACCACAAGATTTCAGTTGTTTCATCTGAAACATTTATCAATAGTTTGTCAATAGATTCTACGTAACAGAGCACCCTGGTAACTAAACTTAACGCTATAATAATAATAACCCTTATTGTTTTAATACACGCAAACCAACGTGTCATAAACTCAAATAACATACGTCCGTTAAAAGGCTAGCGCTATTAGCTCGGTCGGGGATGTCAAGTCCTATGGATCTATATACAGTTATTCGCGCCCACCAGTCCACATCCTATGTACTGGAAGCTACTAGTTACCAAAGCTAGGGTTTTCGGTTTAACTCAGTGTAGAATTAAGTATGTTCTTGTATCCATTGCGTTTAAAATAAATTGCATGTATTCTCAGCCCAAAAATATATTGCAAAAGCAATTAAAAAGGGAGCAATGAAACTCACATATCAATATTGTGGTTCAATATTGTAGGAAAAGTATGCATATGCAACGGTAATAACAAGTGCAAGGTTGGTCTTTGATTCACGAACAATACCCCCGAACATTACCCATAACCTCCTTAGCTATAACCTATTTGAAACCCGATAAAAACACCCGTGCATCACCTCGTCGTATTATTTTATCATTTGTTTATTAAAATAATAATAATAATAATAATAATAATAATAATAATATAAATATTAAACTATTATGTTGTGAATAGATGAAAATTACATGTTGAAAAAAAAAAATTCGAGATAACGTACAAATGATTTGATAACTAATTTAGAAAAGTTAAAAATTAAAATGGAATAGTTTAGCTTGTTAAATGGAGTGTTCGTAGATCTTGAAGAAAATAAGTCGTGAGCTGGAGTAAACGAATGATTGATATATTATAATATATCATGAAAATAATCAATAAGTTGTTGTGTGTGTGTTTTTGTAGCCAGTAAACTAAAAGTGTAAGTCTTATATATAACTTAGCCGGTCCCCATTATAATATAAAAATGAACGTGTAATGAACTTTAGCCTTTAAATTTTTGGACAATTTGGTCGACATCCATAATATAATCCGTGAACTTTTTGTCTATTAAGACCCGTGTATATGTTAGTCAAAAAGGAAAGAAAAAAAAATTATATATATATATATATATATATATATATATATATATATATATATATATATATATATATATATATATTATAACAACCCTCACTTTTCGACTTCCGATTTTACTAAAATACCTAGAGTTGTTATATACGAATAAATTTAACGTTGACCGAATAAACGTACGCTTAAAATAAATAATATAATTATAAATATTATAAATAAGATTATGATATATAATATAACATAATTACATCAATGAATATATATATAATATTTATATTACTTTTGTTATTTAGTTAATAGAATATATAATTAACTAAATAATACATAATATTATAACATTTATAAAACTAATAAAAACTATAAATTAATAATCATAAATTTTAATTTTTATAAAAACTAAATATAATAATAATTTTTATATAAAATTCGTATTTAATAATTAAACAAATATAGAAATAAAATGTTAAATGTTCTTAGAAATATATTAAACAAATTTTTTTTTTAGAATTTTATACAAAAAAAAAATCAAAACTATATATACTTTTAATAAATAAATACAAAAATACAAACTACTTTTTCTTTTAAGATTTACTTTTAATAAAAATATAAACTACTTTTTATTATTTTAACTTTTAAGATTTACTTTTAATAAAAATACAAACTACTTTTTCTTATTTTAACTTTTAAGATTTACTTTTAATAAAAATACAAAATATTTTTTTTATTTTAACTTTTAAGATTTTACTTTTAATAAAAATATAAACTACTTTTTCTTATTTTAACTTTTATGATTTTACTTTTAATAAAAATACAAACTACTTTTTCTTATTTTAACTTTTAAGATTTACTTTTAATAAAAATACAAAATACTTTTTCTTATTTTAACTTTTAAGATTTTACTTTTAATAAAAATACAAACTACTTTTTCTTATTTTAACTTTTAAGATTTTACTTTTAACAAAAATACAAACTACTTTTTTTTATTTTAACTTTTAAAATTTACTTTTAATAAAAATACAAAATACTTTTTCTTATTTTAACTTTTAAGATTTTACTTTTAATAAAAATACAAACTACTTTTTCTTATTTTAACTTTTAAGTTTTTACTTTTAATAAAAATACAAACTACTTTTTCTTATTTTAACTTTTAAGATTTACTTTTAATAAAAATACAAAATACTTTTCTTATTTTAACTTTTAAGATTTTACTTTTAATAAAAATACAAACTACTTTTTCTTATTTTAACTTTTATGATTTTACTTTTAATAAAAATACAAACTACTTTTTCTTATTTTAACTTTTAAGATTTACTTTTAATAAAAATACAAAATACTTTTTCTTATTTTAACTTTTAAGATTTTACTTTTAATAAAAATACAAACTACTTTTTCTTATTTTAACTTTTAAGATTTTACTTTTAATAAAAATACAAACTACTTTTTTCTTATTTTAACTTTTAAAATTTACTTTTAATAAAAATACAAAATACTTTTTCTTATTTTAACTTTTAAGATTTTACTTTTAATAAAAATACAAACTACTTTTTCTTATTTTAACTTTTAAGATTTTACTTTTAATAACAATACAAACTACTTTTTCTTATTTTAACTTTTAAGATTTACTTTTAATAAAAATACAAAATAATTTTTCTTATTTTAACTTTTAAGATTTACTTATTTTATTTTATTTTTTTTTACCTAACATTTTCAACTATAAATACCACATACATTTCTCATTTCAAACTTACACCTTAATCTCTCATTTCTCTCTTAAAGAACTACTTCTAGTTGATATCTCGGTCACTTACTTGCTTTACTTTCCTTTCTTGCGTGGAATACTTCAACTGCTATTTAAGGTGAGTTTCATTTGCTCCCTTTTTATATATATTTTTGGGCTGAGAATACATGCGCTGACTTATAAATGTTTTACGAAATAGGCACAAGTACTAAAACTAATTCTATGTGGGTTTAAACCAGAAATATACCCTTAGCTTGGTAACATTAAACTACTTGTCTATGTACGGTAGGCGCGAATCCTAAAGATAGATCTATTGGGTCTAACAAACCCCATCCTGACTATGGGATGCTTTAGTACTTCGAGGTTATTTTAAACACACCTGATCTGGTGTACTTCAGAGGGTAAAACATGAACATTAAGGCTTGTTACCGGGTGACTACAACTTATAGAATGCTTTTATACACTTGCTAGTGTACGGATATTTATGTAACTGAAATCTTGTGGCCTATTATTATAACGGAAATGATTGATTTTGATAAACTAATGAACTCACCAACCTTTTTGGTTGACACTTTAAGCATGTTTTGTCTCAGGTGACGAATAAGATGATTGTCATGATTGCTACCTGATGAATTGAATGCTGCTACATGGAGTCTTCATTTCATTACATTTACTTTGCATTAAGACTATTATTATTATTTCAGTTTAAATTTGATGTAAAACTTTTAATGCTTCCGCTGTTTTATTAATAAATGTTTTATTCAAAACGTCTCATATAGAGTCGTTCTCGTTTATACAACTGTGATTTGATATAATTAGTCACAAATACCCTAGGCCCTAATTTGGGGGTGTGACAGATTGGTATCAGAGCCAGGTTGTTGTAGAGAACCAGGATTGCATTTTATGTGTGCCTTATACAATTAGGTACCTTAGCAATGTAGGACTACAACTTTCCTTGACCATAGTGCCTTTAATTGTTGCCTTTAATTGATAAATGTTACACTATACCTTAGAAACTATATTTAAATCTTAAGATTATAACATACACGATAATGTGAAATTACTCGAACGTCAACGCTACTTAAGGCCTAGGGTGATCCTTGGTACCACTATGGGACGCTTGTGGATTTCGAATGCCAAACTTAGATTTTGGTCGAGAATTCCTGGGCCAACCGGTAACAATTGATCATTCAAGTGACTCGGCGGTGGCATAGATGTTTGGATATGGTGCACAATATCAAACCTGACTATAGTGATCATACAACACTTAGTCACTTACGCACTTGATAAGTGGTGAACTTATTAAGAACAACTCACTTAGTCATCTATCCTGGTTTTGTGTATTACATATGTATTACATGAAATATTATCCAAGATTTTTGAAACTCCTATAATTCATACTCAAAAGTATATAACTCCCTGTTATATCACGAACCTATATGCCTTATGCCTTTATGCATCGGTTTACGAATCGAGAAATGTCATTGGGTTATCACAGTATACGAATTGAAAGTCTTTAATCGAAAGATTATTAGATTACATACTTATCATTTTATAATCTCGACACGTGATACTACCATTATTGGAGTATAGACAAATCATATCTTAGCATATCTATTCCCAATAGACCTTGTCTAACATTTTTCCTAAATTTCCTCCGTAAATTACGGAAATCTTTCTGCTATATATACGTATTCAAGGAGACGAATATATCATTCAATATTCAACACCCATTTCATATCAAACCCTATTCTAAACACATAATATGGATTTCTCACCTAATTCCTCAAGTTCTTCTAGCTCCAAAGATAGCGTGACAGGAGCACACCCACCGATCAATTACCGTGATTTCTTTAGAAAATGGGGATGGGTTCGCGAAATACTCACCCTATGGAGAAATGAAGAAGGTACTCCTTATCATGAGCCAAACTTACCACCAAACGTCGGAGTACTCGATCCTCTTACTGGCGAACCTGTTCGCAATACCATTTTCACTCTTTTCGCAAGGATTTTCCGCCTCGAAGGTCGACTCGATGTAACCAACGACAATATTCGTCCTCTACTCTCGAATTCTAACCAGAAAGGGTTATTAGAAGAAGTTAGAAGACTTCGAACTAAATATCAAGAATTGACAAACCTTACAGAGGAATGGGTAGAACAAATCCATAGACTCGAGCGTAAAGTAGAAACCCTGGAGGAAATAGTGCGCGATTTGGTAGCTAGGCTCACACTTACTAACCAAGTACCACAAGCAGCACCAACAGCAGCACCAGCACCACCAGTACTATCAGCTTCACCAACAACAACATCAGCATCCCACGTCTCAACATCATAATCGGTACCTCAAACATCGACATCATACGCCCATAGATACTAAGGAATATTAGTAATAATGAGTTAAGATGTATTGACTCATTCTTCCTGAAGAATTATATATGTATACTTTATATATATATGGTTTGGAACAATAATAAATCTTTTCGTACTAAACTATTACGTGTGAATCTTAACTAGTATGTACTACTTGGTTAATTCATATCACTAATACGCTATGATGTACATCCTTCGTTAATGACTTAACAATCATTAATCACTGCTTCAGTACAATAAACTCCATTTCATAATAAACTAAGTGTATTATTCAAATGCATGTGTGATTTTACACTCCTATTTTTCGATGTACTCGAAAATTTCTCGAAAACATCATTTGTGCCTTATGAATTTCACAAGAAATCTACGAGCATCAACATCATTTACTGAGGTATATTAATAACAATGAACGATGAAGTATTGATTCATAACTTCATTAAAGAAATATTCCGCGACGATTATGTAATCTCTAAAGTTTTGGAGATTATTTATTCTCGTTTCAACCGTAAATCAAATGAGTTTAATATTATATTAACTTATTAAATCCATAATTACATCTGAAGAAAATATATATGTATGTATATTTTCATAAAGATTGTATTTAAAAATTCTTTTGTACAAACTGTTAATTGTGAAAATATTTTAACGGGTAGGTAATACCCAAGAAATATCTAACATTCACATTAATATATTACATTGTACATTCTTCAAAATCCTTGAAAACATATCAGATTGATAATCAATGATTCAGATCAGTTAACCTTGAGAATGCTGATGAAGCAGCAAAAGCTGTAGATGGCCTTAATGACCAGAAGCTTGATAATAAAGAATTGTGTGTTGGAAAAGCTCAAAAGAATATCTGGTATTGAAAGACGGATTGAGCAAAACATGAAGGAGACCAAGGACAAATCCTAAGGACTAAACCTATAACCAAAGAATCTAGATGATTCGATTTCTGAAGGAAATCACAGAAGATCTTTTTACGCATTCTAAATCCTTACAGAAGAATTTCTTCATTATCCATCGATTTTAGAAATTCTAAAATATCATCGTATCTTTCGTTATAAATATCCTCGATATTTCTAAAGATATCTTCATAACGATTCTTGTCCGCAATTAATTATCTCTTTGCAATATCTTTATTACATCATAAAGGAAAACTGTTTAAGTTTCTATATTCCGTAAAATTTAAATTCAAATTTTGAATGATTTGAAGTAATGTTGAGAATTGAAGCATGAGTTAGTATAATATAATGACGTCAGGCCAACATGATTATATTACAGTAAGTCATGCTAAATTTTTAATGGAAGATGATGATTCATAGACTTTATAATCATCATTTGCCATGTTACACGACTCTTACATTCTACTTAATCTCTGAACATATCAAGCAAATATATTCTTGATAGTTCTATCCTCAGTAATTCTGGCAATTTACCAAATCAAATCGTGATATTACGCTTAGAACAGTAGGTCCATTCGAAACTTCATACCTACAAATTCTGGACCATTACTCGCTTTACTTAGAGTCGAGAGGAGAATAAAAAGGCAAAGAGCTCCGACATATAAGGGAAAATATGTAGCCCGATAACGATACCGAAATTACAAACCGTGTATATCAATACGTATTGCAACGTAAAGACATGGGAGAATTAAAAACACTATAACTCCAAGGTAATAGTAGAAGAAAACAAATTCCTCTAGTGGTAAATAAAAAAGAAGAATGACTGAAATGATAGTCAGAAAAATATCCAGGATAAGAACTAGATGGAGCATTCTCACAATCTTTAGAAGTATGAATTGAGGAAGAAAGTATAGAAGTGGTGAAGATAATGAAACGGAAGAAGCTAATTTATAGCAAAATTCCAAACACAGCAATTGAAGCAATTCACCTCATTTAATCAAAGAAAATTTCAAATTCCTTAATTACCGGAGAATCAAATCTTATGGATTACGAAGATTTCCTTTAATCCCTTGAATTCCGAAAATCAATCGTGACTACGTCAAAAGTTAAGGCGAACATTTAATTTCTCATTCACTCTTTTACAATAGCTTCGTTTATACGCTTCCTATAATCAAATCGTTTTATCCATATTATTCAGTAGTGATAAAACTTTATTTTTTCAACTTATATTCATCATTACAATATTCTTGTTGTAAACAATGATGATCTCTATCAAACTTCATGACTATAATTTTCATGAACTACTCTCTGTTTTGTCTACCCTAATATTGTGACATAAACACTCAAAGTTTTAAATAAGCTCAATACTATTCATAACACATTTCATGTGTTCAGTTTACTAAAATGCTCGTATAACACCATCATCCCTTTTGAGGATAACCTAGTCAAATGACACTCTTATTAATCCTTTAGATAACCTCCGCATTAATGATAAAATGCACTTTATAGAAGAACCTGTAAGAAATTAGGGTTCGTATTATTTAAATGCATGAAACAGAACAATATTCTATCCGTTGAAATTCACGAAAGGCCCCGAACCTACCTGGGAACGTGAAGACCAGATAAAACGTAAATATCCTCGTCTAGGTACGAACAACGCCGATTGATGGCAAAAACTAAATTTCGGGACGAAATTTCTTTTAACGGGTAGGTACTATAACAACCCTCACTTTTCGACTTCCGATTTTACTAAAATACCTAGAGTTGTTATATACGAATAAATTTAACGTTGACCGAATAAACGTACGCTTAAAATAAATAATATAATTATAAATATTATAAATAAGATTATGATATATAATATAACATAATTACATCAATGAATATATATATATAATATTTATATTACTTTTGTTATTTAGTTAATAGAATATATAATTAACTAAATAATACATAATATTATAACATTTATAAAACTAATAAAAACTATAAATTAATAATCATAAATTTTAATTTTTATAAAAACTAAATATAATAATAATTTTTATATAAAATTCGTATTTAATAATTAAACAAATATAGAAATAAAATGTTAAATGTTCTTAGAAATATATTAAACAAATTTTTTTTTAGAATTTTATACAAAAAAAAAATCAAAACTATATCTACTTTTAATAAATAAATACAAAAATACAAACTACTTTTTCTTTTAAGATTTACTTTTAATAAAAATACAAACTACTTTTTATTATTTTAACTTTTAAGATTTACTTTTAATAAAAATACAAACTACTTTTTCTTATTTTAACTTTTAAGATTTACTTTTAATAAAAATACAAAATATTTTTTTTTTTTAACTTTTAAGATTTTACTTTTAATAAAAATACAAACTACTTTTTCTTATTTTAACTTTTATGATTTTACTTTTAATAAAAATACAAACTACTTTTTCTTATTTTAACTTTTAAGATTTACTTTTAATAAAAATACAAAATACTTTTTCTTATTTTAACTTTTAAGATTTTACTTTTAATAAAAATACAAACTACTTTTTCTTATTTTAACTTTTAAGATTTTACTTTTAATAAAAATACAAACTACTTTTTTTATTTTAACTTTTAAAATTTACTTTTAATAAAAATACAAAATACTTTTTCTTATTTTAACTTTTAAGATTTTACTTTTAATAAAAATACAAACTACTTTTTCTTATTTTAACTTTTAAGATTTTACTTTTAATAAAAATACAAACTACTTTTTCTTATTTTAACTTTTAAGATTTACTTTTAATAAAAATACAAAATACTTTTTCTTATTTTAACTTTTAAGATTTTACTTTTAATAAAAATACAAACTACTTTTTCTTATTTTAACTTTTATGATTTTACTTTTAATAAAAATACAAACTACTTTTTCTTATTTTAACTTTTAAGATTTACTTTTAATAAAAATACAAAATACTTTTTCTTATTTTAACTTTTAAGATTTTACTTTTAATAAAAATACAAACTACTTTTTCTTATTTTAACTTTTAAGATTTTACTTTTAATAAAAATACAAACTACTTTTTCTTATTTTAACTTTTAAAATTTACTTTTAATAAAAATACAAAAAACTTTTTCTTATTTTAACTTTTAAGATTTTACTTTTAATAAAAATACAAACTACTTTTTCTTATTTTAACTTTTAAGATTTTACTTTTAATAAAAATACAAACTACTTTTTCTTATTTTAACTTTTAAGATTTACTTTTAATAAAAATACAAAATAATTTTTCTTATTTTAACTTTTAAGATTTACTTATTTTATTTTAATTTTTTTTACCTAAATTTTCAACTATAAATACCACATACATTTCTCATTTCAAACTTACACCTTAATCTCTCATTTCTCTCTTAAAGAACTACTTCTAGTTGATATCTCGGTCACTTACTTGCTTTACTTTCCTTTCTTGTGTGGAATACTTCAACTGCTATTTAAGGTGAGTTTCATTTGCTCCCTTTTTATATATATTTTTGGGCTGAGAATACATGCGCTGACTTATAAATGTTTTACGAAATAGGCACAAGTACTAAAACTAATTCTATGTGGGTTTAAACCAGAAATATACCCTTATTGGTAACATTAAACTACTTGTCTATGTACGGTAGGCGCAAATCCTAAAGATAGATCTATTGGGTCTAACAAACCCCATCCTGACTATGGGATGCTTTAGTACTTCGAGGTTATTTTAAACACACCTGATCTGGTGTACTTCAGAGGGTAAAACATGAACGTTAAGGCTTGTTACCGGGTGCCTACAACTTATAGAATGCTTTTATACACTTGCTAGTGTACGGATATTTATGAAACTGAAATCTTGTGGCCTATTATTATAACGGAAATGATTGATTTTGATAAACTAATGAACTCACCAACCTTTTTGGTTGACACTTTAAGCATGTTTTGTCTCAGGTGACGAATAAGATGATTGCCATGATTGCTACCTGATGAATTGAATGCTGCTACATGGAGTCTTCATTTCATTACATTTACTTTGCATTAAGACTATTATTATTATTTCAGTTTAAATTTGATGTAAAACTTTTAATGCTTCCGCTGTTTTATTAATAAATGTTTTATTCAAAACGTCTCATATAGAGTCGTTCTCGTTTATACAACTGTGATTTGATATAATTAGTCACAAATACCCTAGGCCCTAATTTGGGGGTGTGACATATATATGAAGGATAAGACATGCATTTGTGATATAAATATTAAATATATTACTGATAATGCTAAAAACGAACATATATTTAATAGCATTATCCCTCAAGGAAGACAAGCTTTTAGTTGCAATTGTTCTATTTACAAGTGATATTCGTTTAAATAATAAAAGGTGAAGACAAAAGACAGATTCGATGAATTGAAGATGCAAACGACCAAAAAGCTCAAAAGTACAAAGTACAATCAAAATGGTTCAAATTATTGATGAGAAACGTCTAAAATTATAAGAGTACAAGACGCGAAACGCAAAATACAAGATATTAAATTGTACGCAAGGACGTTCGAAAATCCGGAACCGGGACCAGAGTCAACTCTCAACGCTCGACGCAACGGACTAAAAATTAAAAATCAGCTATACACATAAATATAATATAATATTTAAATAATTCTTATAATTATTTATATATTATATTTATTTATTAAAACGTCGACAAGCTTGTGAACAAAAACATGTGAGCTGGTACCTACCTCCATGCGATCGCATGGCCTGGAGGCACAAAAGCCATGCGATCGCATGGCACATTTTTTCAGCTCAGGTCCTATAAATTTCGCAGTTTAGTGATGATTTTAAACATCTTTTTCTCTTCATCTATCAAACGTGTATATATATATATATATATATATATATATATATATATATATATATATATATATATATATATATATATATTTATTTATAGTATAATTTTAATTTTAATTTTAATTTTAAATTCTAATAATAAGGGTATGTTAGCGAATGTTGTAAGGGTGTAAGTCGAAATTCTGTCCGTGTAACGCTACGCTATTTTTAATCATTGTAAGTTATGCTCAACCTTTTTAATTTAATGTCTCGTAGCTAAGTTATTATTATGCTTATTTAATGCCGAAGTAATCGTGATGTTGGGCTAAATATTAAAATTAGGTAATTGGACTTTGTACCATAATTGGGGTTTGGATAAAAGAACGACACTTGTAGAAATTAGACTATGGGCTATTAATGAGTTTTATATTAACTAAATGATATGTAATGACCCGCATTTTTCCGATCATTCTATACTTATAAGATTAATATTTACATAAATTAAACTTACCAACATGATAAGCAATCCAAATTGTTGAGAATTATGTTTTGAAAAGAGTTTTACACAACGTTTGACCGTCTAGTTGACCGATGATATCACGAACTATATAACATATGATAATTATACGTTTGTGTATATATATGTATATATACATATTTAACATGATCTAAGAATGTTGTAATATCTCATTTTGTATTAATAACAATAAGTTATAAGTATATTTTGAACTACTAACTTAAGTTTTCAAAACGATAATCATACGTAACGTTATTTGACATAAATACTTATGACCTATAATGTTTATACATATATCGTATATGTAATGTATTTAATCACTTTTTAAGGACTTAAATACATAAAACAATATAAGTGTATTCACAAAAGATAGCTATATTTGAATTCTCATTCCATTTTTCACAAGATTTCTATACGTATATCTAGAGTATATGTACTCGTATCATACCTAGCTTCTATACGTATTTACTATTAGTATATACACATCAAATCACCACCTAACTAGCCATTATTACTGCCCTAGATGAGAGGTAATTAGAATTTGGAAGTTTGTTGACTAATTTCACAAAATAACAACTTGAAAATCTTGTCCATGTTTCCCATGAAAAAACGTTTTTTTAAGGCTTTATATACTCCATCCATTTTCAATCTTTACTACCTCATTTTCTCTAAACAAAACACAATCCTAAGAACCTTAAGTGTTCATCATAATCCCAGCAAGATACCATGAATATCTAGCTTCAAAAACATCACTTAATCACCATAATAAAACCCTTACAAAAACACTTCAAGAATCCTTTCAAGAACACAAGTTTACTTCCAATCTTTCATCCAATTCCATCACCCTTTTGATTCTAGGTTCTTACTCCTCTTTTACAGCAACCTTGTCCAAGGAACTTGAGGTAGTAACTATGTTCATAACCTTATTCGATTCATATATATATAGCTATCTTATTTTGTGGTATAAAATTTTAACAACAAGAACATAGTTTGAATGTTTTCAAACTTGTTTGCAAACTAAATAGATCCTTCTAACTTAACTTTTAAAATACTTCAAGACCTGTAATATATCTTAAATATATGCTAATTTAACAAGGTTTAACTTGGTTTTTCAAAGAACACCTTAAAAACTGTTTTTACGACGTCGGAGTGTAACCGGGGGCTGTTTTGGGTTGGATAATTACAAACCATCTTAAACTTTGAATTGGAGGTTTATTTTCTGGAAAAATGATTTTTACTATGAATATGTTAACGCATAAAAATTTTATGATTTAACTCAAAGTATAAGTATTTTTAGAAATAGAAAAATAATCATTTAAGGTTGTTTACATGATGGAAAATGATAAACTTCATAAGTTTCACTAAAGTTTGACCTATGACCTGTGATTTCGAATACAAACTAAGGTATTTACAGTTCATATTCTTAAAGAAGGACTCGATCCAAGGAAGTGGCAAGTTGAATCAACGAAAACGGAGTTGTAACGAAGAAACTATGACCAAAACGAGATCGGATATCTAAGACTAGTTTAGCTACGAAAATAATTGGAGAAAATTAAATAAATCACATCTTTTTAAAATAACATGATATTTTATATATATGTACTCATAATTTAATTTTATATGGTTCAGGATCACCCGTAAACAATACGAGAAGATTAATCATAAGATCCCATGATTGTACGCAACACGTCATTTGACAACACCGGTACTTTATGTACGCAACACGTCATTTGACAACACCGGTACCGTGGGTCAAGATTAATCTCGACCAATACATATACGATGGGGGTTTTTATTTATTTCATTGGGGGTTTATTAAACACCTAAAAATGAACCATTAAAATTGAATTACTAACATCGGACTGCTAACTACGGACTAAGGAATTATTAAAAGTATTAAAAGTATTATAAGTATATATATGTGACGTTTGTTTAAAAAGAAAAGGTATTGATATATTATATATGGATAGGTTCGTGATATCAATCGGAGACCAAGTCAAAATTACATATCTTCAAGACGAAAGTGAGTATATAGTCCCACTTTTAAACTCTAAATATTTCGGGATGAGAATACATGTATTTTATGTTTTACGATATGGACACAAGTAACTGAAAAATATATTCTACGTTGAGTTGTACCACTGGCATACTTCCCTGTAGCTTGGTAACTGTTATTTACAGCGGTATTGTAAACGCGAATCCTGTTGATAGATCTATCGGGCCTGACAACCCCAACCGGACTGGACGACCAGTATTCAACGGTTGCACAGTACTTCGTTTCGTGACTACACTTGGTACGGTGTAGTAAGATTTCATAATAAAGGGAATATGCGACGTGATTAAATGTTAAGTATGGTTACCAAGTGCTCAACCACTTAGAATATTTTTATTAAAACGTTTATATATGAAATCTTGTGGTCTATATATATATTGCTGCCGGCATTAAACCTATATCTCACCAACTTTATGTTGACGTTTTAAACATGTCTATTCTCAGGTGATAATTAGAAGCTTCCGCTGCAACATGTTGAATTTAAACAAGATCTTGAGTATGCATATTTGTGTCAAAAATAAAACTGCATATCGGAGGATTTGTAATGTAAAATATGCTAGAAATCGTATTGTTATCATCACATGTAAAGTTTGTAAGTCTAAGATTATCGCTAAACGATAATCATCTTTTTATTGTCTAAAGCTTGTATTAAAATAAGAGTTATGGTTTGTAATGTAAAATAAATGCAGTTGTTCTTTTAAAAATGTCGCATATAGAGGTCAATACCTCGCAATGAAATCATACGTTATCTAACTCGTTCTTATGGTTAAGGACGGGTTATGACATGTGGTATCAGAGCGGTGGTCTTAGCGAACCAGGTTTGCATTAGTGTGTCTAACTGATAAGTCGTTAGGATACATTAGTAAATCTGGACTTTGACCGGGTCTGATTTAAAAAACCATTGCTTATCATTGTTGGTTAAAATTTATATGTAAATATTATGTAGTACTAATGGGTTAGTTGTTGTGTGATAGATGTCGGGCTCAAAACTTGTTATCACATTCAGCGACTCCGAATCAGAATCTTCAGATGGTGTTCCAGTCATTAACCTATCCGATGACGAAAATAATATCTTTGGGGAAGACTCACAAATTCCGGATGAACCGACTATAGAGAACCCGGAAAGTGAACCCGAGGAGGAAAGTGAACCCGAGGAGGAAAGTGAACCCGAGGAGGAAAGTGAACCCGAGGAGGAAAGTGAACCCGAGGAAGAAATACAGGAAATTACAAAAGACGAGTTTGAACTAGGAAAGAAACGAAAGGCTAATGAATTAGAAAATTCAAATCCCGAGTTTAGTAAGGATGATGTGGCACCAACTCCACTAGACACTACCACCCCTATTCCCGCTATTCCTATTTGTTCTATCCCGGCATCCAGTTCTTCAGTCCCACAGCCAAAATATAGGCAGACAGCCAGGATAAGCGTTAAGCGATTCTTTGAACCTAAACGTCCTAGAAAATAGACCAAACGATGCGCTGCCGTATTAAACCATGGGATCATATAATGTTTTGTATAATATTATTAGTGTGGTTTGTTTAATGTTCGATGTAAGATAAGCATATGTAAAATAGTGAAGTGTGAAATGCAATAATTTTCCATGGTTAAGTATTATTTAGATGGTAGTAATTGATTCTGTACTAAGCTATTAAGTATGGACATTAACGGGTAGGTACTACCCTAGATATAATTATAAAACGCTAATAAGAAGAAAAGGCTTTTATAATAATACCTGGTTCATATTATTAATAAGCTATAATGTACTGTAAATATACACTACATCTATAATATTCCATGTGAATAATTATTTTCTTTTCATTCTTATAGAAGAATATGGCGCGATTGAACCGAATGACGGAACAAGAAATCCAGGAACTCATCAATCAGCGAGTGAACGACAGAATGTTATGGGTCGAGGCTGCAAGAGGTGCTGCAGTTAACCCAAATCCTCATGTGGGGTGCACTTACAAAACTTTTCAAGCTTGCAAGCCCTCATCATTCAGTGGAACAGAAGGACCGATCGGTTTAACCCGGTGGATAGAAAAGATGGAGACTGTGTTTAAAATCAGTGGTTGTGTTGAAAAGGACATGACCAAGTATGCATCGTGCACTTTACAAGATAGTGCACTCACGTGGTGGAAAAATTATGTGAAGGCTGTAGGAGGAGATGTAGCTTATGATACTCCGTGGGAAGAATTCAAAACAATGTTAATCAACGAATATTGTCCAAGGAACGAGGTTAGGAAGTTGGAAGATGAGTTACGAAGTCTGAAGGTTATTGGTACTGAAATCACCAACTACAATCAGCGATTCATGGAATTAGTTTTGCTATGTCCTGAATTGGTTCCAACCGAAGAACGGAAGATTGAAATGTACAAAGATGGTTTGCCCAAAAAGGTCAAGGCAAATGTTACAGCATCGAAACCTAAGACAATTCATGAAGCTATAACCATGGCAAACGAGCTAATGGATCAGGTCATCATGGATAAGAAAGTATCCAATACTGATGTGAAGGTATCAGGTAACAAAAGAAAGTGGAATGGAAATTATGATCGAGGTAACCAACAACAATCTTTTAAGAAACAAGAAAACACGCAAGGTGCGGGTAGTGGTTTAAGCTTTGGTTATAAAGGACAAAATCCTTTATGCAACCGATGCCACAAACATCACTCTGGTTACTGTAATGTGGTATGCAACAAATGTAATCGAAAGGGTCATCTTGCTGAAGATTGTAGGGCTCTCGTTACAAATACAAATGGTACCAAGACTCCTGCCACCAATGCAAATAGAACTGCTTTGGCTACCATTACTTGTTTTGGGTGTGGAAAACAAGGTCACTATAAGAGCCAGTGCCCGAATCCAGAGAAGAATATCGGACCTGCACGTGGGAGAGCATTTGTTATTAATGCTAGAGAGGCATGTGAAGACCCGGAGCTTGTTACGGGTACGTTTACCATTAATAACTTATCCGCATCTATTATATTTGATACTGGTGCTGATAGAAGTTACGTGTGTAGAGACTTTCACGCTAAATTGAATTGTTCATCATTACCTCTAGATGCTAAGTACATGATTGAGTTAGCTAATGGTAAACTAATTAAAGCCGATAAAATTTGCCGTGATTGTAAAATAAATTTAGCCGGAGAAACATTTAAGATTGATTTGATACCCGTAGAATTAGGAAGTTTTGATGTAATAATCGGCATGGACTGGATGTCCAAAATAGGAGCTGAAGTTGTGTGCGCCAAGAAGGCAATTCGCATTCCTCGTAAGGATAAAACGCCAGTAATGATTTATGGAGAGAAGGGTAACTCAAAGCTAAAACTCATTAGTTATTTGAAAGCTCATAAGTGCTTGAAGAAAGGGTGCTATGCTATCTTAGCACATGTTAATAAAGTAGAAAAGAAAGAAAAAGAGAAGTGCATCAATGACGAGCCTGTGGCAAGAGATTTTCCTGAAGTATTTCCGGAAGAGTTGCCGGGATTACCTCCATTTAGATCTGTAGAATTTCAAATAGATCTTGTACCAGGAGCTGCACCGGTTGCCCGTGCTCCATATAGACTTACACCGTCTGAGTTAAAAGAACTTCAGAGTCAGTTAAAAGAATTACTGGATCGTGGATTCATACGACCAAGTACTTCACCGTGGGGAGCTCCAATTTTATTCGTCAAGAAGAAAGACGGATCTTTCCGAATGTGTATAGATTATCGTGAATTAAATAAGTTAACTATCAAGAATCGGTATCCACTACCGAGAATTGACGACTTATTTGATCAACTCCAAGGATCATGTGTGTACTCGAAAATTGACCTAAGATCGGGCTATCATCAATTACGTGTCAAAGAAGAAGATATACCGAAAACTGCTTTTCGGACACGCTACGGTCATTACGAATTTTTGGTCATGCCGTTTGGATTGACGAATGCACCAGCTGTATTCATGGACCTCATGAATCGAGTTTGTAGTCCATATTTAGAAAAGTTTGTTATCGTTTTCATTGATGATATTCTTATCTATTCCAAGAGTGAGCAAGATCATGAGCAGCATTTAAGGTTGATATTAGAGTTGTTAAGAAAAGAACAGCTATATGCTAAATTTTCTAAATGTGCTTTCTGGTTGAAAGAAGTGCAATTTCTTGGCCACGTTGTTAGTAGCAAAGGAATTCAGGTTGATCCAGCAAAAATTGAAGCCATTGAAAAATGGGAGACTCCTAAGACACCAATGCAGATACGCCAATTTTTGGGTTTAGCAGGTTATTATAGAAGGTTTATTCAAGATTTTTCCCGAATAGCTAAGCCGTTGACAGCGTTAACGCAAAAAGGGAAGAAATATGAATGGACTTCTGAGCAGGAGAGTGCATTTCAATTACTGAAAAAAAAAGTTGACTACGGCGCCTATTTTATCGTTACCGGAAGGGAACGATGATTTTGAAATATATTGTGACGCTTCGCGACAAGGTTTTGGTTGCGTTCTTATGCAACGGAAGAAAGTTATTGCATACGCATCCCGACAATTAAAGATTCACGAGCGGAATTATACGACGCATGATCTAGAACTGGGAGCAGTCGTGTTTGCATTGAAGATATGGAGACACTACTTGTATGGGGTTAAATGCACTGTGTTTACTGATCATAAAAGCCTTCAACATATTTTCGATCAAAAACAGCTGAACATGAGGCAACGTAGGTGGGTTGAGTTAATAAATGACTATGATTGTGAAATTCGTTATCATCCCGGGAAAGCGAACGTGGTGGCCGACGCTCTAAGCAGAAAGGAACGAGAACCAATTCGAGTACGAGCGATGAACATAAAAATTCGCATGAATCTCAACTCACAAATCAAAGAAGTTCAACGAGAAGCACTTACTAAAGAAAATATAGGAAATGAAATAATGAAGAAGTATGAGAAGCAACTCGTTATACGGGAAGATGGAATTCGATATTTTGCAAACCGTATTTGGGTACCGAAGTTGGGTGGATTAAGGAAGTTGATATTGAATGAGGCACATAAGACAAGATACTCGATACATCCTGGAGTTGGAAAGATGTACCAAGATCTTAAGACACATTATTGGTGGCCTAATTTAAAGACAGACGTTGCAACATATGTTGGGGAATGTTTAACTTGTTCCAAAGTCAAAGCTGAACACCAGAAGCCGTCAGGGTTACTTCAACAACCAGAAATCCCATAATGGAAATGGGATGGTATTACCATGGATTTCATCACGAAGTTACCAAAGACTGCCTGGGGATACGACACCATTTGGGTGATTGTTGATCGTCTCACCAAGTCTGCACATTTCTTGCCTATAAAGGAAACGGATAGAATGGAGAAACTATTACGATTGTATATAAAGGAAGTTGTTTCAAGGCATGGAATACCTATTTCCATTATATCCGATCGTGATAGTAGATTTACATCAAAGTTCTGGCAATCACTACAGGAGGCCCTAGGAACTCGTTTGGATATGAGTACCGCGTATCATCCGCAAACCGACGGGCAGAGTGAAAGAACGATTCAGACTCTTGAAGACATGCTCAGGGCATGTGTGATCGATTTTGGAAACGGATGGGATAAATATCTACCATTAGCAGAATTCTCGTATAATAATAGTTATCATGCGAGCATTAAAGCTGCGCCATTCGAAGCATTGTACGGAAGGAAGTGTAGATCTCCTATTTGTTGGAATGAAGTAGGAGATCGACAATTAACTGGTCCCGAGATCATACACGAAACGACTGAGAAGATAGTACAAATCAAGGAGAGATTGAAAACAGCCCGTAGTCGCCAAAAGAGCTACGCCAATGTTCGAAGGAAACCATTAGAGTTTCAGATCGGTGACATGGTTATGTTAAAGGTGTCACCGTGGAAAGGTGTAATACGCTTCGGAAAAAGGGGTAAACTGAACCCAAGATATGTAGGCCCGTTCAAGATTATCGAATGCATTGGACCGGTAGCTTATCGACTCGAGTTACCACAACAACTCGCCGGAGTACATAATACATTTCACGTCTCAAACCTTAAGAAGTGTCTTGCAAAGGAAGATCTCACCATTCCTCTTGAAGAAATCCATGTCGACGAGAAACTACAATTCATCGAAGAACCAATCGAAATCATGGATCGTGAAGTTAAACGGCTCAAGCAGAGCAACATACCGATTGTTAAGGTTCGTTGGAATGCTCGAAGGGGTCCTGAGTTTACTTGGGAATGAGAGGATCAGATGAAACAAAAGTATCCACACTTGTTTCTCGATGACGCAAAATAGGTACAATTTTAAAATTTCGGGACGAAATTTATTTAACGGGTAGGTACTGTAATGACCCGCATTTTTCCGATCATTCTATACTTATAAGATTAATATTTACATAAATTAAACTTACCAACATGATAAGCAATCCAAATTGTTGAGAATTATGTTTTGAAAAGAGTTTTACACAACGTTTGACCGTCTAGTTGACCGATGATATCACGAACTATATAACATATGATAATTATACGTTTGTGTATATATATGTATATATACATATTTAACATGATCTAAGAATGTTGTAATATCTCATTTTGTATTAATAACAATAAGTTATAAGTATATTTTGAAACTACTAACTTAAGTTTTCAAAACGATAATCATACGTAACGTTATTTGACATAAATACTTATGACCTATAATGTTTATACATATATCGTATATGTAATGTATTTAATCACTTTTTAAGGACTTAAATACATAAAACAATATAAGTGTATTCACAAAAGATAGCTATATTTGAATTCTCATTCCATTTTTCACAAGATTTCTATACGTATATCTAGAGTATATGTACTCGTATCATACCTAGCTTCTATACGTATTTACTATTAGTATATACACATCAAATCACCACCTAACTAGCCATTATTACTGCCCTAGATGAGAGGTAATTAGAATTTGGAAGTTTGTTGACTAATTTCACAAAATAACAACTTGAAAATCTTGTCCATGTTTCCCATGAAAAAACGTTTTTTTAAGGCTTTATATACTCCATCCATTTTCAATCTTTACTACCTCATTTTCTCTAAACAAAACACAATCCTAAGAACCTTAAGTGTTCATCATAATCCCAGCAAGATACCATGAATATCTAGCTTCAAAAACATCACTTAATCACCATAATAAAACCCTTACAAAAACACTTCAAGAATCCTTTCAAGAACACAAGTTTACTTCCAATCTTTCATCCAATTCCATCACCCTTTTGATTCTAGGTTCTTACTCCTCTTTTACAGCAACCTTGTCCAAGGAACTTGAGGTAGTAACTATGTTCATAACCTTATTCGATTCATATATATATAGCTATCTTATTTTGTGGTATAAAATTTTAACAACAAGAACATAGTTTGAATGTTTTCAAACTTGTTTGCAAACTAAATAGATCCTTCTAACTTAACTTTTAAAATACTTCAAGACCTGTAATATATCTTAAATATATGCTAATTTAACAAGGTTTAACTTGGTTTTTCAAAGAACACCTTAAAAACTGTTTTTACGACGTCGGAGTGTAACCGGGGGCTGTTTTGGGTTGGATAATTACAAACCATCTTAAACTTTGAATTGGAGGTTTATTTTCTGGAAAAATGATTTTTACTATGAATATGTTAACGCATAAAAATTTTATGATTTAACTCAAAGTATAAGTATTTTTAGAAAAATAATCATTTAAGGTTGTTTACATGATGGAAAATGATAAACTTCATAAGTTTCACTAAAGTTTGACCTATGACCTATGATTTCGAATACAAACTAAGGTATTTACAGTTCATATTCTTAAAGAAGGACTCGATCCAAGGAAGTGGCAAGTTGAATCAACGAAAACGGAGTTGTAACGAAGAAACTATGACCAAAACGAGATCGGATATCTAAGACTAGTTTAGCTACGAAAATAATTGGAGAAAATTAAATAAATCACATCTTTTTAAAATAACATGATATTTTATATATATGTACTCATAATTTAATTTTATATGGTTTAGGATCACCCGTAAACAATACGAGAAGATTAATCATAAGATCCCATGATTGTACGCAACACGTCATTTGACAACACCGGTACTTTATGTACGCAACACGTCATTTGACAACACCGGTACCGTGGGTCAAGATTAATCTCGACCAATACATATACGATAGGGGTTTTTATTTATTTCATTGGGGGTTTATTAAACACCTAAAAATGAACCATTAAAATTGAATTACTAACATCGGACTGCTAACTACGGACTAAGGAATTATTAAAAGTATTAAAAGTATTATAAGTATATATATGTGACGTTTGTTTAAAAAGAAAAGGTATTGATATATTATATATGGATAGGTTCGTGATATCAATCGGAGACCAAGTCAAAATTACATATCTTCAAGACGAAAGTGAGTATATAGTCCCACTTTTAAACTCTAAATATTTCGGGATGAGAATACATGTATTTTATGTTTTACGATATGGACACAAGTAACTGAAAAATATATTCTACGTTGAGTTGTACCACTGGCATACTTCCCTGTAGCTTGGTAACTGTTATTTACAGCGGTATTGTAAACGCGAATCCTGTTGATAGATCTATCGGGCCTGACAACCCCAACCGGACTGGACGACCAGTATTCAACGGTTGCACAGTACTTCGTTTCGTGACTACACTTGGTACGGTGTAGTAAGATTTCATAATAAAGGGAATATGCGACGTGATTAAATGTTAAGTATGGTTACCAAGTGCTCAACCACTTAGAATATTTTTATTAAAACGTTTATATATGAAATCTTGTGGTCTATATATATATTGCTGCCGGCATTAAACCTATATCTCACCAACTTTATGTTGACGTTTTAAACATGTCTATTCTCAGGTGATAATTAGAAGCTTCCGCTGCAACATGTTGAATTTAAACAAGATCTTGAGTAT
Source organism: Rutidosis leptorrhynchoides (assembly GCF_046630445.1). Lineage (NCBI taxonomy): Eukaryota > Viridiplantae > Streptophyta > Magnoliopsida > Asterales > Asteraceae > Rutidosis > Rutidosis leptorrhynchoides. The sequence goes on along the minus strand of NC_092336.1, from coordinate 398,278,621 downwards.
GCATATTTGTGTCAAAAATAAAACTGCATATCGGAGGATTTGTAATGTAAAATATGCTAGAAATCGTATTGTTATCATCACATGTAAAGTTTGTAAGTCTAAGATTATCGCTAAACGATAATCATCTTTTTATTGTCTAAAGCTTGTATTAAAATAAGAGTTATGGTTTGTAATGTAAAATAAATGCAGTTGTTCTTTTAAAAATGTCGCATATAGAGGTCAATACCTCGCAATGAAATCATACGTTATCTAACTCGTTCTTATGGTTAAGGACGGGTTATGACATGATACCTCGTTGATTTAATATATAGACTTATAATTTGACGTATTTATATATAACCACATACGCTTGACTGGGTACGGTGGGCGGGATATCTGTAAATACCAATAATTGTTCATTTTACTGGACACGGAACTGGATTAATAGTTAATAGACTTGTTCAAACAGGGGTGGATTACATTCAAGGGTAATTGGTGTAATTGTTAACAAAGTAGTAAAACCTTGGACTACACGCAGTCGATAACCTGGTGTATTCATTAAACAAAGTATTAAGACCTTGTTACAATTCGAATCCCCAATTAGTTGGAATATTTGACTTCGGGAATAAGAATAATTTGACGAAGACTTTCGCACTTTATGATTATGACTGATGGACTATTATGGACAAATCCGTATGGACATATCGAATAATCCAGGAAAAAGAACAATTAACCCATGGTAATAAAACTAAAATCAACACGTCAAACAGCATGATTACGGAAGTTTAAATAAGCATAATTTATATATTTCATATTTAATTGCACTTTTAATTATCGCACTTTTATTTATTGTCATTTTATTTAATTGCATTTTTAATTATCGTACTCTTTAATTATGGCAATATTATTTTATTGCACTTTTATTTATCGCAATTTCATTATCGTTATTTACTTTACGCTTTAAGTTAAGTCTTTTATATATTTAATATTTTACATTAGGTTTTAACTGCGACTAAAGTTTTAAAATCGATAAACCGGTCATTAAACGGTAAAAACCCCCTTTATAATAATAATACTACTTATATATATTTTTGTATTTTTACAATTATAAGTTAAAACTAATATAGCGTTAAACTTGGCTAGAGTTCCCTGTGGACGAACCGGACTTACTAAAAACTACACTACTGTACGATTAGGTACACTGCCTATAAGTGTTGTAGCAAGGTTTAGGTATATCCACTCTATAAATAAATAAATCACTTGTGTAAAATTGTATCGTATTTAATAGTATTTCGTTGTAAAAATTAATACTATTTCATATACACCTCGCGTAACATCAAGTATTTTTGGCGCCGCTGCTGGGGAAATTGCTTAAACGCCGGAAGCGAAACGCTATATATATTAAAAAAAAATTTATTAATTTTTAGTTTACTTTTATAAAAATACGCTTTTGTAAAAATACGGTTTTAAATATTCAAAAATATAAAAAGAAAAACAAAAAAAAAAATATATATATATATATATATATATATATATATTTAAGAGTTTGTTAAATATATAAGTTTTATAAAGTTTCTTTATTTTTATTTTAGTTTGTAAAAATATAAGTTTTATATAAATATTTTTTATTTAAACAGAAAGACAACAGAAAAAAAATATAAAAACACTCTTGGCCCGTTACTGTAGCAGTCCAGATCATGGCCCGAAATCCTACCTCATGCGATCGCATGAGGTTTTAACTATCAAACCATGCATTCGCATGGCTTGACTTGACAGGCCTGGTAACCTCAGCCGACTGTTTAGGGTTTAGTTTAATTATAATTATTATAATTAAAACCATAATAAGGGTTATATTTAATAATTATTTATTTTAGTTTTTGATTAATTTGTATTATTAAGTGTAATTAGTTTTATAAATATATAAAATTAATACTTTTATAAAATAAATAATATAAAAATAATATTTTTATAAAAATTGTACTTTTTACAACTTTAAGTATATTTTTATATTTTGAATCTTTTTATTCGTTTTAGCGTAATATTTGTATTTTTCGCTCGTATTTACTTTTAAGTCATAGTTTTTGCCATAGTTATTTTTATTTCTAGATTTTTAGACTTTGCCGTAAAATCTCTTAAGTGCTTTTTCTTTAGACTAAAATTTAGGTGCTTTAGAATTTTGCGACGCTTTTAATATTTTAGTACCTTTTTAAGTTATTGCCATTTTGGGATATAGTATTTCTTTTAAGCTTTAATACCTTTAGACATAACTTTTAATTCTTAGTTTTTAGTTCCTTTTTAAGTTTCGACGCGCTACTTTCTTATTTTTATTTTTCGACGCCTATTATTTTTCGACCTTTTATTTTTCGACGTTTTTCGACGCGCTCTAGTTTTTAGGACTTAGATTTTTTCTATTTCTTCTCTAAAATTTCTTTAAATTTCAACGAAAAATTATTTTAAGTGGTTAAATTGATAGACATCCAAATTTTCTGCTTCGTAGTAATAGTTGGATTTGTTAGTGGCTGAGTTGTGAGCTTCCGATTTAAAGGGTTCTGGCTCCCTGCTGCATCTATTGGCTATTCGAAACGTGGGAAAAAGCAGAAAAGTCTATTAATTTGATAACTTATATAATTTTTATATTTTATAACTAATAGGATATTCAGTGAATGCACCGAGCAAAACGTTCACCACCTTTTGTACGTTCACCACCTGTAACTCGATCAAGACATCTAGCAAATATTGTCGCCGTTGATTTTTCTTTAGAATCTTCATCCAGTCGACCAAGTACTCCAATTCAAATTTCCGATAATCCATTTTTTGAACCCGACCTCACAATTGAGAATCCGGAGGATATTCAGGGACAATTCAGAGATCATGAACCATTAATTTTTCCTCCGGAACCACCAATCATTCAAACAGAGATTGTCGAGGAACTAACCATTAAATCAGAATCATCTAGTGATTCAGATTCAACAAATTCAATCATGGAGAATCTGGAACCTCTAAGTATGGAAGACCGAATGAGAGCTAAACACACTGGCCAAGGTCACGCAATTACTCAACCAGACATTAATGCGCCAGATTATGAAATCAAAGGGAAAATCCTACACATGGTAACTAATCAATGCCAATTTAGTGGTGCACCGAAGGAAGATCCAAATGAACATCTTCGAACCTTTAGTAGGATCTGTACACTATTTAAAATCCGAGAAGTGGAGGGTGAACAAATATATCTCATGTTATTTTCCTGGACTTTAAAGGGAGAAGCCAAAGATTGGTTAGAATCGTTACCTGAAGGGGAGATTGATACATGGAACGTTTTAGTTGAAAAATTTCTTAAACAATTCTTTCCGGCATCTAAAGCCGTGAGACTTCAAGGAGAAATTGTTACGTTCACGCAAAAGCCAAACGAAACTCTATATGAAGCGTGGACCAGATTTGGAAAGTTATTAAGAGGATGTCCGCAACATGGTTTAGACACCTGTCAAATAGTACAAATATTCTACCAAGGATGCGACATCACTACACGAAAAGCATTGGCAGATTTAGGTGCTAGTATAAATTTAATGCCATATTCGCTATACGCTAAACTAGACCTTGGAGAATTGAAACCAACACGAATAAGCATACAACTAGCCGATCGATCAGTAAAATATCCTAGAGGGATAATAGAGAACATGCTAGTTAAAGTTGGTACTTTAGTATTTCCAGTAGATTTTGTTATTCTGGACATGGAAGAAGATTCTCGAGTTCCTCTCATATTAGGAAGACCATTCTTAAACATGGCTAAAGCAATAATAGACGTGTTCGGTAAGAAATTGACCCTAAGTATAGAGGATGAGAGTGTTACCTTTTCTGTTGATAGAGCCATGCAACAACCTTAATCTGCAGATGATACATGTTATTATATTCAAACTATAGATTCACATGCAGAATTGTTAGAAGAATTTTCAGAATTACAAGGAACAGGAGAATATTCTTTAGGAGAAGGAACTGAACCAATTGATGAAACTGAAATGTTAACTACACTTATGGCTAATGGATATGAACCAACAATAGAAGAAATTCAAATGCTAAAAGAAGAAGACAGATATCGATATAAATCGTCGATAGAAGAACCACCGAAATTAGAGTTAAAGCCACTTCCAAACCATTTGGAATATGCTTATTTACATGGTGAATCTGAATTACCTGTAATAATATCATCTTCTCTTACTGAAAATGAAAAATCACAACTCATTTCTGTGCTAAAAGCTCATAAACCAGCTATTGCATGGAAAATTCATGATATTAAAGGAATAAGTCCTTCGTATTGCACACATAAAATCCTTATGGAAGAAGGTCATAAAACGTATGTGCAACGCCAACGAATACTAAATCCTAATATGCAAGATGTTGTTAAGAAAGAAATTATTAAACTGCTTGATGCAGGTTTAATTTATCCAATCTCTGATAGTCCATGGGTAAGCCCAGTTCAATGCGTACCTAAGAAGGGTGGCATGACTGTCATCACAAATGAGAAAAATGAGCTTATTCCTACTAGGACTGTAACAGGATGGCGTGTTTGTATTGATTATAGAAAATTAAATGACGCCACCAGAAAAGATCACTTTCCCTTACTTTTCATTGATCAAATGTTGGAAAGATTAGCCGGAAATAGATACTATTATTTTCTTGATGGATTTTACGGATATTTTCAAATTCCAATAGCACCCGAAGATCAAGAGAAAACCACATTCACGTGCCCTTATGGTACTTTTGCTTACAAACGCATGCCATTTGGACTTTGCAACGCCTCTGCAACCTTTCAAAGGTGCATGATGGCGATTTTTCACGACATGATAGAAGAATGCATGGAAGTTTTCATGGATGACTTTTCAGTCTTCGGTGATACATTTGAATCATGTCTATTTAATCTGGAACGAATGCTTATTAGATGCGAACAATCAAATCTAGTACTTAATTGGGAGAAATGCCATTTCATGGTTAAAGAAGACATCGTTCTTGGACATAAAATTTCAAAGGAAGGAATTGAAGTGGATAGAGCTAAAGTAGATGTAATTGCTAAACTTCCACATCCCACTAATGTTAGAGGAGTTAGGAGTTTTCTAGGGCATGCCGGTTTTTACCGACGTTTCATAAAAGATTTTTCTAAAATTGCCACTCCTATGAATAAACTCCTAGAAAAGGATGCTCCATTCATCTTTTCAGATGAATGTATCAAATCTTTTAATATTCTTAAAGAAAAACACACTAATGCACCGATCATGATAACTCCAAATTGGAATCTATCGTTTGAACTAATGTGCGATGCAAGTGATTTTGCAATGGGAGCCGTTTTAGGATAAAGGATTGAAAAACGATTTAAACCTATTTATTATGCTAGTAAGACGTTACAAGGAGCACAAAAGAATTACACAACTACCGAAAAAGAACTCCTTGCTATTGTCTTTGCTTTTGACAAATTTCGTTCATATCTCGTTCTAGCAAAATCGGTGGTCTATACCGACCATTCTGCTCTTAGATACCTATTTTCGAAACAAGATGCTAAACCACGATTAATCCGTTGGATCTTACTCTTACAAGAGTTTGATATAGAAATCCGAGACAAATAGGGAGCAGAAAATCTAGCAGCTGATCATCTTTCTCGTCTTGAAAATCCTGAATTAGAAGTTCTAAATGAATCGGCAATACAAGACAACTTTCCCGATGAATATCTATTAAAGATAGATTATAATGAAATTTCATGGTTTGCAGACTATGCAAACTACTTAGTATGTGGATTCCTTGAAAAAGGATTGTCGTACCAAAAACGAAAGAAATTCTTTAGTGATATAAAACACTATTTCTGGGAAGATCCACATTTGTTTAAAAGTTGTCCTGATGGAATAATACGCCGATGTGTATTCGGAGATGAAGCTAGTCAAATTTTAAACCATTGTTACACAGGACCAACAGGAGGGCATTATGGGCCTCAGCTCACAGTAAGAAAAGTTTACGATGCTAGATTCTATTGGCTTACAATTTTCAAAGACGCACACCTTCTTTGCAAATCATGTGATGCTTGTCAAAGGGCCGAAAAAATAAGTTAACGTGATGAAATGCCACAAAATATCATTCAAGTATGTGAAGTATTTGACATTTGGGGTATTGACTTTATGGGTCCATTTCCAAAATCTCATAATAATCTCTACATTCTCATTGTCATTGATTATGTATCTAAATGGGCGGAAGCACAAGCTCTCCCAACTAACGATGCACGAGTTGTAGTCAACTTTTTTAAACGTCTTTTTGCAAGGTTCGGAACACCGAAAGCTTTAATAAGTGATCGGGGTACACATTTTTGTAATAATCAACTTGAGAAAGTTCTCAAAAGATATGGAGTAACTCATAAAATTTCCACTGCTTATCATCCACAGACAAGTGGACAAGTTGAAAATACCAACCGAGCATTAAAACGTATTCTAGAGAAAACTGTAGGATCACATCCGAAGGAATGGTCCATGAAATTGGAGGATGCACTCTGGGCTTTTAGAACAGCCTACAAAACTCCAATTGGAATCACACCTTTTAAACTCGTTTACGAAAAAGCATGTCATCTTCCAGTAGAAATTGAACACAAAGCATTTTGGGCTTTGAAGACATGTAATCTTGATTTACATGAAGCTGGACGTCTACGATTAAGTCAATTAAACGAATTAGAAGAATTAAGACATGAAGCATACGAAAATTCGTTAATCTATAAAGAAAGAATGAAGAAATGGCATGATAAAAGAATCAGAAGTTCAAAAGAATTTAAAGAAGGAGATAGAGTTCTACTTTTCAATTCACGATTCAAGCTATTTCCTGGAAAATTGAAATCAAGATGGTCTGGACCATTTATAGTCAAAAGAGTTTTTCCATATGGAACAATAGAGTTAATAAATTCAAATGGGATTGAATTTAAAGTTAATGGTCACAGAGTTAAACATTACGTACATGATCCGATGGAAGTTGACAACGAAGTTAATCACATTTTTAACACCACATCTAACTAAGTGTGGGGAGAATCAAGTCTTTTAAGGATAATATGTATTTCTGTTAGAGTTAGATATTCTGTTTTCGTGTAGTTCTCGAGAATGGAATCCGAATGGTCTTTCCCTAGCAGACCCTAAAGAACTAGTCTTCTCCCCCCATTCTGAATTTTTATTTTTTTTAGGTTTTACGAGATGAAGACTTCCTGTGAACTAAACCATGGTCTAATGCTACACGCTTTAATCACTAAACGAAATAATGACACCCTTCCAAGTGAATTGGTATCATTAATCAGAGGTAAATTGGACGGAGTAAGAAAAGAATCTAGGAACGAAAATAATAAGTTACAGTTTGGTAAAGGAAAATCAAAATCCGCAGCGAAAAGAAGAGCACGACACCTTGAAAGACAAATGCAGAAAATGGTCACACGAAGGAAAATGCTCGACAAATCAGGCATATTCCAATACCGAGTTCGTTACTTTATGCAGAGAAGGACAGTTCATATGTTTAGAAGAAAAATCGTTGAATGCTCGAGGTTATGCCTATGTAGCTATGAAAAACCAATTAGTTCGACTATCTTATGAGTGGGCTAAAACAGGTCACTGAGAATTCTATCTCACAGGTAAGTTTGTACAGTTTTTATTTTTATTTTATTGCTTTTAACCTTTTGATAATAAACGCTAAATCGTTCGCTATAAAGTATTAAATTGGTATTCAATAAAATTAGGTTTTGCGATCGAAATTATTGATATCATACAAAAATTTACTACATCACTGCGAAATTTACCGTTTATTCTTAAGGTATAAATATCTTTAATCAATCAACCCAAAATATTTCAGAAATTCATCAGGAGTAAAACTAGGTAATATAGCCGAAATTACTTTACCGAAAAGAGGAGCGTATATTTTTGATAATATTTGATTGATTAAAGTGGGATAAAAGACCAAAAAGATTTTTAATTTTTAATTTTACTATGTTTTTAAATTTAATATATAAATATTAAATTAATATTGTAAAACTTTTAAAATCAATATATTTAAGTTTGTAAATATTTGAAAAAATTTATATTTTTAATATAAGTTTGTACGTATAAAAACAAAATTATAATATAAATTTGGTGTGAATTTTTAAAATTTTAATAATATGAATTTTTAATTTTATGCATTTAAGTTTGGTGTGAATTTAAAAAAAAAATTACTTTATTTCGTTAAGTTAAAAATATGATTTTTAAAATTCATCGTAAGTTGAAGACTAGGTCATTGAACCTAAATTGCTTTACCCAAGGGAGGGACGAGAACTTTTATTATCATTATTTTTAGCCTTATTGAATTAAAGTATGCCAAAAACATTTAAAAAAAAAACAAAAATCTTTGCTTTTAAAACTGAGCTTAAAAATGACAAATTTTAAAGTTTTGTCGAGGGACGGACTAGGACAACGATCCGAAACGCCCTCATCCTAAAAAAAATAAATTTTTAAAATTTAATTTGATTATATGTCTTAAAAGTTATAAGGTTTTTATAAAATAAAAAAAAAAAGTGAAAAGCACTGTACCCGAACCCCATGCGATCGCATGGGGTTTGCACTGCAACTCCATGCGATCGCATGGAGCTGAAAAATAGGCCAGAAACAAAAGGCAGTCGAGCTGTGTTCTTCACCATAACACACACATACACATACGAAACTCTCTCAAATCCTCACCAAATTTCACCATTTTTTCACCATAAATCGTCAAATTTCTTGCTCTAATCATGCCTAGGTTTGGATTCTTCAACAAAAAGGTAAAAGTTACACCCCTAAACTCTAAAAATTTCTAGTTTTTTGTGATAATTACCAATATTTTACCTAATGCAATTTTGTTAATTTCTATTGTAATTAGTGTTAAATTGTTAGTATATTATGCATGTATAACCTAGATTGATGCTATTTAACATGATTTGAAGCCAAAAACTTCAAAAATTTTAGAAATCTAGGGTTTGTGTTCTTGAGCAATTTGGGGCTTTTTGATATAAACAGGTTATGGCCGATTTTTGTTATGAATTATTGCTAAATTAAGTAGTGTAACATGTTTAGGTAGCTAAATGATCCAAACATTGATCCTAAACATGATTTTTGGAGATTAAAGTAGACTTTTTAAGTCTAAAATTCATGAACTTGATTAATTTGATATAATTGCCATTTGAGACTTGTTTAATTGTTTGTAATGACTATTTTGACATGTTATTTGAGTTAAATGCTTATGGACTTTGTATACATTTTCATATGTGCTTATTTGAAAAAGTGTAGAATTGTAAAAAATGTGAAAATGTGTATAAGTTTAATTTTGATTGAACATGTTATTGTGGTTAATTTAAGTTGTTATTTTGCTAACACTAATGCATATTTGGATGCACAAATTTTGTGTTTAATGTGTTTTGCAGAAAACCGATACTGCTGGTGCTTCATCATCATCTAGACAACCACAACAGGAGCCTGAACCAGAATATGAGCCGCAATACGAGTCAGAACCCGAACAAGAACCACAACAGGAACAACAACATCAGCCTGATCAACACGTACCTTATTATGATCCGCTACAGTTTGTTGATGACTTCATAGTATTTCCGATGCATCCGCCAGTAGAATACCCAACGATTCCTGAACACACGTTGCATCCTAATCTGAGATTCGATAGAAGCTGGAGAGATTACCCGGCATATCAAAGTAATAAATTCAAATTAGTAACGAAAGATGTAGAGGTGCCTAGGGTAATTTATTGGAATCCTTTGGAAACGGTACATCTAGCTGACCGTGTTAGACTGCTACTGATTCAAAGGTATGGCAGTTCTTCTTTTACTGATTGGGAACGCTTATTCACCATTCGTAGACCTGTATATAAGGAATGGTGTGTTGAACTTATGAGTACTATAGCGTTAAATGTAGATGTAGATAGATTAGATGATAGAAGTTTTCTTAGATTTATACTTGGCCGTAGGATGTACAGGATGTCCATGCTGGACATGGCCAGGGCTTTGCAGATATATACGCCCGCTGAATTACTACTACCTGATTGTATTAATTTGATTTATCGTGGTGAAAGGGTAGATAGAAATTTTGATGCGAACGCCGTCTGGAGGCGTATGTCAGATTATAATATTTTTGGGCGGGCAGGAACACATACCTGCTTACATATTAACAGAGCCGAGCTTCGTATAATTCATAGATTTTTGCCTAACTCGATTACACAGAGAGGTCACAACAAGGAAAAATTGACCTTACATGATTTATTTTACCTAAAGTGTATTCGAGACCCAAGAGGCTTTGTTAATATCCCTTACTGTGTTGGTTTTTATTTGTCTAAGATGGTGGAAGGAATGCAGGAAGGGGGGATAATTGGAGGAGGTATTTTTGTTACTCTCATTGGAGAGTATTTAGGTGTAGATAGGGATCAAGGGGTCCACTTTTGGTATGTAGAGAACAGGTTGAGCCTTTAGGATTGAGGGTTTATGCAGGTGCTAAGGTATTGAAGAGTAGACGCAACCAGGCAATACCCTATGAAGGTAGTCATCCACAGGTAGAGAGAGGATCAGACGAGGAAATTGAGGAAGCGGATGACATTAGGGATGTCATTCGAGAGGCTATGACTGATGTCTACCAGCGTGTAGATGAGGTAGACATGACAAGCGTGGAGAGATTTCGTCGGATGGAGCAGTGGCAAGCCCGGAATGATTACGAGCCCGGAAAATTTACCAAGTTATTTAAAACATATATCACATATTTTTGTACAAATAACTGAAGATACTTTTACTTTGGACTAATCTAAACAGTTTTACCCAATTTACTGTAATAGATTTGAAAGAAAGATGGATCTACACGATGAATCAATTTCATCATTAAAAGGAAGTAAAGTCTTCCGAAAAAACGCGCTTCTTGATTTTTTTTTTTTGAAAGGCATGTTAGTTTTCATCGCACGGTTAGTGGTTAGATCGCATCGCATCGCACTTTCCAGGAGGAAACCGCCACCATCCAAACGCGCTTCTTGATTTAGGTCATGAAGTTGTCGTCCAGACCAGCTGTAGGTTGATGAAAAATCTAGAAAAGTCATCTCTAAAATCAGCAGGAAATCCACGGACCTCAGCATCAAACAGGGTCGCCAAGTGGTCAGACTTATCCTAACCATGAGAGGATCTGTCTCGTAAAATGGGGAGGACACCGTGCAAATTAGCTTGATAAGACTAATGAATCAGATCCCCAGAAAGGATAATCTCCTTAAAGATTAAAAATCAGCTTTTAAGACTGATATTGCTCAATCCTTGAGATTGACTTTTAAAGATTGAGAATTATAAACTCATGGAATTCGATGATATCTAAACTCGAGCTTGAACGAGAAAATATTTTGATCAAAATTACAAACCGATTTGTTTTCTGAAAACCCATTTTCAATGCGTTCATTACCATTGAACGTAAAATCCTAGGAATTCACCTGGAATTCATTAGGTCACCTGAACCAAATTGGGTGTCAACCGTAAGAACAGTGGTTGCATAGCATGGTCAAAGACAGGACCTTGTGCCAGACCGAAAAACTATAGGGTGAGTTTTACTATTGCTCCTACAAAGGATAGTAATTGCATCCGACACGTTATAGACCATAATTAAAAGCATGTCAGGGGACATTGCCTTAACAGTTGCTTGTTCAACGCTTTCCTTTACAACCGGACGGTAGTTTATCGAAAGGTAATATACGGAGCAAGTATACTGGACGTGTTGCTTTCCTAATACAAGGTTAGCAAAGTGGGTGACACAAAACCGCAAGTTTTAAGCTAAAATTTTCAAATATGAAACCCACCAAACCCACAAAAACATTTTGCAAACACCGGTGAAGGGTTATTCCGGAAAACTTATCTAGGGTAAAAGCTAGATTTAATTTTCAAAAGATCAAATGTTTTCATAAAGATCCAATTTCCTTAATGGATCTAAATTTTCATAGTCATGTGGGACTGTAAACCAAATCATTACTACCATTGTTTATACCGCCGTATAGAAATCACTGATGTATAAAGTGTGAAGAATAAAGAAGTGATTCTAGTATTTTTATTTCAAGACTATATTGCTTGAGGACAAGCAACACTCAAGTGTGGGAATATTTGATAATGCTAAAAACGAACATATATTTAATAGCATTATCCCTCAAGGAAGACAAGCTTTTAGTTGCAATTGTTCTATTTACAAGTGATATTCGTTTAAATAATAAAAGGTGAAGACAAAAGACAGATTCGACGAATTGAAGACGCAAATGACCAAAAAGCTCAAAAGTACAAAGTACAATCAAAATGATTCAAATTATTGATGAGAAACGTCTCAAAATTACAAGAGTACAAGACGCGAAACGCAAAATACAAGATATTAAATTGTACGCAAAGACGTTCGAAAATCCGGAACTGAGACCAGAGTCAACTCCCAACGCTCGACGCAACGCACTAAAAATTACAAATCAGCTATGCACATAAATATAATATAATATTTAAATAATTCTTATAATTATTTATATATTATATTTATTTATTAAAACGTCGACAAGCTTGTGAACAAAAACATGTGAGCTGGTACCTACCTCCATGCGATCACATGGCTTGGAGGCACAAAAGCCATGCGATCGCATGACACACTTTTTCAGCTCAGGTCCTATAAATTTCGCAGTTTGGTGATGATTTTAAACATCTTTTTCTCTTCATCTATCAAACGTGTATATATATATATATATATATATATATATATATATATATATATATATATATATATATATATATATTATAATTTTAATTTTAATTTTAAATTCTAATAATAAGGGTATGTTAGCGAATGTTGTAAGGGTGTAAGTCAAAATTCTGTCCGTGTAACGCTACGCTATTTTTAATCATTGTAAGTTATGCTTAACCTTTTTAATTTAATGTCTCGTAGCTAAGTTATTATTATGCTTATTTAATGCCGAAGTAATCGTGATGTTGGGCTAAATATTAAAATTGGGTAATTGGGCTTTGTACCATAATTGAGGTTTGGATAAAAGAACGACACTTGTAGAAATTAGACTATGGGCTATTAATGAGTTTTATATTAACTAAATGATACCTCGTTGATTTAATATATAGACTTATAATTTGACGTATTTATATATAATCACAGACGCTTGACTGGGTACGGTGGGCGGGATATCTGTAAATACCAATAATTGTTCATTTTACCGGACACGAAACTTGATTAATAGTTAATAGACTTGTTGAAACAGGGTGGATTACATTCAAGGGTAATTGGTGTAATTGTTAACAAAGTAGTAAAACCTTGGACTACACTCAGTCGATAACCTGGTGTATTCATTAAACAAAGTATTAAGACCTTGTTACAATTCGAATCCCCAATTAGTTGGAATATTTGACTTCGGGAATAAGAATAATTTGACGAAGACTTTCGCACTTTATGATTATGACTGATGGACTATTATGGACAAATCCGTATGGACATATCGAATAATCCAGGACAAAGGACAATTAACCTATGGTAATAAAACTAAAATCAACATGTCAAACATCATTATTACGGAAGTTTAAATAAGCATAATTTATATATTTCATATTTAATTGCACTTTTAATTATCGCACTTTTATTTATTGTCATTTTATTTAATTGCATTTTTAATTATCGTACTCTTTAATTATCGCAATTTTATTTTATCGCACTTTTATTTATCGCATTTTCATTATCGTTATTTACTTTACGCTTTAAGTTAAGTCTTTTATATATTTAATATTTTACATTAGGTTTTAACTGCGACTAAAGTTTTAAAATCGACAAACCGGTCATTAAATGGTAAAAACCCCCTTTATAATAATAATACTACTTATATATGTTTTTGTATTTTTACAATTATAAGTTAAAACTAATATAGCGTTAAACTTGGCTAGAGTTCCCTGTGGACGAACCGGACTTACTAAAAACTACACTACTGTACGATTAGGTACACTGCCTATAAGTGTTGTAGCAAGGTTTAGGTATATCCACTCTATAAATAAATAAATCACTTGTGTAAAATTGTATCGTATTTAATAGTATTTCGTTGTAAAAATTAATACTATTTCATATACACCTCGCGTAACATCAATTACATTATTAACTTGAGTGAAAACAAACACAGTAGTATTGCATCAAAATCAAATGGGTTTGCAGAAGTCAAAAAGCGGAAATTATGTATGTGTTTTATGTCGATATGCAAGTGGTTAAATGAGTGGGAGAAAGTAGAAGTAGGGTATATCAGTGACTAATGAGAAATGTGTGGTAAAAAGTGTGCCAATGTCTAAACTACTTTATACATTTGTTTTAAGAAAAACTGATCACCCAACAAGTAATAAGTAAAATTTATAGTTTATATAACCAAAAATATAATTATATTTCTAACAAAATCTATAGATATATATGTGTGAGTTATAACAAGGTCGAGTGAAAAAAAATATTTTAGTAGTACATGTGTGCGTGTTGTGTGTGTATGAAATAGTAGTATTAGTGTCCTAATTTTAGGGACACGTCATGAAATTTTGTAGCTATATAATTAGCTTTAGTTGATGAATAAAACGAGTATTACAACCAAAAAGGTAGTTCATTGTTATTATTATGCTTCATTATTTTAATATTGCTTACCAACAACATAGTCTCAATTTTCTTTCTGTTAGTATTTTAACCTTAGATTAGTTAAGAGGGGTTTGTGGTTTGACAAAAGAGGAAAGCAGAGATAGAAAATATCTCTAATATGCATGAACAAGAAGAAAATAACAAAAGTATATTTGTCACTTTTGACATTTTAAAATACACGTGAATGTTACTTGTTTATATCTTACCGACAGTTTTATTATGGGTGATAGTTCGTAGTCCATTGCTAAACAGTTTACAGATAAAAGTCTTCAGAAAAATCTCATCTTTTAAATTAAATCCATATTTTTTTTATTTCAGTCATTAACCGTGTAAAACCAGTTATAAAAAGTTGATCGATTATTAGCGCTCAATCCCAAGTAAAATGTACAGAGTGTTAAAACTCAACTTAAAATCTTTAAATATATTTTTAGCAACTCTAAAATTTATATAACTTAATTAAAGACCAACGTCTATTATTAAATTTTCATAATCTTGTATGTTAACTTGTTTAATATCAATCGAATGACAAACGAGTGCTATTATCGTTTACTTAATAAATTCGAAACCATATATATATATTCAATATACTTTATATGTATGTATGTATGTATGTATGTATGTATGTATGTATGTATGTATGTATGTATGTATGTATGTATATATATATATATATATATATATATATATATATATATATATATATATTCTAATATAAATTTTATTATATCTTATATTATTTTACATATTTGTTTCTAACAATTAAAACGTATATTATTTTTAATTCAAATTATTATATATATTTATATATTTAAATATATATTTATCTCTTTACAAATAGTTATTCGTGAATCGTCGAGAACAATCGAAGGTCAAATGGATTTATGAAAACAGTTCAAAAATCTTGAGACGCAACCTTACAGACTTTGCTTATCGTGTCGGAAACATTAAATCATTTAAAGATTAAGTTTAAATTTGGTCTGAAATTTTCGGGTCGTCACTTTTTATGTTTGTATTTAATTAATTATAGTTTGCAAACAAAAAAAAGGTGACACAACATACTTTAATACGATTAACGTCAGGTGCGGAAGAAGTAAGGGACAAGCGGAGCGCCCGACCCCAGTGGATTCGAAATTTATAGTGCAAATTTTTGAATTTTTTGATTTTGTCCCAAGTGGATTTTTTTGGTCCAAAAGTCTTCCTATTTTGCCCCCGCAGCCTCCATATTTTGCCCAAAAAACTTCATATTATACCAAAAGCCTCCATATATTACCCAAAACATCCATATTTTGCTCAAAAATTGCTACGCTTTCAAAATGTTTTTGCCCCAATGAAACCAATTTCCCGTTTCCGCCACTGATTAACGTCGTAGATAATAATAGGAAAATGCTAATGACAGCCTTACAGGTTGTCATTAAAAAGTTTTTTTTAATGCAATAATAGTAGTATTTAGACGATGATAGTTTTTTTTTATGGAACCATGTAGTTATTGAGAATGTACAATCAAAGTATACATGTAAAATTTTTTTAATGACAGTCACTAGAGTTGTCATTAGCATCTTCCATAATTAATTAATATAAATATTATACTAAAAAATAATGTAATTATTCTATCTGAAATATAGGGAACGTATATGTCGTACGTGATTTTATTTTACAATTGTGATAATATTATTCAAGCATCATTTTTTTTTATCTCTCGTAAAAAAAAAATTAGTGGAACATAAGTTATACATTAATCATTTTATTATGTGAATAAAAATTCAATACGACTGTCACTATTTTTTTGGCTAAAAATACAATAACTCATATAGAAAACGATGACGTTTTCAAAAAGAAAACGTCAACAACAAGGAAATACAAAAAGATGGGGTCGGGTGAGGTTCGCACCTAGAAATTTACAAAGAAACAAGGACTACCTATAACCGAGTCACACAAGCCAAACCAAACTAACCAAGCATCGAACATAGCTAAACAATGAAAGTAACACACTAGCCTAAAAAGCAAGAACATAGCCCATCAAATACAACTAGCAATAAAGACGATACAGACGAAACAAATAAAAATCAAGGAAGACAACAAAACTAAGGAGCAACTTTTTTGTTTTTTTTTTTGTTTTTTTGTTTTGTTTTTCGTTGACCGTCTCCCGGTCAATTCTCTTGACCGCTCGGTTCTCGATTTTAAAAGAGAGGACGTTGGATGAACCATCCCCGATTAAAGTAGCCGATGAGAGAGTGCCCAATCCACGATCTTCACCTACAATCCCACAATTCGAACAAACCTTGAGTCGCAACCCCGAAATCCAAATCACCAACGACAAAGGAAGACTTTTTCTTTTGATGATTCCATTTAGAGCCGCCAACACACTTAAATTGAACATTGTGATCACGGGCAAACTTCCAAGCCTCAAGACACTTTTTCTCGCAAATCTTGCCATAATACAAGAATTCAAGAGGACTATCCTCCAAGTTAAAAATAAGAACCGAAACAACTTTGGGGATCTTGTCAGCAAACTTTTTAACCATCTTTGGTGATTCAGCCGACATCATATGTCACTAATAACCTTGTTCGTATCCAGGCCTTCAATACGACCATCACTAATTTTCTTGAGAGTGATGATAAATCTAACAAGTTTTTTGATAAATCCACCCACATTATGCATTACTTATTTATACGGTGCAATTTATCAATGCATAAAGCTAGCGGATTTATCAAAACCCTTCTTGAATTTATCACTACTAGTTTTTGAGTTTTTATCTTACGGTCAGGTCTTAGATCTTTTTTCGAATTTTTGCCTACTGAAAAATACCCTGTTTCTTTTCCATATACGGAGTATATATTATTCCCTAATACGGAGTATAAAGTTATAAACCCTAAAAAAAGGAGGTGATATTTCCACTTCTTATTTTGATAGATCCATTACAATTGTGTGCAATGTTCCAGTAATACCCTCCGGTAGATGGTAGTAAGAGATTTTTGCAAAGGGTTCATTAAGGTAAGTCAGTAAATATGAGTGGATCTACCAAAATACAATTTGGAAATATCTATCTCCCAAACTAAAAAAAAATAAAAAATATTAGGGTTTTAGAATCTCCTTATTATACTTTACTCAAGATATCACAAAGTACTCATCTTCGATCGTCAGCTGTTTCCTCACATTCGTTAATCCAGTAAGTTAATTCAGCTACTCAATCTTAGTTCCTCTGTTCGCCAGATAGTGATTGATATCGTTTTCTTGTTGATTATACTAATTTTCTCATTGTAATTTCATAAAATTGTCAAATTTATAACCTATTATATCTCTTTGCTTTTCGAACAACTATATTTTTTGCTTAAATTGTTTCCTTCAAAAACCTAGTGATGCATAACTAACTGTCAATTATTTGTGTCCATTATTAGCATGTAATACGAGAACTATAATACTCAATTTTTGTTGTTGGTTGATTAAATTATGTAAATTAGTATCTGCTAGGTTGAATAAATGTTATATTTCATAAGATTTTAACTCTGATGATGATATAAACACGTTTTTGTCAGTTGAAGATGGGTACTGATGGAAGCAAACAATTGAAGGGACCTGTGATACCACCAAGTGAGATTCTTGTGCAGAAGTTCACAGAATCTCGAGGTCCGGAACTCGCGTCCCTTTACTCAACTATTGCGAATCGGGTGAACAACAATTTTAAATCGCATAGAAATAAGAGGAGGAGAACTACTAGTTACGACAATCGAGGTTCCAAAACTAGGTTTAGAAAGAAGCAAAAAGTGGGAGTTTTGAAACAGAACAGTGAGGAAAGTTCGGATAAAAACGCTAAAAAGGTTCCTCCTCGTCACATTAGGCGTAGAACGGAGCTCAAAAGTAATCCTGAAAGTGGGTTTTGCACTTCGGGTGATGGGACTAAGAGGCTGAGAACTCATGTTTGGCATGCAAAACGCTTTACAATGACTAATCGTTGGGGTTTTCACCTTCCTCTTGGTTTGCATGGCAGGTAATGGCTTCTTTCATTCTTTCCTTTTTATACCGGTAATAGTTAAGTATGATAAAAGGTAGAGGCCAAAATGGGCTGGTCAGGCACATTTGATTACAGGTTAAATTGGGCTTTGTTAACTATGTTTCCAAAGGTATTCTTTGAAATAATGATTATATGCATTTTGTATACCCTTGGAAGGACTTTTGGGTTTTAGAGAACATTTGGCAGGATAGCATTTTTTTTAGCTGTATTATAGTTTATAAGGTTTCATGAGTTTTGATGACCCGTTGAACGACTTGTTAGCCATTTGACTTTTATACATCTGAGCTGACATGTTTATTTATATCCATTTGACCCGTTAGAGATCGATTTTTACCCAAAGATGGGTTTAATCTGTTGCATTTAAAAGATGGATGTGATACAACTATTTTTATAGAGAGGCATATTCAAATGTTAATGTGTGCATATAAAGCAACCGAAGGTTGGAAAGTAATGACTTCTGTTTTGGACCAGACAAATGTTCTTTAGAATATCAGAATATCACAAGACTAAACTTGGTTGGCTTCTATTTTGGACATCACTGAAAATCTTTTTAGGTATCGACAGTTTATAATTTGTTTGTTGCAGTGGAAAAGGGTCAAGAGCACTCTTAAAGTGGTTGAAAAATGGAACTGTTGTTCATGATGCAAGCTATTATTGTGCCATTCAACTCGAGGGTGCACAGGTCATAAACTTCTTGCTTATTCCTCTATCTCGGGTGTATAGTTTTTTATGTACTATTGTTTATTTTCCATCTCAACAGTGTTGATGGTTATTTTGTCTGCTTGCAGGATTCATTATTGTCAGTTCTAAGCACTGTATTAGCACCGTTTCCTTCCTCGGATGCTGAAAATGTGCTTTCTGGTCGTATTTATGCTAATTCAATGGTGGGTGCCTATCTATTTGTATACCATTATAAGATAATAATGCTTGTTGAGATGTTTGTAGGTGGCAAAGTGGGCGGGGTTAGGTTAGTCGAGTAACAGGTGACTTGTAAACACACTTATTTCCATTTTATAGAAGAAAAAGTGGACTATGGATACGGAACAATATTGCTACATTAATTATCTAAATCTTGAATACAAAGAATTTAACCATATGCATTGAAAGTTTACTTTTGGTAGAATCTAGCTTCAACCCGTTTGACCCTTTCCCTTTTCTAGCTATTTGTTTGCTTTCACAAGCTATTAATAAGTAATTGGGCTGAAATTGCCACCTCTTGTTTTTGGTACTATTTTGTTAATCCATGTATACACTTTTGCAGCTTTATCATGGTGGAGCACCCAATTCATATGCAATTGCACCAGTTATGTATATGTGGCGACCTAATCAACAATTGGCTGATGCTGTTGAAGAAAAAGGTGGAGCCCACAGGTTAAGACAGTTATGGATATGGTTACATGCTTCAGCATTAACCGAAGGCTACAATGCTTTGAAAGTTGCTTGTGAAAGTCAGGGTAAGGTAGAATTTTAGTTCTGTTTTTATCATATGCAATTTGAAACGAAGATTGTGTACTCGGTCAAAGGGTGAAAATTGGTCAAAAGTCTGATTTAGTCTCTCAAAGTTTGTCAGCATTTTAATATGACTGAAAATTGAGGTTTTTGGAGCATTTGAACAAAAGATTATCTCTACGTTTCTCGAAAATTATGTTAAAGTTTGTTTACGTTTATGGTTTTCTTCTATATTTACACATAATTTTGAAATTTATTATTTAAAAAATTCCAATCGAATTAATCCCTGATTTGGCCTATTAATCCATACAAGATCCTGGCTGATTAATCACCAATTAACAAGGCGGCTGATTAATTACCGATTCACAACTTTCACGAACTTGGCAAAATGGGTGGGTTTGGTAACTGGTCAATACAGGCCGGGCTGGACCAGATTGACTTCAAACACTTCTCTGACTTATTTTGACTTTATTTGTTATGTGGTTATTAGGACATGATTAGTGGTTCAAGCTAGTTTACATTATTATTCTTGTCCCCTCGCAGTGGTGCATGTATGTTAACCATCTATTTTGGTTTAAGCTTGATTATGAAAAAGTATTACTCAGCATCTCAGAAAAAAATGGTACAATTTTACATGTTTTCGATAAAATAAATGATCACGGTAAATACATTAATTAGTTATTTGATAATTTAGAATTTGTTTACTCAAGTCAATTTACAGGTTGTGTGAGTTACACTTTGGGCAACTTTTGACCCCTTCAACCCATTTGACTCATATCCTTTTTAACTTATCTTTTTGTTTAACTCACATGGGTGTTAGAGAGAAACAAAACCAGTTTAACCTGTTCAAAAGTAAACCCGCCAGATTAATTGGCTAGTTAACATACTCAAGTAATTTGAGTATCTGTATGATTCCATTACGTTTCATCATTTTCTTTGGTCTTTTTTTTTTTTTTTTTTTTTTTTTTTTTTTTTTTTTTACATTTCAGATGGAGGAGGAAAATTCCTCCGTTAGCTGTACTTCACTCGAGGGGCAATTTGGGACACTAGAAATTATGGGTTCAAAAGCAGTTCAGCTTCTTCAAAAGATACTACATCCAGTTAACAGGTAATACATATAATGTTTTCATAAAGTCTATTCTATCCCTGTCCTATAGTTTAGTAATTTCTTAATGATGTTCATGATCATGCAATATGTTTAGGCAATCTTCAATGGTGAAAGAATGCTCGTTAATGGAAGATCATATAGCTTCCTCTGAAATAATTGCTCTTACGGTCAATGATCCTCGTGGTTTGACCAACAATATCACCGAGTTTGACCCAATTTTTAAAGATTTGTGGGATGTTGGTAACGGGCTGTTGTGTTGTCCAGTTGAAGAAAGTGTACTTTGTATGGAAAAACATCATCAACGGCTATCTTCCTTTTGTCTTGCTGATAAAAGTTCAGAAGTCGCTAAAGCTTCGACCAACTTGGATGCTTCAAGAACTTGCCCTGTTATTCTTTTAAAAGGGAACAACCTGATGGATTCTGTATCAAGGTTTAGGAATTGAACTTAGTATTCATGATCCTGTTATATCAATGCATGGCGTTCAAATAACTGTTTGATGATTTTGTAGGTGGTCCATCATACTTCCTTTGAGCTGGGTCAAAGCTTTTTGGGTACCCATTGTTTCAGTTGGTGCTCGGGCTCTAGGTTTAAGAGAGAGGTCTTGGATTGCTTGTGAAGTAAGTACATACATTTGCTTGTATGCAACTAAGCTTTCGGGCGTGTTTCAACATGTCCAACCCATTTTATTCATTCTCTTTAGCTGATTCTTTTTACTTAACCCGTTTGAAGTTAAACATAACTTTATATCAGTTCATGTCATGGTTGCAAACGGCGTTTGCGGTGGCCGTTGCGGCGGTTTGGTGACTAGCGCCTCCCGTTTCGCCCAAAACATCTAATTAGTCGGTCGACGCTAAAAGTCGGGTCAAAGTCGGTCTAAAGTTGAATCTATTGTTTGGCCTTGTTCTAGTGTAAACGAAAATCCCAAGCCCATTCAAAATTAGCAGGGAAGAACACTGTCTTACATAGTACCCCATAAAAATAAATTAATAAATACACTACATAATTACAGAAAACATTACAAAAAACCGATATGTTATTCAAACTAACACCACATCATCTTGTGAATTATTAATTTCTAAAATACCTGTTTGAAATATTTATATTTAATATACTTTCATTTAAAAGTCAACGTTGGTCAACATCCGTCGCGGGCCCGACTCGACCGCCTCGTCTCCGTCTCGCGTCTTTTTCAACCTTGGTTCATGTGGGATAAATGTGTTGAATTGGCCACCTCTATTCACAAGAGCCTAACAGTTGTTAAATTTGATTTTTATAACATCTGCTATTGCAGGCCGGAATACCAAATTTTCCGT
Source organism: Rutidosis leptorrhynchoides (assembly GCF_046630445.1). Classification (NCBI taxonomy): domain Eukaryota; kingdom Viridiplantae; phylum Streptophyta; class Magnoliopsida; order Asterales; family Asteraceae; genus Rutidosis; species Rutidosis leptorrhynchoides. Next base: position 398,256,095 of record NC_092336.1, on the reverse strand, counting down.
CAGAGTATCCCGAGTGTGGGTCCTACTCATCTTTAATGAAATCCGAAGCTATCGCCATCGAAAACGAAGCCGCTCTTCGTCCTCTGTCTGTTAGACCTTTTAGTATACCCATACCACCTCCATGGAATTGTGTTCGTCTTGCTTTCAATATAAACCCCGCTGAATCAAAAAGCACACAAATTTGTTCTAATGAAGTAGATGAAGTTGGTGAACGAGTAGTATCAGACAATGATGTGGTTGTTGCCAGGTCATCAAGAACGTTGACGGGTTTCTTGATATCTATAAATGGTGATCATATGCCAATTTTCCCACATTGTTTGGATAAGAACACCTGCATTACTAAAATCATAAGGAATGAGAAAATACTTGATCAATGCTCGAATATGGACATGTTTTTGGCAAATCGATCTAGAAAGATGTGTTTTGTTAGAGTTATTCTTCGTACGTATAAAGAAGGTGTCATCGAAGATGGAGCAGTGATTTGTGCACCTCGTTTGTCAGATATACACTGTTGGCTTTCAGGGTAATTCTCCTTGCTAAACGTATTTTTATATATTGATTACACAAATAGGTAATGTATTAGATATCATTTTTACATTAATATTCTAGTTTTTTATATAAGTTAATAGGCTTATGAAATGGTACAAAACTGACCAGAACCAAAAGTTAAAAGATATTGTGGAACCAAGGCTGCGATGATGTGCTGGACTTGAACTTTGGGGCTAATGATTTATGCCTGCCCTTTTTGAAATATAATAAACAGTTTTGGACTAGAATGAAAAAGAACCTGATGGGTACCGGGCCCTGAACCAAGTTATTGTTCATAGTTGATTAAGATCTGGGCATTTCATAACTGGTCCCGGTCTGGTTTAGTTCCATTTGCTGTTTTGTTTGGACATTCTTACAGCCCCAAATAAATCTAAAAATATAATCCGTCCTTGAGTGTTGCTAGATATTTCTTTATAATTATGTAAATCAATAATAATATAACTATGAAACTAACAATATTTTGTACTCTGTTGTCTTATAGAAAAGAGATTATACACTAAGAAGACTAATGTTTTGAATATCATTTTGTATCATATGTATAGAAAAATTGTTTGTATTAGATTTTATTTCCTAAGCAAACATAATAATCAAAAGTGTAATGTCTCTAACTAAAAGTCATTTGTGAATTATTGCAGTTCAAACAGTAAGACTGAAATTCAAGTACCACAGTCATCATTAGCAGCCTACTTTGTCAAGCAAGATTCTGGTGACTGGGAATATCAAGTGCCTGAAGATCCCGAAGCCATGGAGTCTAACAGGTGGCCAATTGGTTTTGTCACTACTGGTTTCGTACGTGGATGGTTAGTATTATTTTTTCATCCATTTATGCCTAACTTACATTTGTCGTTTTAGCTCAAGTGCCATTCGTTTCAAGCACTAGTTTTTCTTATTAAAAGTTTGAAAGAAGCCGTGACCAAGTAATATACATCTTTCAGCATATACCTATAATCAGTGTTGTAAAAGTCGGCCGACTTGGCCGATGCGTCGGCCGATGCGTCATTTTTTTTGGTTCTCCGTCCCGTTTTTTCTGAAAACGACTCAAAAGATGGTCAAAGCTAAAAGTTCGATCAAAGTCTATAAAATACGGTCAAAGTTCGTCAAAAACGGTCATAATCAGTCAAATTTTCGTCAAGATGTGATATGTTTTAAAATTAGGGTTTGTTTTCATTTTTTGGGCCGCTCTTTTCTCTGTGTCCTTACTGATTATGTACTCGGTAACATTAATTGAGTTTGAAGTTTGATTATATTTAAATTCAAGTTCTTATTTAAGAAATTTATGGTACGGAATCAACTATTTTATACATATATAAATATATATTTAATAAATTATTAATAAAGTCAACGTTGGTCAACAACCGACGCGTTCCCGACGCGTCCCCGACTCGACCGACGCGTCCTTTTTAGGTCTCGACCGATGCGTCCCCGACTCGCGACTTTTACAACCTTGCCTATAATAGAAAATATTCTTGTGCAAAATTTTTGTACTATTTGCATTTTTTAGCAATTATGCCAGCACACTAGTAATTTAATGTACTTTATCATTGTAGTGCAACTTTTACAAATTGGGAATGAAGGTGACCCTTCATCATGCATTTTGACATTAATTTCGCACATGTTATGTTTGATGCATAATGTTGCATAATGAATGTTTTTACCCTACTAATATGGAAGTAATTACCCTCTTATTAATTTCATGTACTTCTGTCTTTATTGAACCTGACTTGTGGTAACTTGCAGTAAAAATCCAGTGGCTAAGGGTCTGTGTGATGCGGTTTTGCTTGCTCGTCTTAGACATGAACAGTGGAGTTCAGTGACTTTGAAACGAAGGAAGACGGAAATTTATGTTCTAACGCGAAATCTGAGATCTACGGCTTACAGACTTGCCCTTGCAAGTATCGTTCTTGAACACCAACAAGAAGATTTAGACCATTTTTGATCAGTCAGTTTTTGGATATTTTTTGTTGTATTTTATAGATAGATATAAATATAAATTATATTTAAATTGATTATGATTATTTGGGGCTTGTGGTAGCCAAGTATGGTTGTGGAAACTAAATGCTTATATAATGCTTTCTTGATTAAGTGTTTAATTCCCAAATTTGTTACAAAGTAATTTGTGTTATCGAGAATAACATTTATCGATCAATGTTATTTTTTCGAGCGTTTATGGTAAAAAAGAGTAACATTTATCAAAAAGAAAAATTTACTTCCCCTTTTCTCAAAAAAGTTCTTTAACTCTTGATCATATATATATATATATATATATATATATATATATATATATATATATATATATATATATATATATATATATAAATTAATAATGTTGAGATCGGGATATTTTATTAATTTAGCGAGATATTATTATATCGATAAATTAATAAATTATCAATTTAAAAAATTGCTTTATATTTGTGAGCAAGTCTCAAATTAATGCATCACCATTCGAAATTATCATGTCCGTTCACTTTATCTATTTGAATAAAACTTAAACAATGACCTTCAAAATTACCATGTATGTATTCACGAACTTGTCAAGTTCAATGTATATTGAGATTTCAACAAAAATTAGTAATTATTAATTTAGTTTCGCTGAAAACAATATATTTACATTGGTTTTTCAAAAAAATTATTATCTTATTATTTTATAGATTGGGGTCCAAATTTTTACCGGTCCCAAGTTGGGACCGGATATATTATTAATTTTATCGAGATTATTAATTTATCGAGTATAAAATTACAGAGGTTTTACTGTATATATATATACGTATATATACGTATATATATACGTATATATGTATATATATATATATACGTATATATATATATATACGTATATATATATATATATATATATATATATATATGTAACATCCCGCATTTTTCCGTTAAATTATTTTAACGCCCGTCTTTTTTTTATAGATAATATCTTCCGTTATCTAAATTCGTACCTTTGTTGACTAACGTTCTAAATATTTCCGTTATTTGGTTATAACATCTCCCGGTTACTCTAGCGTTTTTAAAATATTCGTTCGGTTAATTCACGAACCCGCTTTCAAACTCGAGGGACCGAAGTTGCCAAGGGGCCAAACTAGTTGACTAGATCAACTAGTCAACCCCATCTCATCCATTCATTCATACTTCCACCTCCCTCCTTCTTTTTCCTCTCTAGCTCAAGAACCCATTTTTAACATCTTCAAAGAATCATCATCTAAATCAATTCAAGCAAGCAAACATCAAAACAAATTACATATTCGTGATCCTCTCATCATCCTCTACATTTTGGTACCAATTTCATCTCGTTTGGGTAACATTTCTAAAACTCTAGATTTCTTTAATTCGTGCTTTTGACTTGAAATGGTGTTAGTTAGTGTCTATGGCTCGTGTCTAGCATGAATATATGATTTAATTGCTCGATCTTGTTGTTTTGCATAAACTAGCATGAACTTGAAATGAGTTTGTTTAATCTTGAATTTTGGATGATTAAATGTGGTTTAAATGCTAAAGTTCATGTATTAAATGTGTTACTAGCATCATTAGCTTCAATTTGATGTGTAGGTTGATTTGGAAAACATCACTAACATGATTATTGATTTTGTGATTCTTGATTAGGGTTTGATAGCTTTTAAAACGAACTTTTGATGCTTTGAATGCCATGAAATGTTATTAGTAAGTGTTTAGTTGTATTGTATGTTTAATTACCTTTGAAACGGCATATCATATGTGTAGATTGGATTCCCGAGTCAAGAAATGCATATTATGAACTTGAAACTTTGATTTTGAACGTTTAACGATCATTCGACGAAGTTTTTGTTTTTGTAAATGATGTTTTTGTTTGATGAAATGTGTTTAGTTGTTTTCCTCGTCAAAATACCTTTCCAACGATATAAGATACGTGTTTTGAATTTTTACGGTTCATAAGTTATGGTTGTTTGAAGTTGGATTCGTCTAAGTGTTCAAACTGCCCAGAATTTGCTGAAACAGACACAGATGCGGCGCATCAGTGACAGATGCGGCGCATCTGTAAGTGATGCGGCGCATCTGATGCTGAATGCCCAAAATTTTTGATTTTCGTTTAATTCTAACTATGCTACGCACCCCCGATTGACATGAAACTTGGCCAACATGCTCATATATGATTTCTAAGCTTAGGAAAATAGTTCGGGACCCGACCCGAACGTGTTGACTTTTTTGTTGACTTTGACTTTTACCAAGTTTGACTTTTAGTCAAACTTAACCAAACACTTATGCAATCGTTCTAACATACCTTTATACTTATATCTTGCATGAAACTTGACAATTTGACTCACATGCTATATTAATCGAGTCGTAACGAGCCATATGACTAATTGAACACATTTCGCCCGACCTTGTGTCTTACCCGGTAATTGATATAACTTACTTGTTTAGGTCAAGACTAAACAACTTTCATGCACACGTTTACTTTGTGAAGTACATTTATACTCGTGCACTCGAGGTGAGATCATAGTCCCATCTTTCAACAACTTTTATACTTTTAAATCAAGGGATGAGAAACATATACAGTTTTATACTACATACTTTTATACTTTGAACACAAGTACGGAAACAAACATTTCACAGCGAGTTAGAACAAAAATCCTCAATTCGATTATCATTAGTTACACTTGCAGGGTGTAAGCGAGAACCTATATTATGTGATCACATGGGCTTGACGAGCCTCATTCGGACGGTTCGCTACCGTTAGCGAATGAAATATATTTTCGGGTTTAGTGTATGTTCTAACACTACGCAACAGGGTGCAAAACAGTTAAGTCTTGATAATTGGGTACTCGCGAACATACTTTTGGAATGCAAACGATTTGGATAACCAACTATACAAAATCTTGTGGTTCAAAAACAACGTTTACAAACACCTATGATTTCACCAACATTTTTCGTTGACAGTTTTCTATATGTTTCTCAGGTTCATGAATGGCTATTTGATACATGCTTCCGCTACACTCATACTTGCTTGGGGTCAAGCATACATGCATACACTTTGATTACTTGCTTAGAGTCAAGCATACATGCATACGCTAGTGATAGCACCTTTGGATTCAAACAAATGTTTACATACTTACGCTATTTATAGCAACCGTGATTTTCAACTAATTATGACGCAAGTTATTTCATTTATACATTACTACTTTTGTAAACTTAAACTTGTTGTCGATCCGTTTGGTAAACTAAACTTTGTAAGTCTTATACGTTTCAAATGAATGCGACATAATTTTGGTCAAACGTGTCTCATTTAGGGACTATGACCACGCAACGGGATCTAAGTTAACAGCACCGTCAATGACGATTTTGCCGGGTCGTTACAATATACGTATATATATATATATGTATATATATATATATATATATATATATATATATATATATATATATATATATATATATATATATATATATATATATATATAGAGATTTAATCAAGAGGGAAACACTTTTTTGGAGAGAAGTGAGGGGAAGTAATTTTTTTTTGTTACTTTGTTCACGAACATTATAGATTGGATGAAAATTTGAACATTTAAAACAGACACTTTGTGATAAATGTCATTATTTTGGCGGGAAAACATTCGAAGAAAAAAGTAAAAACATTCAATGCACTAAATGTTTTGCTGATGAGTTTTTCTTAAGGGGTTATAAATTAGGGTTTAGAAATTAGGGTTTAGAAATTAAAGGGTTAGAAATAAGGGTTTAGCTATTAGAGTTTAGAAATTAGGGTTTTGGGTTTAGAAATTAGGGTTTAGGGTTTAGAAATAAGGGTTTAGATTGAATATTTTAACACGAACGGTTTAGAGTTTAGGGTTTAGGGTTTAGGATTTTGGGTTGAGGGTTTACGGAGTAAACCCGAAAACCCTAAACCCTAAACTCTAAATTGGGCTAAATTCGAAAAAAACACTTCACGCAAGATGAAAACAAAATGATTCAAATAAACTCAACAGCAAAACATTCATTGCATTGAATGTTTTTATTTTTTTTCTTCGAGCGTTTTTCCGCCAAAATGATGACATTCATCACAAAGTGTCATTTTTAAATGTTCATATTTTCATCTAATTTATAATGTTCGTGAACAAAGCTTTTTCAAAAAACGAAAAAAAATAAAAAAATAATTTGCTTCTCCTTTCCCCCAAAAAAGTGCTCCCCTCTTGATTATATATATATATATATATATATATATATATATATATATATATATATATATGATCCAGTGAGAACCTTTTTAGTGTGAGAACTCTAGGAACTCCAAAAACACTCCAAATACACTGAAATTCGAGAAAAAAGGTGCACAGGCGAGCAAAAAAAAAGAAATTCTAGCAAAATTCAAAAACACGGACGAACAAAAAATTCATAGTCGAGAAATTTTTTTTTGTTCGAATTTCAAAATGTAGAACACATTTTTGTTCGAATATCAGCATTTTTGTTCGACTACTCGTGTGTTCTACATTTTTTTGTTCGACTATCAAAAATGTAGAACACAAAATTGTTCGCCCGCCTTTTTTTGTTCGAATATCACTTTTTTTGTTCGCCCTTGTCCCATTTTTTGCTCGAATTGCTTTTTTTTTCGCCCGTGTCCCATTTATGCTCGAATTTCCTTTTTTGCTCGAATTTCAGTGTATTTTTTAGTTCTCAGGGTTCTCACACAAAAATTTCTCATTTGATGCCTTTAATATATATATATATATATATATATATATATATATATATATATATATATATATATATATATATATATATATATATATATATATATATATATATATATATATATATATATATATATATATATATATATATATATATATATAGTGTTTTAACAAGAGGGGAGCACTTTTTTGAGGAAGTAATTTATTTTGGTTTTTTATTTTTTTTTATTTTTTTTCAAGCATTAAGATCACATTAAAATATGAATATTTAAGAAAGACACTTTGTGATAAATGTTATTATTTTGGCGGGAAAACGCTTGAAGAAATAAATGATAACATTCAATGCAATGAATGTTTTGTTTCTGTATTTTTCTTAAGAGGTTAGAAATTAGGGTTTACTAATTAGGGTTTAGAAAATAGGGGTTAAAAGTTATGGGTTTAGCCATTAAGGTTTAGAAATTAGGATTTTGGATTTGGAAATTAGGGTTTAGAGTTTAGATTGAATTTTTAACACGAACGGTTTAGAGTTTAAGGTTTAGGGTTTAGGATTTTGGGTTTAGGGACTAAACCCAAATCCCTAAACCCTAAAATCTAAATTGAAATGTCCCGTTCATATCAATTATAAATGTTTCATATTAATTGGTTTCGTTGCGAAGTTTTGACCTCTATATGAGACGTTTTTCAAAGACTGCATTCGTTTTTAAAACAAACCATAACCTTTATTTTATCGATAAAGGTTTAAAACATTACGAAGATTATCAAATAATGATAATCTAAAATATAGCGTTTTCACTCGACCATTACATAATGATTTACAATAATATTACACAATAACTTAAGTCTTCGAATGCAAGTTTTAAACAATATTATACAAGTATAACGACCCGTCATAATCTATCTGGACGAATACATTTGATGATGTAGCGTGAGGGTACGAAATAGTATTATTTTTAATACAAAATACTACAAAATATGACACAAGTTTTATTAATTTACGGATGGGATATACCTAAACCTTGCTACAACACTATAGGCAGTGTACCTAATCGTAGAGTAGTGTAGTTTTTAGTAAGTCCGGTTCGTTCCACAGGGAGCTGGTGATACTTACTATATTTTTAACTATATTTATACAAAATATATATAATTATATAAGTAGTAATATTATTATAAAAGGGGGGTTTTACCGTTTAATGACCGGTTTGTCGATTCTATATTTTAAGCGTAAAGATAAATGACGATAATTAAAGTGCGTAAAATAATGACAATAAATAAAATGACAGTAAATAAAATTGCGAGTAATAAAATGACAGTAAATAAAGATACGATGAGAAATATAATAAAAGAATTATGCTTATTTAAACTTCCGTAATCATGATGTTTGACGTGTTGATTTTAATTTATTACCATGGGTTAATTGTCCTTTGTCCTGGTTTATTTGATACGTCTATCTGGTTTTTGTCCATAATAGTCCATCGGTCATAAATATAAAGTGCGAGTATCCTCGTCAAATTACCCTTATACCCGAAGTCAAATATTCCAACTGATTAAGGATTTAAACTGTGACGCAGTTATCACTTCTGTCAACAATTACACCAGTTATCACTGTATGTAATCCACCCCTGTTTTAATTAGTTTATGAATATTAATTCATCCACTTGATCAGAATGAATAATCAATTACCCAACCCAATTGATTAATTAAATGATTATAACAGATTCCATATGAACATCACTAAATAGGACAACCATAATCATTATTAATTATTAGGTTAATTAATTTGAAGATAGGTTCGACAGACTCCAATGAGTTGTCACTCAATTAGACAATACCCCCCATCTATTAATAGTCAATAGTTCAATTTCCACAAGTGTCGGTCTTTTGCCCAAACCTTAATTATGGTCCAAAGTTCAATAACCCCTTCTTAATATTTTAGCCCAACATCACGATTACTTCGGCTCAAATAAGCATAATAATAACTTAGTTACGATACATTAATTTAAAAAGGAAGAACATAACTTACAGTGATTATTAATCGTGTAGCGTTACACGGACAGAGTTCCGACTTAAAACCCGTTAAACATTTGTTACACTACCCCAAAATTATTATTAAACTTAAAATTAAAATTAATATTATAAATATAAATATATATGTTACAAAGAAAGAGAATTGAAAAGGTATATCTAAATCAACGATTTAGATGGCCTTTTATAGGCAAATGATAAATTGAAATTTTCACTTATGACCCCTGAACTATGCTCAATTAACAACTTTTTAATATTTAATATTATTCTTATTATGAATTATTTAAATATTATATTATATTCTTGTGCATAGTTGACTTGTACTTTCAGATCCGTTGCGTTGAGCGTTGAAAGTTGGTTCATGTGTCGGTTCCGGATTTTCGAACGTCCTTTCACACAATTTTATATCGTGTACTTTGCGTTTTGTAACTTGTACTCTTGTCGTTTTTAGACGTTCCTCATCAATAATTTGAACCTTTTTTATTGTATCTTGTACTTTTTAGCTTTTTGGACCTTTGCGTCTTCAATTCGTCATTTTAGCCTTTTGTCTTCGCACTTATTAAATATAAACGAATATTACTTGAAAATGGAACAATTGCAACTAAAATCTTGTCTTTCTTGGGGAATAATGCTATGAAATATATGTTCCTTTTTAGCCTTATCAATATCCCCACACTTGAGCGTTGCTTGTCCTCAAGCAATACAGTCTTGAAATAAAAACATACTAGAATCACTTCTTTATTCTTCACACTTTATACATCAGTGATTTTGATACGGTGTTATAAACAATGATAGTAATGATAGAACCATGGTTAAAGGTGGGTGTGCCATCCACAGTTGCCTCGGGTTTAGGTCAACGACACTTGCAATCAAATAGCCGATTTACTTTCGGTTTCCAAAGTAAAGTGCACATTTGAAAGGCGGTTTACAGTCCCACATGACTATAAAAATGTAGATCCTTTAGGAAATTGGATCTTTATGAAAACATTTGATCTTTTAAAAATTCAAGCTAGATTTTACCCTAGAAAAGTTTTCTGATTTGACCCACCATCGGTGTTGCAAAATATATTTGTGGATCAATATTTTGGCTAAAAACATTTAGGTTCGTGTAATCCACTGCTATCCCGGTATCGGAAAGCACACATCCAATTTACTTGTTCCGTATATTACCTTTCGGTAAACTACCGTCTGGTTGTAAAGGAAAGCGATGAACAAGAAACTGTTAAGGCAATGTCCCGTGACATGCAGATGATTATGGTCTTTTAACGTGTCGGATGCTAGAACTATCCTTGGTAGGAGCGATAGTAAAGATCATCCTATGATTTTTCGGTCTGGCACAAGGTCCTGTCTCCGACCATGCTATGCAACCACCGTTCTTACGGTTGACACCCGATTTTGTTCAAGTGACCTAATGAATTCCAGGTGAATTCCTAGGATTTTACGTTCAATGGTAATGAACGCATTGAAAATGGGTTTTCAGAAAACAAATCGGTTTGTATTTTTGATCAAAATATTTTCTCGTTCAAGCTCGAGTTTAGATATCATTGAATTCCATGAGTTTGAATTCTCAATCTTTAAGGTCAATCTCTAGGATTGAGTAATATCAGTCTTAAAAGCTGATTTTTAATCTTTAAGGAGATTATCCTTTCTGGGGATCTGATTCATTAGTCTTATCAAGCTAATTTGCACGGTGCCCCCCATTGTACGAGATAAATCCTTCTCATGGTTAGGATAAATCTGACCACCTGGCGACCCTGTTTGATGCTGAGGTCCGTGGATTTCCTGCTGATTTTAGTGATGACTTTTCTAGATTTTTCGTCAACCTACAGCTGGTCTGGACGACAACTTCTTGACCTAAATCAAAAAGCGCGTTTCTTTTTCGGAAGACTTTACTTCCTTTTAATGATGGAATTGATTCATCGTGTAGATCCATCTTTCTTACAGTAAATCGGGTAAACCAGTTAATTTAGTCCAAAGTAAAAGCACCTGAAATAACTTTACAAAAACATGTGATAGATAGTTTTTAATTGAATAACTTGGTACATTCTCCCCACACTTGGCTTTTTTCATGCGTCTTTTTATATCTTAATAAATAAATTCAAGCGTTTTAGGTTGTTTCTCAATTTATGCCCTTTTCGAGGTAACGATAATTTCGGTATTAACACCTAGTTTTCACCGTTCATAAATATGTATAAACATAATTTTGACTTCATTTAATTGAAAATTTTTCAAATTTTCACAAAATTTGGCAAATAAACCAAGTGCAAACCCGAAAGAATTTATAACCCTTCCCCACACTTGAGATCTTGCAATGCCCTCATTTGCAAGAAATCAGTAAAAATTTAAATTCATGAGAGTGATTAGTGTATAAAAATGATTAAAAATACCGAGTTTGCAAACATATTGTTGTTATTTCACATTTGATATTTTGTTTCTTGTCGTCAAAATTAGTACCTTTTGCTGAACTTAATGTTAGTCTTTGAAAGTGCGTTGTTTTACCCTGTTGTTTACATGATAAAATACGAACATATATACATATTTTTAAAGTTGGGTATATTACCCCACGTTCAAAAATTTATAAAATCAAATATATTTTTTTTTGGCATACTTTAAATCAATAAAATTAAAAATAATGATGAAAAAATTTTTCGCCCCGCCCTCGGGTAAAGTAATTTCGGCTCAACGACCTAGTCTTTAACTCACGACGAATTTTAGAAATCATTTTTTAAACTTAATGAATTAAAGTAAATTTTGTTTTTAAATTCACACAAAACTTAAAAAGAAAACATATTAATTTCATATAAAACCTAAAAAACAAAAAAATTTCAGAATGGGGGGAGAAAACTAGTTCTTTAGTGTCTGCTAGCGGAAAAGACCAATCGAATTCCATTCTCGGAACTACACGAGAACAGAACAACTAACTCCAAACAGCATTTTCTTTTTAGAATATTTGAATCTCCTCACACTTAGGTAGATGTGGTGTCGAAATTGTGATTAACTTTATCGTCAATTTCTCTTGGACCATAATCAACTTGCATATCTGTGACTTTTGCTTTAAGCCAGTGACCAGCTTTTTCCGTAATATCCACAAATTCAACTAGCTTCGCCTTTTCTTTAGGCGACAGATTGGATACTAACCGGTTATATAACCTAAAGTTTCCCTTACTTTTAGCATCAATAACCCGTTTAAAAAGTTTCTTCATTGAACTGTTAATAACGGGGTTATTTAATTTCGTATCAACTATGGGGTTCTTTATTATCAAGTCATCATTAGGTGTTACTTCATTTTCCCCACACTTAGGCGTTCTATTATTGTTAAGCATTACCGTTGGAGTTGGTAAAACAACATGGTTCTTACCAATCGTTTTTGTCGGTTCAACGGTTTTGGTTTGTGGATATTTAGACTTTCGAATCATAAAGGTGATCGATTTCTCATCATTACTAAGTGTCATTCTACCCTTTCTTACATCAAATAACGCCCCGGTGGACGCTAAGAATGGTCGACCTAAAATTAGAG